>NC_041392.1:30322058-30449175 GCF_002162155.2 Triticum dicoccoides | reverse complement strand
GGAGCTGAGGGAGAACTGTTGGGGAACGTAGCAGAAATTCAAAAAATTTCCTACGAATCACCAAGATCTATCTATGGAGAGACCAGCAACGAGTAGAAGGAGAGTGCATCTACATACCCTTGTAGATCGCTAAGCGGAAGCGTTCAAGTGAACGGGGTTGATGGAGTTGTACTCGTCGTGATTCAGATCACCGATGATCAAGTGCCGAACGGACGGCACCTCCGCGTTCAACACACGTACAGCCCGGTGACGTCTCCCACGCCTTGATCCAGCAAGGAGAGAGGGAGAGGTTGAGGAAGACTCCATCCAGCAGCAACACAACGGCGTGGTGGTGGTGGAGGAGCGTGGCAATCCTGCAGGGCTTCGCCAAGCACCTACGGGAGAGGAGGAGGTGTCACGGGAGGGAGGGAGGCGCCAAGGGCTCAGGTATGGATGCCCTCCCTTCCCTCCACTATATATAGGGGCAGGGGAGAGGGGGGAGGCGCAGCCTTGCCCCCTACTCCAAGAAAAGGGTGCGGCCAAGAGGGGGGGAGGAGTCCATCCTCCCCAAGGCACCTCGGAGGTGCCTTCCCCCTTGAGGACTCTTCCCTCTAGGGTTCCCTAGGCGCATGGGCCTCTTGGGGCTGGTGCCCTTGGCCCATGTAGGACAAGGCGCACCCCCTACAGCCCATGTGGCCCCCCGGGGCAGGTGGCCCCACCCGGTGGGCCCCCGGGACCCTTCCGGTGGTCCCGGTACAATACCGATGACCCCGAAACTTGTCCCGATGGCCAAAACAGGACTTCCTATATATAAATCTTTACCTCCGGACCATTCCGGAACTCCTCGTGACGTCCGGGATCTCATCCGGGACTCCGAACAACATTCGGTAACCACATACAAGCTTCCTTTATAACCCTAGCGTCACCGAACCTTAAGTGTGTAGACCCTACGGGTTCGGGAGACATGCAGACATGACCGAGACGTTCTTCGGTCAATAACCAACAGCGGGATCTGGATACCCATGTTGGCTCCCACATGTTCCATGATGATCTCATCGGATGAACCACGATGTCAAGGACTTAATCAATCCCGTATTCAATTCCCTTTGTCTATCGGTATGTTACTTGCCCGAGATTCGATCGTCGGTATCCAATACCTTGTTCAATCTCGTTACCGGCAAGTCACTTTACTCGTTCCGTAACACATCATCCCGTGATCAACTCCTTGGTCACATTGCGCATATGATGATGTCCTACCGAGTGGGCCCAGAGATACCTCTCCGTTTACATGGAGTGACAAATCCCAGTCTCGATCCGCATAAAACAATAGATACTTTCGGAGATACTTGTAGTGCACCTTTATAGTCCCCCAGTTACGTTGTGACGTTTGATACACCCAAAGCATTCCTACAGTATCCAGGAGTTACACGATCTCATGGTCAAAGGAAGAGATACTTGACATTGGCAAAGCTCTAGCATACGAACTACACGATCTTTGTGCTAGGCTTAGGATTGGGTCTTGTCCATCACATCATTCTCCTAATGATGTGATCCCGTTATCAACGACATCCAATGTCCATAGCCAGGAAACCATGACTATCTGTTGATCATAACGAGCTAGTCAACTAGAGGCTCACTAGGGACATATTGTGGTCTATGTATTCACACGTGTATTACGATTTCCGGATAATACAGTTATAGCATGAATAAAAGACAATTATCATGAACAAGGAAATATAATAATAATACTTTTATTATTGCCTCTAGGGCATATTTCCAACAGTCTCCCACTTACACTAGAGTCAATAATCTAGTTCACATCGCCATGTGATTAACACTCACAGGTCACATCGTCATGTGACTAATACCCAAGAGTTTACTAGAGTCAGTAGTCTAGTTCACATCACTATGTGATTAACACTCAATGAGTTTTATGTTTGATCATGTTGCTTGTGAGAGAGGTTTTAGTCAAAGGGCCTGAACCTTTCAGATCCGTGTGTGCTTTACAAATCTCTATGTCATCTCCTAGATGCAGCTACCACGCTCTATTTGGAGCTATTCCAAACAACTGTTCTACTTGGAGCTATTCTAAATTATTGCTCCATTATATGTATCCGGTCTCTCTACTCAGAGCTATCCGGATAGGTGTCAAGCTTGCATCGTCGTAACCATTACGACGAACTCTTTTACCACCTCCATAATTGAGAAAATTCCTTAGTCCACTAGTTACTAAGGATAACTTTGACCGCTGTCATGTGAGCCATTCTTGGATCACTCTTGTACCCCTTGACCGACTCATGGCAAGGCACACTTCAGGTGCGGTACACAGCATAGCATACTGAAGAGCCTACGTCTTAAGCATAGGGCACGACCTTCGTCCTTTCTCTCTATTCTGCCGTGGTCGAGCTTTAAGTCTTAACTTCGTACCTTACAACTCAGGCAAGAACGTCTTCTTTGACTGATCCATCTTGAACACCTTCAAGATCATGTCAAGGTATATGCTCATTTTGAAAGTATTATCAAGCATTTTGATCTATTCTCATAGATCTCGATGCTCAATGTTCAAGTAGCTTAATCCAGGTTTTCTATTGAAAAACACCTTTCAAATAACCCTATATGCTTTCTAGAAATTCTACATCCTTTCTGATCAACATATACTCATCAGAAATTCTATAGTGCTCCCACTCACTTCTTTGGAAATACAAGTTTCTCATAAACTTTGTACAAACCCAAAATCTTTGATCATCATCAAAGCATACATTCCAACTCCGAGATGCTCACTCCAGTCCTTAGAAGGATCGCTAGAGCTAGCATACCATTTAGCATCCTTAGGATCGACAAAAACTTTCTGATTGTATTACCTACAATCTTTCCTCACGAAAACTGGTAAGGAAACTCGTTTTGATATCCATCTGCCAGATTTCATAAATACAGCTAATGCTAACCTGAATCCGACGGACTTTAAGTATCGCTACGAGTGAGAAAATCTCATCGTAGTCAACTCCTTGAACTTGTCGGAAAACACTTTGCCACAAGTCGAGCTTCATAGATGGTGATATTACCATCCACGTCCGTCTTCTTCTTAAAAGATCCATTTATCTCAATGGATTGCCGATCATCGGGCAAGTCCATCAAAGTCCATGCTTTGTTCTGATATATGGATACTATCTCGGATTTCATGGCTTCCAACCATTTGTCGGAATTCGGGCCCACCATCGCTTCTCCATAGCTCGTAGGTTCATTGTTGTCTAGCAACATGACCTTGAAGACAGGATCACCTTACCACTCCGAAGTAGTACGTGTCCTTGTCGTCCTACGAGGTTCGGTAGTGACTTGATCCGAAGCTTCATGATCACTATCATAAGCTTCCACTTCAATTGGTGTAGGTGCCATAGGAACAACTTCCTTTGCCCTGCCACACACTAGTTGAAGAGACGGTTCAATAACCTCATCAAGTCTCCACCATCCTCCCACTCAATTCTTTCGAGAGAAACCTTTCCTCGAGAAAGGACCCGATTCTAGAAACAATTCATATTGCTCTCGGATCTGAATTAGGAGGTATACCCAACTGTTTTGGGTGTCCTATGAAGATGCATTTTATCCGCTTTGGGTTCGAGCTTATCAACCTGAAACTTTTCCACATAAGCGTCGCAGCCCCAAACCTTTAAGAAACGACAACTTAGGTTTCTCTAAACCATAATTCATACGGTGTCATCTCAACGGAATTACGTGGTGCCCTATTTAAAGTGAATGTGGTTGTCTCTAATGCCTAACCCATGAACGATAGTGGTAAGTCGATAAGAGATATCATGGTACGCACCATATCCAATAGGGTGCAACTATGATGTTCGGACACACCATCACATTATGGTGTTCCAGGCGGTATTAATTGCGAAACAATTTCCACAATGTCTTAATTGTGTGCCAAAACTCGTAACTCGGATATTCATCTCTATGATCATATCATAGACATTTTATCCTCTTGTCACAATGATCTGCTACTTCACTCTGAAATTACTTGAACCATTCAATAATTCAGACTTGTGTTTCATCAAGTAAATATACTCAACATTTACTCGAATCATCTGTGAAGTAAGAACATAATGATATTCACTGCATGCCTCAGCACTCATTCGACTGCACACATCAAAATGTGTTACTTCCAACAAGTTGCTATCTTGTTCCATCTTACTGAAAATGAGGCTTTTTAGTCATCTTGCCCATGTGGTATGATTTGCATATCTCAAGTGATCCAAAATCAAGTGAGTCCAAATGATCCATTTGCATGGAGTCTCTTCATGCATATATACCAATAGACATGGTTCGCATGTCTCAAACTTTTCAAAAATGAGTGAGTCCAAAGATCCATCAACATGGAGCTTCTTCATGCGTTTTATACCATTATGACTTACATGGCAGTGCCACAAGTAAGTGGTACTATCATTACTATCTTATATCTTCTGGCATGAAAATGTGTATCACTACGATCGAGATTCAATAAACCATTCCTTTAGGTTTAATACTAATCTTGATGGTAGAGGGAGCGTGCGATGTTTGATCATATCAAACTTGGAAACACTTCCAACATATATCGTCAGCTCACCTTTAGCTAGTCTCCGTTTATTCCGTAGCTTTTATTTCGAGTTACTAACACTTAGCAACCGAACCGGTATCTTATACCCTGGTGCTACTAGGAGTACTAGTAAAGTACACATTAACATAATGTATATCCAATATACTTCTATCGACCTTGCCAGCCTTCTCATCTACCAAGTATCTAGGGTAATCTTGCTCCAGTGGTTGTTCCCCTTATTACAGAAGCACTTAGTCTCGGGTTTGGGTTCAATCTCGGGTTTCTTCATTACAGCAGCAGCTGAATTGCCGTTTCATGAAGTATCCCTTTGTTCCCTTGCCCTTCTTGAAACTAGTGGTTTCACCAACCATCAACAATTGATGCTCCTTCTTGATTTCTACTTTCGCGGTGTCAAACATCATGAATATTTCAAGGATCATCATATCTATCCCTGATATGTTATAGTTCATCACGAAGCTCTAGCAGCTTGGTGGCAATGACTTTGGAGAAACATCACTATCTCATTTGGAAGATCAACTCCCACTCGATTCAAGTGATTGTTGCACTCAGACAATCTGAGCACAAGCTCAACGATTGAGCTTTTCTCCCTTAGTTTGTAGGCTAAGAAAATTGTCGGAGGTCTCATACCTCTTGACGTGGGCACGAGCCTGAAATCCCAATTTCAGCCCTCGAAACATCTCATATGTTCCGCGACGTTTCGAAAACGTCTTTGGTGCCTCTACTTAAACCATTTAACTGAACTATCACGTAGTTATCAAAACGTGTATGTTCGATGTTCGAAACATCCACAAACGACGTTTGGGGTTCGGCACACTGAGCAGTGCATTAAGGACATAAGCTTTCTACTGTCCGCATAATTGCTACTGTCAACTTTCAATTATATTTTCTCTAGGAACATAACTAAACAGTAGAACTAAAGCGCGAGCTACGACATAATTTGCAAAGAGTCTTTTGACTATGTTCAAGATAATTAAGTTCATCTTATGAACTCCCACTTAGATAGACATCCCTCTGGTCATCTAAGTGATCACATGATCCGAGTCAACTAGGCCGTGTCCGATCATCACGTGAGAAGGACTAGTCATCATCGGTGAACATCTTCATGTTGATCGTATCTGCTATACGACTCATGCTCGACCTTTCGGTCTCCGTGTTCCGAGGCCATGTCTGCACATGCTAGGCTCGTCAAGTTAACCCTAAGTGTTTTCGCTGTGTAAAACTGTCTTACACCTGTTGTATGTGAACGTAAGAATCCATCACACCCGATCATCACGTGGTGCTTAGAAGCGACGAACTGTAGCAACGGTGCACAGTTAGGGGAGAACACTTCTTGAAATTTTGTAAGGGATCATCTTATTTACTACCGTCGTCCTAAGTAAACAAGATGCATAAACATGATAAACATCACATGCAATCAAATAGTGACATGATATGGCCAATATCATTTTGCTCCTTTTGATCTTCATCTTCGGGGCTCCATGATCATCATCGTCACCGGCATGACACCATGATCTCCATCATCAAGATCTCCATCATCGTGTCTTCATGAAGTTGTCACGCCAACGACTACTTCTACTTCTATGGCTAACGCGTTTAGCAATAAAGTAAAGTAAGTTACATGGCGTTCTTCAATGACACGCAGGTCATACAAAAAATAAAGACAACTCCTATGGCTCCTGCCGGTTGTCATACTCATCGACATGCAAGTCGTGAATCCTATTACAAGAACATGATCAATCTCATACATCACATATATCATTCATCACATCCTTTTGGCCATATCACATCACATAGCATACCCTGCAAAAACAAGTTAGACGTCCTCTAATTGTTGTTTGCATGTTTTACGTGGCTGCTATGGGTTTCTAGCAAGAACGTTTCTTACCTACGCAAGACCACAACGTGATATGCCAATTGCTATTTACCCTTCATAAGGACCCTTTTCATCGAATCCGTTCCGACTAAAGTGGGAGAGACTGGCACCCGCTAGCCACCTTATGCACCAAGTGCATGTCAATCGGTGGAACCTGTCTCACGTAAGAGTACGTGTAAGGTCGGTCCGGGCCGCTTCATCCCACAATACCGTCGAAACAAGATTGGACTAGTAACGGTAAGCATATTGAACAACATCAACGCCCACAACTACTTTGTGTTCTACTCGTGCAAAGAATCTACGCAATAGACCTAGCTCATGATGCCACTGTTGGGGAACGTAACAGAAATTCAAAAATTTTCCTACGAATCACCAAGATCTATCTATGGAGAGACCAGCAACGAGTAGAAGGAGAGTGCATCTACATACCCTTGTAGATCGCTAAGCGGAAGCGTTCAAGTGAACGGGGTTGATGGAGTCGTACTCGTCGTGATTCAGATCACCGATGATCAAGTGCCGAACGGACGGCACCTCCGCGTTCAACACACGTACAGCCCGGTGACGTCTCCCACGCCTTGATCCATCAAGGAGAGAGGGAGAGGTTGAGGAAGACTCCATCCAGCAGCAGCACAACGGCGTGGTGGTGGTGGAGGAGCGTGGCAATCCTGCAGGGCTTCGCCAAGCACCTACGGGAGAGGAGGAGGTGTCACGGGAGGGAGGGAGGCGCCAAGGGCTCAGGTATGGATGCCCTCCCTTCCCTCCACTATATATAGGGGCAGGGGAGAGGGGGGCGGCGCAGCCTTGCCCCCTACTCCAAGAAAAGGGTGCGGCCAAGAGGGGGGGAGGAGTCCATCCTCCCCAAGGCACCTCGGAGGTGCCTTCCCCCTTGAGGACTCTTCCCTCTAGGGTTCCCTAGGCGCATGGGCCTCTTGGGGCTGGTGCCCTTGGCCCATGTAGGCCAAGGCGCACCCCCTACAGCCCATGTGGCCCCCCGGGGCAGGTGGCCCCACCCGGTGGGCCCCCGGGACCCTTCCGGTGGTCCCGGTACAATACCGATGACCCCGAAACTTGTCCCGATGGCCGAAACAGGACTTCCTATATATAAATCTTTACCTCCGGACCATTCCGGAACTCCTCGTGACGTCCGGGATCTCATCCGGGACTCCGAACAACATTCGGTAACCACATACAAGCTTCCTTTATAACCCTAGCGTCACCGAACCTTAAGTGTGTAGACCCTACGAGTTCGGGAGACATGCAGACATGACCGAGACGTTCTCCGGTCAATAACCAACAGCGGGATCTGGATACCCATGTTGGCTCCCACATGTTCCACGATGATCTCATCGGATGAACCACGATGTCAAGGACTTAATCAATCCCGTATTCAATTCCCTTTGTCTATCGGTATGTTACTTGCCCGAGATTCGATCGTCGGTATCCAATACCTTGTTCAATCTCGTTACCGGCAAGTCACTTTACTCGTTCCGTAACACATCATCCCGTGATCAACTCCTTGGTCACATTGCGCATATGATGATGTCCTACCGAGTGGGCCCAGAGATACCTCTCCGTTTACACGGAGTGACAAATCCCAGTCTCGATCCGCATAAAACAATAGATACTTTCGGAGATACTTGTAGTGCACCTTTATAGTCACCCAGTTACGTTGTGACGTTTGATACACCCAAAGCATTCCTACGGTATCCAGGAGTTACACGATCTCATGGTCAAAGGAAGAGATACTTGACATTGGCAAAGCTCTAGCATACGAACTACACGATCTTTGTGCTAGGCTTAGGATTGGGTCTTGTCCATCACATCATTCTCCTAATGATGTGATCCCGTTATCAACGACATCCAATGTCCATAGCCAGGAAACCATGACTATCTGTTGATCACAACGAGCTAGTCAACTAGAGGCTCACTAGGGACATATTGTGGTCTATGTATTCACACGTGTATTACGATTTCCGGATAATATAGTTATAGCATGAATAAAAGACAATTATCATGAACAAAGAAATATAATAATAATACTTTTATTATTGCCTCTAGGGCATATTTCCAACAAGAACTACTACCTCTTCTGGTCGACGGAGACGCAGGCGCACCCGCGCACGAAGGTACTTCCCGCCGCCGCTTGGAAGAAGGCTCCGAACGGATACCCTCTCTTCACCTTGTTCTTCTACTGCGGGCTCTGCCCGCCCTTCTCTGAATTCTTCTGCGATATCATGAACACCTACGGGTTCCACCTCCTTGACTTCACCCCCAACGCCGTTCTGACCATGGCAGTTTTCGCGCATCTCTGCGAAAACTTTGTCAGAGTCCATCCCAATGTAGCCCTCTTTCGCCATTTCTTTATACCCCGAGTAGAGAGAGGAGAGCCTTTATCCGGCGAAATCGCCTGGATCTCAAGGGCCGGCAAGACGGAAACTTATCTAGAGGGAGAATTCCGCGTCAAGTGGGAGGAGTGGAGAGCAGACTAGTGCTGGATTGACGAGGAGAACCCGCAGCCATTCACCACCCGGCGCCAAACCCCAGTAGCACGCGGTAGCAATTAGAGTGACGTGGCCCCGGAAGACGACAGGCTGAAGATTGCTGTCACCCGGATCCTACGCCTCAGGCTTGCCGGGCTCACTTTAGGCGCTGTTGGCGCAGATTTTCTTCGCCGCCGCATCGCCCCTCTGCAGGAATAAGGAAGACCCGCCTGGGAGTTCAAGAATGCGGCAGATATCATGAGGCTGCGGCCGGGCCTCAACTTCAACTTCACTGTTCTGGAGCTCAACACGATGCTCCAGGAGTTGTTCAAGTACGACCCTCAACACCCCGAAGTTTTCAGGTTGCCGGGGGGCATCGTTCCGCTGTGCAACAATCCCGTGCTCGACCGCATCCGTGCAATGATGCCGTTGTGCGACTCGCATGGAATTGTCCCAACTTGGCAAGAGCCTGCAGACGACATCGTGCAGCAATTCTTCGATGACTTGGTAGAAGTGCCGATCCGCACCGACGAGAAAGATAGCCTCACCCGCGACACCACCGATGCGGAGATGGCACTCATCGCCACTAGGCTAGAAGAGGCGGCGGCAGCCGCAGCCGCGGGCGAATTTGGATTCACCGTGGAGGAGGCAGAGGCAGCAGAGGCGGCAAGCCGTGCCGAGCGAGGGGAGCCTGCCGGCGAGAAAGAGCTTGCCGGGCATAACGTCGGGTCGAGCGAGCCCGCCATGGATACGAGCGGCTCGCTGGAGATCAACTCGTCTTCCTCCTCATCTTCAGACAGCTCGCCGCAAGCAGAGCCTCCATCTCCACCAAGAAGGCGTCTCCGCAAGGTCGGTGACGTAGCGGAGCGGCAGGCGAGGCAACAGTCGCCACGCCGTGCGACACGCTCCACTGCGGCAAGCACTGTTGCCGCGGGAGCATCTCACGCTGCAGCGGCAACTGGAGCGGGGTCCTCCCGGACCACCGCTTCTGCTCCTGCCACTTCTCACGCCGCGGCGACAGCCGGAGCGGGGTCATCGCAGACCACCGCCACTGTTCCCGCCAAGCGGCCAAGGGAAACCACTCCTCCGCTTCCTCGCGCCGGACGTGAACCGGACTTCGACTTCTCCGTGTTCAGCTCCGATGAGGAAGAAGAAGAAGAGTAAGATTCCCTTGTTGTACTTGTAGTTCTTCAATCCTTGTTGTTTGTCTTGTGTCTTGCTTTTAGGACTCTGGCCCCCTTTAGGGTTTCCCACCCCAAGAGGCGGCAGCCAGCCTCCAGATGGCATCTGGTGCGGCGGCCAAGAGGGGAGGGAGGAGTCCATCCTCCCCAAGGCACCTCGGAGGTGCCTTCCCCTTTGAGGACTCTTCCCTCTAGGGTTCCCTAGGCGCATGGGCCTCTTGGGGCTGGTGCCCTTGGCCCATGTAGGCCAAGGCACACCCCTACAGCCCATGTGGCCCCCCCGGGGCAGGTGGCCCCACCCGGTGGGCCCCCGGGACCCTTCCGGTGGTCCCGGTACAATACCGATGACCCCGAAACTTGTCCCGATGGCCGAAACAGGACTTCCTATATATAAATCTTTACCTCCGGACCGTTCCGGAACTCCTCGTGACGTCCGGGATCTCATCCGGGACTCCAAACAACATTCGGTAACCACATACAAGCTTCCTTTATAACCCTAGCGTCACCGAACCTTAAGTGTGTAGACCCTACGGGTTCGGGAGACATGCAGACATGACCGAGACGTTCTCCGGTCAATAACCAACAGCGGGATCTGGATACCCATGTTGGCTCCCACATGTTCCACGATGATCTCATCGGATGAACCACGATGTCAAGGACTTAATCAATCCCGTATTCAATTCCCTTTGTCTATCGGTATGTTACTTGCCCGAGATTCGATCGTCGGTATCCAATACCTTGTTCAATCTCGTTACCGGCAAGTCACTTTACTCGTTCCGTAACACATCATCCCGTGATCAACTCCTTGGTCACATTGCGCATATGATGATGTCCTACCGAGTGGGCCCAGAGATACCTCTCCATTTACACGGAGTGACAAATCCCAGTCTCGATCCGCATAAAACAATAGATACTTTCGGAGATACCTGTAGTGCACCTTTATAGTCACCCAGTTACGTTGTGACGTTTGATACACCCAAAGCATTCCTACGGTATCCAGGAGTTACACGATCTCATGGTCAAAGGAAGAGATACTTGACATTGGCAAAGCTCTAGCATACGAACTACACGATCTTTGTGCTAGGCTTAGGATTGGGTCTTGTCCATCACATCATTCTCCTAATGATGTTATCCCGTTATCAACGACATCCAATGTCCATAGCCAGGAAACCATGACTATCTGTTGATCATAACGAGCTAGTCAACTAGAGGCTCACTAGGGACATATTGTGGTCTATGTATTCACACGTGTATTACGATTTCCGGATAATACAGTTATAGCATGAATAAAAGACAATTATCATGAACAAGGAAATATAATAATAATACTTTTATTATTGCCTCTAGGGCATATTTCCAACAGTCTCCCACTTGCACTAGAGTCAATAATCTAGTTCACATCGCCATGTGATTAACACTCACAGGTCACATCACCATGTGACTAATACCCAAGAGTTTACTGGAGTCAGTAGTCTAGTTCACATCACTATGTGATTAACACTCAATGAGTTTTATGTTTGATCATGTTGCTTGTGAGAGAGGTTTTAGTCAACGGGTCTGAATCTTTAAGATCCGTGTGTGCTTTACAAATCTCTATGTCATCTCCTAGATGCAGCTACCACGCTCTATTTGGAGCTATTCCAAACAACTGTTCTACTTGGAGCAATTCTAAATTATTGCTCCATTATATGTATCCGGTCTCTCTACTTAGAGCTATCCGGATAGGTGTCAAGCTTGCATCGTCGTAACCTTTACGACGAACTCTTTTACCACCTCCATAATCGAGAAAATTCCTTAGTCCACTAGTTACTAAGGATAACTTTGACCGCTGTCCTGTGAGTCATTCTTGGATCACTCTTGTACAACTTGACCGACTCATGGCAAGGCACACTTCAGGTGCGGTACACAGCATAGCATACTGAAGAGCCTACGTCTTAAGCATAGGGGACGACCTTCGTCCTTTCTCTCTATTCTGCCGTGGTCGAGCTTTAAGTCTTAACTTCGTACCTTACAACTCAGGCAAGAACTCCTTCTTTGACTGGTCCATCTTGAACACCTTCAAGATCATGTCAAGGTATGTGCTCATTTGAAAGTATTATTAAGCATTTTGATCTATCCTTATAGATCTTGATGCTCAATGTTCAAGTAGCTTAATCCAGGTTTTCTATTGAAAAACACCTTTCAAATAACCCTATATGCTTTCTAGAAATTCTACATCATCTCTGATCATCAATATGTCAACAACATATACTCATCAGAAATTCTATAGTGCTCCCACTCACTTCTTTGGAAATACAAGTTTTTCATAAAACTTTGTACAAACCCAAAATCTTTGATCATCATCAAAGCATACATTCCAACTCCGAGATGCTCACTCCAGTCCTTAGAAGGATTGCTGGAGCTAGCATACCTTTTAGCATCCTTAGGATCGACAAAACCTTTCTGATTGTATTACATACAACCTTTCCTTAAGAAATTGGTAAGGAAACTCGTTTTGACATCCATCTGCCAGATTTCATAAATGCAGCTAATGCTAACATGATTCCGACGGACTTAAGCATCGCTACGGATGAGAAAATCTCATCGTAGTCAACTCCTTGAACTTGTGAAAAACTCTTCGCCACAAGTCGAGCTTCATAGACGGTGATATCACCATCCACGTCCGTCTTCTTCTTAAAAGATCCATTTATCTCAATGGATTGCCGATCATCGGGCAAGTCCATCAAAGTCCATGCTTTGTTCTGATATATGGATACTATCTCGGATTTCATGGCTTCTAACCATTTGTCGGAATTCGGGCCCACCATCGCTTCTCCATAGCTCGTAGGTTCATTGTTGTCTAGCAACATGACCTTTAAGACAGGATCACCTTACCACTCCGAAGTAGTACGTGTCCTTGTCGTCCTACGAGGTTCGGTAGTGACTTGATCCGAAGCTTCATGATCACTATCATAAGCTTCCACTTCAATTGGTGTAGGTGCCACAGGAACAACTTCCTGTGCCCTGCCACACACTAGTTGAAGAGACGGTTCAATAACCTCATCAAGTTTCCACCATCCTCCCACTCAATTCTTTCGAGAGAAACTTTTCCTCGAGAAAGGACCCGATTCTAGAAACAATCCATATTGCTTTCGGATCTGAATTAGGAGGTATACCCAACTGTTTTGGGTTTCCTATGAAGATGCATTTTATCCGCTTTGGGTTCGAGCTTATCAACCTGAAACTTTTTCATATAAGCATCGCAGCCCCAAACTTTTAAGAAACGACAACTTAGGTTTCTCTAAACCATAATTCAAATGGTGTCGTCTCCACGGAATTACGTGGTGCCCTATTTAAAGTGAATGTGGTTGTCTCTAATGCCTAACCCATGAACGATAGTGGTAATTCGATAAGAGACATCATGGTACGCACCATATCCAATAGGGTGCAACTATGATGTTCGGACACACCATCACACTAACACCAGGCGGTATTAATTGCGAAACATTTTCCACAATGTCGTAATTGTGTGCCAAAACTCGTAACTCAGATATTCATCTCTATGATCGTATCATAGACATTTTATCCTCTTGTCACAATGATCTTCTACTTCACTCTGAAATTACTTGAACCATTCAATAATTCAGACTTGTGTTTCATCAAGTAAATATTCTCAACATCTACTCGAATCATCTGTGAAGTAAGAACATAATGATATTCACTGCATGCCTCAGCACTTATTGGACTGCACACATCAAAATGTGTTACTTCCAACAAGTTGCTATCTTGTTCCATCTTATTGAAACCGAGGCTTTTCAGTCATCTTGCCTATGTGGTATGATTTGCATATCTCAAGTGATTCAAAATCAAGTGAGTCCGAACGGTCCATTTGCATGGAGTTTCTTCATGCATATACACCAATAGACATGGTTCGCATGTCTCAAACTTTTCAAAAACGAGTGAGTCCAAAGATCCATCAACATGGAGCTTCTTCATGCGTTTTATACCAATATGACTTACACGGCAGTGCCACAAGTAAGTGGTACTATCATTACTATCTTATATCTTTTGGCATGAAAATGTGTATCACTACGACCGAGATTCAATAAACCATTCAGGTTTAATACTAATCTCGATGGTAGAGGGAGCGTGCGATGTTTGATCACATCAAACTTGGAAACACTTCCAACATATATCGTCAGCTCACCTTTAGCTAGTCTCCGTTTATTCCGTAGCTCTTTATTTGAGTTACTAACACTTAGCAACCGAACTGGTATCTAATACCCTGGTGCTACTAGGAGTACTAGTAAAGTACACATCAACACAATGTATATCCAATATACTTCTATCGACCTTGCCAGCCTTCTTATCTACCAAGTATCTAGGGTAATTCTTGCTCCAGTGGTTGTTCCCCTTATTACAGAAGCACTTAGTCTCGGGTTTGGGTTCAATCTCGGGTTTCTTCATTGGTGCAGCAGCTGATTTGCCGTTTCATGAAGTATCCCTTCTTGCCCTTGCCCATCTTGAAACTAGTGGTTTTACCAACCATCAACAATTGATGCTCCTTCTTGATTTCTACTTTCAAGGTGTCAAACATCACGAATACCTCAAGGATCATCATATCTATCCTTGATATGTTATAGTTCATCACGAAGCTCTAGCAGCTTGGTGGCAATGACTTTGGAGAAACATCACCATCTCATCTGGAAGATTAACTCCCACTCGATTAAAGTGATTGTTGTACTCAGACAATCTGAGCACAAGCTCAACGATTGAGCTTTTCTCCCTTAATTTGTAGGCTAAGAAAATTGTCGGAGGTCTCATACCTCTTGACGTGGGCACGAGCCTGAAATCCCAATTTCAGCCCTCGAAACATCTCATATGTTCCGCGATGTTTCGAAAAACGTCTTTAGTGCCTCAACTCTAAACCGCTTAACTGAACTATCACGTAGTTATCAAAACGTGTATGTCCGATGTTCGCAACATCCACAAACGACGTTTGGGGTTCGGCACACTGAGCAGTGCATTAAGGACATAAGCTTTCTACTCAGCGCATAATCGCTACTATCAACTTTCAACTATAATTTTCTCTAGGAACATATCTAAAACAGTAGAACTATAGCGCGAGCTACGACATAATTTGCAAAGAGTCTTTTGACTATGTTCAAGATAATTAAGTTCATCTTATGAACTCCCACTTAGATAGACATCCCTCTGGTCATCTAAGTGATCACATGATCCGAGTCAACTAGGCCGTGTCCGATCATCACGTGAGACGGACTAGTCATCATCGGTGAACATCTTCATGTTGATCGTATCTACCATACGACTCATGCTCGACCTTTCGGTCTCCGTGTTCCGAGGCCATGTCTGCACATGCTAGGCTCGTCAAGTTAACCCTAAGTGTTTTCGCTTTGTAAAACTGTCTTACACCCGTTGTATGTGAACGTAAGAATCCATCACACCCGATCATCACGTGGTGCTTAGAAGCGACGAACTGTAGCAACGGTGCACAGTTAGGGGAGAACACTTCTTGAAATTTTTGTAAGGGACCATCTTATTTACTACCGTCGTCCTAAGTAAACAAGATGCATAAACATAATAAACATCACATGCAATTATATAGTTGTGACATGATATGGCCAATATCATATAGCTCCATTGATCTCCATCTTCGGGGCTCCATGATCATCTTGTCACCGGCATGACACCATGATCTCCATCATCATGATCTCCATCATCGTGTCTTCATGAAGTTGTCACGCCAACGACTACTTCTACTTCTATGGCTAACGCGTTTAGCAATAAAGTAAAGTAAGTTACATGGCGTTCTTCAATGACACGCAGGTCATACAAAAAATAAAGACAACTCCTATGGCTCCTGCCGGTTGTCATACTCATCGACATGCAAGTCGTGAATCCTATTACAAGAACATGATCAATCTCATACATCACATATCATTCATCACATTCTTCTGGCCATATCACATCACAAAGCATACCCTGCAAAAACAAGTTAGGCGTCCTCTAATTGTTGTTTGCATGTTTTTACGTGGCTGTTATGGGTTTCTAGCAAGAACGTTTCTTACCTACGCAAAACCACAACGTGATATGCCAATTGCTATTTACCCTTCATAAGGACCCTTTTCATCGAATCCGTTCCGACTAAAGTGGGAGAGACTGGCACCCGCTAGCCACCTTATGCACCAAGTGCATGTCAATCGGTGGAACCTGTCTCACGTAAGAGTACGTGTAAGGTCGGTCCGGGCCGCTTCATCCCACAATACCGTCGAAACAAGATTGGACTAGTAACGGTAAGCATATTGAACAACATCAACGACCACAACTACTTTGTGTTCTACTCGTGCAAAGAATCTATGCAATAGACCTAGCTCATGATGCCACTGTTGGGGAACGTAGCAGAAATTCAAAATTTTCCTACGCGTCTCCAAGATCTATCTATGGAGAGACCAGCTACGAGTAGAAGGAGAGTACATCTACATACCCTTGTAGATCGCTAAGCGGAAGCGTTCAAGTGAACGGGGTTGATGGAGTCGTACTCGTCGTGATTCAAATCACCGATGATCAAGTGCCGAACGCACGGCACCTCCGCGTTCAACACACGTACAGCCCGGTGACGTCTCCCACGCCTTGATCCAGCAAGGAGAGAGGGAGAGGTTGAGGAAGACTCCATCCAACAGCAGCACAACGGCGTGGTGGTGGTGGAGGAGCGTGGCAATCCCGCAGGGCTTCGCCAAGCACCATGGGAGAAGAGGAGGAGGGAGAGGGGCAGGGCTGCACCAACGAGAGATCAAATCGCGTGTTATGGGCAGCCCCATGCCTCAATATATATAGGGGGAGGGGAGGGCTGCGCCCCCTTTAGGGTTTCCCACCCCAAGGGGCGGCAGCCAGCCTCCAGATGGCATCTGGTGCGGCGGCCAAGAGGGGAGGGAGGAGTCCATCCTCCCCAAGGCACCTCGGAGGTGCCTTCCCCTTTGAGGACTCTTCCCTCTAGGGTTCCCTAGGCGCATGGGCCTCTTGGGGCTGGTGCCCTTGGCCCATGTAGGCCAAGGCACACCCCTACAGCCCATGTGGCCCCCCCGGGGCAGGTGGCCCCACCCGGTGGGCCCCCGGGACCCTTCCGGTGGTCCCGGTACAATACCGATGACCCCGAAACTTGTCCCGATGGCCGAAACAGGACTTCCTATATATAAATCTTTACCTCCGGACCATTCCGGAACTCCTCGTGACGTCCGGGATCTCATCCGGGACTCCGAACAACATTCGGTAACCACATACAAGCTTCCTTTATAACCCTAGCGTCACCGAACCTTAAGTGTGTAGACCCTACGGGTTCGGGAGACATGCAGACATGACCGAGACGTTCTCCGGTCAATAACCAACAGCGGGATCTGGATACCCATGTTGGCTCCCACATGTTCCACGATGATCTCATCGGATGAACCACGATGTCAAGGACTTAATCAATCCCGTATTGAATTCCCTTTGTCTATCGGTATGTTACTTTCCCGAGATTCGATCGTCGGTATCCAATACCTTGTTCAATCTCGATACCGGCAAGTCACTTTACTCGTTCCGTAACACATCATCCCGTGATCAACTCCTTGGTCACATTGCGCATATGATGATGTCCTACCGAGTGGGCCCAGAGATACCTCTCCGTTTACACGGAGTGACAAATCCCAGTCTCGATCCGCATAAAACAATAGATACTTTCGGAGATATCTGTAGTGCACCTTTATAGTCACCCAGTTACGTTGTGACGTTTGATACACCCAAAGCATTCCTACGGTATCCAGGAGTTACACGATCTCATGGTCAAAGGAAGAGATACTTGACATTGGCAAAGCTCTAGCATACGAACTACACGATCTTTGTGCTAGGCTTAGGATTGGGTCTTGTCCATCACATCATTCTCCTAATGATGTTATCCCGTTATCAACGACATCCAATGTCCATAGCCAGGAAACCATGACTATCTGTTGATCATAACGAGCTAGTCAACTAGAGGCTCACTAGGGACATATTGTGGTCTATGTATTCACACGTGTATTACGATTTCCGGATAATACAGTTATAGCATGAATAAAAGACAATTATCATGAACAAGGAAATATAATAATAATACTTTTATTATTGCCTCTAGGGCATATTTCCAACAGTGAGGTGCGCATGGATACTCTGTATTTGCTGATATCTGACTGCTGGTTTATGTAGGAGCAGAGCAGCCCCACCAGGAGCCAAGGGAGGGTCCCTCGGCAAGGGAGAGCTCTCCGGCAAGGGAGAGCTTTTCGGTAAGGGAGAAGTCTCCGGCAAGGGAAGGTTCTCCGGCAAGGGACAGCACCAGCGGCCCCCCGACGGCGGAGACCACGACTGCAGGACCCGGTACAGGTAATCCTTTCGCTTCAAAACTTTCCTTGGGTTCTTCTTCTTTTGATCTTCTTGGGTTTTTGCTTGGCTCTTCTCCCTTTTCCGGCCGTCAGACCCATCTGCTGCGGAGCAGATGGAGACCGAGGTTGCCGCCGAAGAAGCGGCCGGTGCTGATGATCCCGCCGGCGCAGAGGCCGCCAAGGCTGCCGCCGCGGCAACTGGCGAGGGGTCTGGCGATCGCACTGACGGCCCTGAGGCCGCAGGAGCGCCAGACGCTACACCGACCGCCGACCCGTCCGCCGCTGCCGCAGCGCCACGCTCCGAAGAGCCCCAGCCAGGCGTCTACTTGAAGGCCGGCGACGACGTCTTCATCAACCTTCCCTGGGCATCGAGCTCCAGGGCGCCGGTCGAGGGAGAGATCTTCGACGGGGAGGTGCTTGCCTCCACTGGGCTTACGCTGGTTGACGCGCCGAGCAGCAGCAGCAACGATCCCGAGGAAGAGCGGCTGCTGCGGAAGTTGTTGTCGCTCTACCACGCGCGGCAAGCCAAGCAGGAATCCCGCGAGGCGCTTGTCGCGAAGGCGGGAGCAGACATCGAGAAGCGCGTGGAAGAGCTCGGGGGTTTCCACCGAGAAGCCCTTCGGTCCCTGGCGGAGGAGCGGGAGCAGATCGCCGAAGCGCAGAAGTCCTTCCTCCTCGAGAAGGCTGAAGTCGAAGAGCAACAGCGAGTTGCCGCTGTGAAGCTATCCGCGGAGGAGGGCGAGCTGGCGCAGTGGAAGGTCAATCTTGACGCCCACGAGGAGGAGCTTGCCGTGTGCAAGGAAAAACTTGGCGGAGCCCTCAAGCAAGCGGAGGATGCTGCCGCTGCCGCCGAAGCCGCCAATAAGGAGCTGGAGACGAAGGTGGCGCAGCTAGAGGCCGATCTCGCCGAGAAGGGCAAAGAGCTTAGCGCCGCCAAGGACTCCAATGCAGATCTTGAGTTGAAGCTGACCACTTTGACCAAGACACTGGACGGCGCCAAGAAGCAGGAGGCGGCCTTGAAAGAAGAGATCAAGGCCGACAAGGCGCTGCTGGAGAGTGTTGCCGCCACCCAGAATGCCTTCAGGGAAAATGTGGAGCACTGGACGGAGAGCCTCGTGAGTGCTGCCGCAGACATTGACAAGGAGTTGGCGCAGCTGGGGATGGAGGATCTCGGGTATCCCTCCGACGAGAACCTCCAACCCAGCGCCAAGCTCGTCTTGTTCTTCAAGGGCGTGGCGACGACCCTCCAGCGACTCCGGGAGAGGATCCCAAAGCAGCTGGCCGACAAGTCGCGCAAGATCTGCGCGGGAGCTCTTCAGAAAGTGTTGGTGAAGGTGGCCTTCCGCAATCCGGGCCTCAACCTCACGAACGTCCTCAAGACCCTGCCGCCGGATGCCGATCTGGAGGCGCTCAAGGCCCTTGTCGCACCCATTGTGGACAAGGTGAGCGGGATCAAGAGGGTCGAGGGCGATCGCGTAGATTAGGCCGCCCATTTCTTCTTTTCTTGTCACTGTTTGTCATGTTATGAAAACAATCTGTTAGAGCCGCGACAAGCTATCTTTGTAATATAACTCTATTCTGGTTACTAATTGCAATGTTATTCCCTTTACTTGATTCCTCCCTTTGTATGTTTTTGCCCTACGCTTTTAGGGAACTTGTCGGTGCAGGCACCTGAGCCGCGAGCGCTGAGTGCGGGACGTCAGCAGCCTGCTGGCGGTGCCGCTACCGACAAGAAACCTTGTCGCAACTAGTTGCAGCTCACTTAAGTTGTTGAGCGGACCCGAAACGAAGTAAGGGCGCAACTAGCTACGAGTTGGTTCCTCCGCGCACAGGTTTTCCATACAAAGTGCGGTCGTTCAAGGGAGATAACTTAAAATTTAAAAAATCTGATTGCTCAAACTTTGGCAACTTAGCTTTTCTGTTGTTTGCTTCCCAGTAAGGCAAAATTTTCTTGAACGACACCTGGTACATACCATTATCTTCTCCTTTCCTTCCCGGCAAACTTGTGGGCGAGGGAACCTTCCTTTCCTTGAGAAAAAAGAAAGAAGAGAAAATAAAGATATGGAGCCTCACGGCTCGTTATTGCTTACCGTGGAGTAGGTGCTGCACAAAGTGCCAAATCATATATGCCAAAAAATAGAGAGCATGAAATTGACAAAATGTGCGGAGCACATGAGCTTTACTTATGCACGGGGTCTGCGCCCGGCTTTGTACAAAGGATTACATGCAACAGCGGCAAGACTTGTACAAAAGGTGGTTGCCGGAACAGGTTCCGGCAACCGCGCCTTACGGGTAAAACTTACGAAGATGCTCAATGTTCCAGGAATTTCTCACCGGAATGCCATCTTCGGTCTCAAGGCGGACAGCGCCAGGCCTAGTGACTCGTTTCACCTGGTAAGGGCCTTCCCACTTCGGCGTCAACTTGTTGGAATTCTTGGCGGACTGAACACACCGAAGAACAAGGTCGCCTTCCTCGAAACTTCTGGCATTAACTTTGCGACTATGGTAGCGGCGCAAAGCTTGCTAGTAGCGAGCAGCTCGCACAGCAGCCTGAAGACGGTCTTCCTCAAGGAGCAGCGCGTCATCTTGTCGCAGCTGCTCTTGCTCGAGCTCATCAAAAGCGAGCGCTCGAGGTGACCCGTATACGAGTTCCGTGGGGAGAACTGCCTCTGCTCCATAGACTAGAGCGAAAGGTGTCTGGCCAGTGGCTCGATTTGGCGTTGTTCTGATCGACCAAAGAACCACCGGCAGCTCCTCGATCCAGTTTCTTCCGCACTTGTGCAGCCTGTCGAAAGTCCTGGTCTTGAGCCCGCGCAGCACTTCAGCATTTGCCCTCTCCGCTTGACCGTTGCTTTTCGGGTGAGCAACAGAAGCGAAGCAGACCTTGGCGCCAAGATCTTGGACGTACTGCATGAAGGTGCGGCTCGTGAATTGTGTACCGTTGTCGGTGATTATCCTGTTAGGGATCCCGAAGCGGCAAACAATCGACCTGAAGAACTTGACTGCTGACTGTGTTGTCACCTTCCTCACTGGTTACTCTTCCGGCCACTTTGTGAACTTGTCGATTGCGATGTACAAGTACTCAAAGCCCCCGACTGCTCGGGGAAAGGGGCTGAGGATGTCGAGCCCCCAGACCGAAAATGGCTAGGATAAAGGGATCGTCTGGAGAGGTTGAGTTGGTTGATGTATCTGCTTGGAATGGAACTGGCACGCTTCACACTTGGTTACTTGTGCAGTTGCATCCTGGAGGGCTGTCGGCCAAAAGAAACCTTGCCGGAATGCTTTGCCGGCAAGTGCTCTTGCGCCAATGTGGTGACCACATATGCCTCCATGTATCTCTGCCAACAGCTTTTGTCCGTCTTCCTGGTGAATACACTTCAATTTCACACCGTTGAGTCTTCTTCTGTACAGTGTCTTGTCGACAAACTGGTACATACTTGACTGCCGGGCTACTCGTTCCGCTTCTTCTTGCTCTTCGGGAAGTTCTCCTGTCTGAAGGAAACAGACAATCTGCTGTGCCCATGCTGGAGCTTGTGGCTCAACAACAAGGACTAAAGGCAAATCTGCGGCTGCGGGAACATCCGCTTCTACGGCGAGAATCTGCGGCTCTGCCGGAGCTTGACGTTCCCCGGCAAGCTTGCCGAAGCAAAACCTGTCGGGAGCTTCTGCTTCAACGGAACAAACCCTAGGGCTTGCCGGAGCAGATTGCTCCTCAGCGCTCTTGGCGTTGATCTCGGGGACCTTCTTTGCCAAAGGCGAATCTGCTGCTGCGGGAACGCCCGCTTCTATGGCGCGAACCTGCGGCTCTCCCGGAGCTTGACGTTCCCCGGCAAGCTTGCTGGAGCAAAACTTGCCGGGAGCTTCTGCTTCAACAGAACAAACCCTAGGGCTTGCCGGAGCAGACTGCTCCTCAGCGCTCTTGGCGTTGATCTTGGGGACCTTCTTGGCGGCGACTTCGGGAAGCTCTGCCTAAAAATAGTCACCAGAAATCAACTTCCTCTTCTTGCTCTGTCCAGTTGATGGCGTTACGGACGGTTGAGTCAGCTTGAGCACAAAGATCCCTGGTTCCACAGGTAACTTAAGTGCAGCGCACTTTGACAGGCCATCGGCAATGGCGTTCTGAGCTCTTGGAACATGCTCCATCTGTAGGCCGTCAAAGTGCTCTTTTAGCTTTCTCACTTCGTCAACGTAAGCTTCCATCAACGGACTCTGATAACTCTTGTTCACTTGGCGGACGACAAGCTGTGAGTCACCCCGGACAATGAGCTTCTTGATCCCAAGGTCTGCCGCGATCCTGAGACCGGCAAGCAAGCCTTCATACTCTGCAGTATTGTTTGTTGCTTGCTCCTTGGGAAAGTGCATCTAGACTATGTACTTGAGGTGCTCTCTGGTGGGTGCGATAAGCAGCACGCCAGCGCCGGCGCCATGCAGCGAAAAAGCACCATCAAAGTACATCAGCCACTCTTTGCTTGCTTCGTCGACGGGGATGCTCGTTTCTGGAATTTCTTCATCTGGTGTTGGCGTCCATTCTGCTATGAATTCTGCCAATGCTCTGCTTTGGATAGTTGAAGTACTCTCAAACTTGAGGCCAAAGCTTGACAGTTCCAGTGCCCACTCAACAATCCTGCCTGTCGCTTCTGGATTCTGTAGTATCCTCTTCAGTGGAAAGCGAGTGACAACTGTGATCTCATGTGCTTGGAAGTAATGGCGCAGCTTTCTCGAGGCCATGAGAAGGCCGAAAAGCAATTTTTGCATGCCAGAGTACCTTGATCTAGCCCCCTGCAGAAGAGAACTGACAAAGTAAACTGGGCGCTGCACCATTTTCTTCTGTATCTCCTCGCGCATCTGCGCAGATCCATCTTTGTCGGGACCAGAGCTTGCCGGGGAAGCCTCCTGCTTGTCGCTTGATGCGCCTGCCGTGGTTGCTGGCTCGTCATCTGCCTCCCTCTCTGCCACTAATGCAGCACTAACCACTTGATTGGTTGCCGCTATATACAGCAGCAACTTCTCTTGTGGCTTAGGTGCGACAAGTATTGGAGGGGAGGACAGGTATCTCTTCAAGTCTTGCAGCGCAGCCTCCGCTTCCGGAGTCCATTTCATTGGACCTGCATTTTTCAATAATTTGAAAAACGGCAGGGCGCCCTCAGCAGACCTAGAGACAAACCTGCTGAGAGCAGCCATGCAACCGGCAAGTCTTTGTACATCCTTGACGCGCTTTGGTGCTTCAATCTGCTCAATGGCCTTGATCTTGTCTGGATTGTCTTCAATTCCCCGCTGAGACACGAAGAACCCGAGAAGCTTGCCGGAGGGGACTCCAAACACACACTTCTCGGGGTTGAGCTTGAGGCTGATCTTGCGCAGATTTGCAAAGGTCCCGTCTAAATCTTGGATCGGAGTTGCCTTGTCCTTGCTCTTGACCACTATGTCATCCATGTAGACTTCCACATTTCTGTGTATTTGTGGCTCAAGAGCGACATGGACTACTCTTGCAAATGTTGAACCAGCATTTTTTAATTCGAAAGGCATCCGTATGAAACAGTACGTGCCACATGGAGTGATGAATGCGGTCTTCTCCTCATCCTCTTCTGCCATGAAGATCTGATGGTATCCTGAGTATGTGTCAAGAAATGAAAGCAAGTCACATCCGGCCGTGGAGTCAACAATCTGGTTAATGCGCGGCAAAGGAAATGGGTCTTTGGGACAAGCTTTGTTAACATCGGTAAAGTCGATACAAAGTCTCCATTTCTCGTTCGCCTTGCGCACGACTACAGGATTGGCCAACCACGTAGGATGGAGCACTCCTCTGACAAGGCCTGCTGCTTCCAACTTCTTGATCTCCTCTGCAATGAATTCTTGGCGCTCCACTGCTTGCTTCCTGACCTTCTGCTTGACGGGCCGCGCATGAGGACAAACGGCAAGGTGGTGCTCAATTACTTTCCTGGGAACACCGGGGATGTCAGACGGTTGCCACGCAAACACATCGACATTCGCCCGCAGGAAAGCAATGAGTGCGCTTTCCTATTTAGAGTCGAGAGTGGCACTGATGGTGAAGGTACCACCAGCGCCGTCCTCCTTGGCGGACACCTTCTTCGTCTCTGGCGGAGCTGCCATTGTCTTCTTACACTTGCCGGTGGAGCTCGATGGTGCGTCCTCGACGGCAGCGCAGCACTCCGAAGAGGTGCGCTTGCCGGAGTGGGCATCAGAACTCTTGCCGGACTTGGTCTTCTTCTTCCCCCCGGGAGCTTCAATGGCAAGTGACTTGTAATCTATTGCGGCTGCCGCTTCCCGGTAGATCTTGTCGGCGCAGATAAGAGCATCCTTCTTGTCGCCAGGGACAGAGATGATGCTTATCGGGCCTGGCATCTTCAGCATGTTGTATGCATAGTGAGAGGCTGCCATGAACTTGGCGAGTGCTGAACGGCCAAGTATTCCATTGTAAGGCAATGGAATATCGGCAACGTCAAAAGTGACCCTCTCAGTCCTGAAGTTCAGCTTGCTGCCAAATGTTACAGGCAACGTGACCTTCCCCTTCGGCTTGCTCCTTCCCGGGTTGATTCCTTGGAATGTGCCGGTCTCTTCAAGCTCGCTGTCAGGGATCTGGAGTTTCTGGAGTACAACGGAGGAGATCAGGTTCAAGCCGGCCCCGCCGTCAACTAGCATCTTAGTGACCTTGAGGTTGCGGATAGTTGGTGAAACCAACATCGGCAAGCACCCGACCGCAGTTGTGCGATCAGGGTGGTCCTCAATATCAAAGATGATAGGCGTGCTGGACCATTTCAGAAGCTTGCGTGACTCGACAGGTGGTTCCGCCGCATTGACTTCCCGCACCCACTGCTTGAGTTGGCGGTGCGAAGTATGCAGAGATGCACCACCGTCAATGCACAAGACCTCTGTGGCTTTCTGGAACTCCTGCTCACTGGTCTCGGCGTCATCCATGTCTTCGTCGTCGTCGTCATCTTCATCCTTGCCGCGGCCGCGGGGAGGTCTGTCTCCTTGCCGCTGCTTGGCCTTACCGCGGCGTGCTCCCCGGCCGGCGCGCTTCTTGCCAGATTCTCCAGCGCCTCCTTCGGCTCTCTGCTTGTCTCGTCGCTCGTACTCAGCCTTTTGTTGCTGGACAAGCTGCTCGACCTTCTTGCAGCTCTGGAGGTCATGGCCCTTGGTGCGGTGGATCTTGCAGTACTGCTTGTCGGTGCCGTCCTGCTTGTCGACGACTGCCACAGCCTGGCAGTTGGTGCATGCGGCAATCTCCTTGCCGGAGCTACCAACTTTGGCTTTCTTGGCGCCACCTTTGAAGGTCACTCTCTTGGCCATGAGGTTTGTGGCCGCCTGTAAAGGCGCCGACAAACTGATGGCATAGGTCTGCCCAGGAGGATATGGAGTTGTCCGGCAAGTGCATGAGCCAGGACCTGACGTTGGGCTTGAGCACCAGCGGGAAGTAGTTGGCAAGGATCTTGTCGTCCCGCCCCCCGGCAGCCTGCACCGCCATGGTGTAGATGCTGAGGAACTCCGGCGGATGCGACTTGCCGTCGTACTTTTCTGGTACATATGGCTTAAAATTCTTCATGCTGGGCCACTAGACTTGCCGCAGCTCACGAGTAAACGCAGGGCAACCTACCGCGTATGGCAAGTCGCCTGGTTCCCCTGGTGCATGCATGTCAACAGAGGGCCCAGCGCGCTGGTCCGATTTGCGTCGCGCTTCTCTTCGGCGCTCGATGCGGGTACGAGCGTCTTCTTGCTGTCGTTCGTGAAGAACTTGGCGCTGATCGCGGCGAGCTCGTGGATCTGATGACGCGGTGGAGTCGCTGTCGAGGTGGATCCGGCGAGTCGGCGCTCTTGGCCTTCGGGGCGGAGAGTGCACAGTGGTTGCACCCCCACCGATCTTGTCGCCACCGGCTCATGCCTGGCTGGCTTGCCGCGGCTGCGATGTGCTCGGCTGCCGTTGAGTGTCGCCGTTGGCGAAGCCGATGAGACTCTGAATGGTGGCCCTCCAGTCGTCGATCTTGTCTGCTGTTGGAGGGTAGTCTAGGAGCAGTTGAGCTCGCGCCAAAGCTTCTGCTGCAGTGGTTGGTGGTGGTGGCGAACGGTGTGAGGAGCGGGATATGCTCGGACTTCTAACTATGTTAGAAGGAGCAGTGTCCCGTCTATACGACCGTGTCTCGCTCGTGCCAGCACGTTGGTGTGCATGCTGGTCTTGAGCACTCCGAGATCCACTAGCTCGATCTTGGTCCAGCAAACGCATGGTGCCGTGAGTACCATGACGCTGCCGGTCCCGCGCCTCCTGAGATGGGCGCGGTGCATGTACGGACGCCGAGGTCTTGGAGTGCGCCCGGTCGTTGTGGGAGCCGGCTACGCCGCCGATGGGTAGCGCAGCCTTGTCCTTGGACCTGGCAGCACCGTGAGCTCCTCCGTCGACGCCCGTTCTTCCGCCGGCGTCTGCCCCACCAGCCGTTTGCTCCGGCGGTGGTGGGTTCAGCGCGGACGGAGCAGCCGCCTCCGAAGCCTTCTTCTTCGGCGGCATGTTGATGAAGATAATGAAGATCTAGCTCGCGCGAACGCCGGATCTGGTTCACACAACCTCGACGCCCCCTACCTGGTGCGCCAAAGATGTCGGGGGACTGATCCACGAACACCTATGGGACCGGTGGACTGAGTCCCTTTCGGTTCGGCGGGGGCGGAGGTCGTGCAAAGAGCGGATCGAGGCGAAGCACACGAGCAGTTTACCCAGGTTCGGGCCGCACGGATGCGTAAAACCCTACTCCTGCTTTGTGGTTTGTATTGAGTTATTGCTCGGGAGCGCGGAGTGCTACAGTACACACCAGTGGCTAACGAGACCGAGCCTGAGTGTTCTCTTTTTCCGAACCCCCTTCTACGTTGCACATGGGCCTCCTTTTATATGCTCAAGGGGTCACCGACAGGTGGCAACGGAGACAAAGGGTAAAAATGGAAAGGTGCTGTGGTAGGTACAGCTACCTGCTACAGTGTATCATACCTAACCCTGACGGCAGGGGACAAGGGCATTAAATGCCCATCTGTGTCGCCTAAACAATGCAAAAGGGACCGTCAGGGACGCCACTGCTCCCCACGATGGCAATCTTGTCAGCGCCGCTCGCCACTGCGCACCGCTGGCTGCACAGCCTCCTGCCACGCACGCCTGGAAGGGTTCCAGAGCGACACGTTGGTGGATGTGCTGGAGCGCGGGCACAGAGTGGTGGCTTGCCGCGGCAAGCGCCTTGCCGCGGTCATTGTCTTGTCGCGTCCGGGAGCTTGTCGCTCACCGGGCCTTGCCGGGACACGAGGCGCATCGCGACAAGTTCCTTGAGATGCCTTGGGTGGCCTTCCCGGCAAGCTCCTCTTGCCGGGGTCTTGTCTCCTTCAACGCCTTGCCTTGGTTGGCCTTCTCGGCAAGCTCCTCTTGCCGGGGTCTTGTGGTGTCTAGGTTTGGATACTTTGTTCTTGAATGGCTCCAAAGGAACCACGGAGGACCTTGGCGGTCACCCGGCAAGCCTTGCCGCGGGATGCTGCGACTACCCGTGCACAAGTTCGGGATACTAGGGTATCCCTACTCTAGTACACCGACACCCCCAGCCCCCAGCCCCAGCCATCGCGCGGATCACCAAAGAAGCATAGACATCTCTGAACCGCGGCAAGGAGGGGGGCTCTCACCGTGGTTCTCGCTGTTGTCGGGATGCCCGCCGCAGCGTCTACTGCCAGACATCGCGAGGATTCGCTCTGCTCTTGCTTCTAGGGTCGAGCGGAGCTGCCACTTTCCTTTCCTTTTAAGCTGGATGGAAATAACTTTAAACCCTGGTGACCAAAGTAGACATCCCCTTTATTTCCAGCTCATGTCTCTGCTTTGTAGACTATACAATAAGAAAGAAGGAAATTTATTTGTTTCCCTTTATTGCTTTCATTAGTTTCCCTTAATTTACAGATAAGAGTTATAAAAGAATAATAGGTTTAAAAGCCTTTACCACTTGCCCTCTACTTCAAATCCCCCCCTGCACTATTCTATATATACAGGTCAGATCAATACATAATATTATTATTACGGTTTCGATATTTTGTATATGCATGTTCTTTCCTATCGAATTTTTTAGAACCACGTGATAATACCTTTTAATGTTTATTAAACCGACCCAAGTTATAGATAAGGAGTAAGAGCATTTACCCGTAAAAAAGGAATCAGAGCATTTACAACTAGAGCCCTCAAAGCCGCCCCACAACCAGCCCAACCATTTGGGCTATCCGGAAAACCCATATCTAGACGTATGTGGGGCGGGTGTGGCGAGGCTTGGACACTGTCGCCACGTCGTATCGGCCTGCTATGGCCCAGGTCACCCACACTCCCCCTAAAAAAGTCCACCTACGTCGAACAAAACCTAGTCAAAACCTTAGTCGTCTCGCCCTCTCCAGCCCGCTCTCGTCCCCTCTCCTTCCTCTTTAATCTCTTGTGCCTACTCCATCATGGCCAGGTCCGGCCACAACTCCAACAGCGAGCCCCATCTTAATCAGTAGAAAGCTAGTACAACATGCGAGAGAGCCAACTTTCACGAGCGCGCGCAGACACACACACAAACTATGACACACACATACGAATGAGTGAATTTGTTAATGGCACCAAACTTTTTCTTAAATTATACAATTTTTCAAGACTTTTATAAAGCAATTTAAAAAATTCATGAACATATTTTTAATGTGTAAATAATTCATTAAATGGCTGAAACATTTTTTTGGTATGAGATAAAACATTTCAATTGAAATTATGAGAACAACTTTATTTTAGATTGTATGAACAATTATTAAAGTGTCACAAACATATACTTGAAACTTCTATACATTTTTTGAAAATGTTGGGAACATTGTTTTAATACTATGAAACTTTCCATATTATAAATGAAATATCGGTCCCTCTCCATGTTGAATCATAACGATACTTCAAGTGTGAAGTTTTTCTTTCCAGATAGATACATCCCAAGAAAGATGGAAATCAAGTATCACATCTACAAGGAGTTGAGGAGCAGATATCGCCTCAAAATGCAAACTTTGACTTCTTGCGTGTTCCCAAAGATGAACATTGCCATTCAAGTTGAGGAGTCGAATTGTTTCCTGAAGGATGTGAAGATCCATTGCCATTCAAGTTTGGCATGTTGTATTGGGTGGAGCATTCAAGGATGAAGTCCGTGGTGCCCATTGTCCCCTCCTAGATGTTTGTCATGATTTCCTCTTCTTATTCTCAATAGTCTCCCAACCACCCCCGGACCTAGATGCAGGACTGTAGGATCAGTTATCAGTTTATCACAATTGCATCAAGTTGGGAAAATTGTTTGATCAGTTTTGGTATATATACAATTAGGTTATGAACCAAATATAGACCAAGCAAGCAGTAATTGGCAATGGACAACATGTTATAGAATTGAGCATGGTAACGTTAAGGAAAACCTGAGACAAGCAACCAAACAGTTGGCAGCATGAATGTATCATCGGTCTTAACTCTATGAGATGAGACTAGTTCATACTTTTCAACGAAGATGAGAGTCCTTCATAGTTGGACTATGTAATTAATCTACGCTCCAAGCAAGTCAAAGAAGAAATCCAAGAAATCAAATCAAATAGAAACACAACGGGTATATATCTAATCTCTGTTCACTCACTCGGACTGTGTAATCTAAGCTCCAAGCTCATGGAACTAACCGAATGCTCAAAATAGTCTTCCGCCCTGCTGTATACATTAATATATCAACCACACGATACAATTGCTGGGGTCTCAGCACAAGCACGCCCAAACGAAACAGAAGAGAGAATAATGCCAACGACATCGGATCAGTGAAAACGATGATGAACCGCAACCGTTGCGACAACCAAAAAATCCTCACCATGCTCCTAGCACTCCGGAACACAGCATACCAAGCAGAACCTTCAAGAAGGAACACGACGACGACACTGCCCGGACTTGTCCCAGGGTTTCCCCTGGTACGCGAAGGGGGTATACCCAACACCCTTGAGGAAGGTACGATGGCGCACATGGGCATCATTGCGTCAGTCTCGGTCAAGCCGACAAAGATTTCCCCCGACTGCCAACCAACCACGACACCGGATGATCCATCGCACTCCATCAATGAGGAGAGGTAGAGTCAGCAGCCACGCGGAAGGGGACAATCTCCACCTCGGCGGTAACTAAACTGATGCAACATCAGAAGCAAACCAGGCAACCTAGGCCTGGTCGTCCCCAAAATGGGCTCATTAAGCACCCGTCGCCCAGCTGTAGCCAGCATGTCAGTGTCTCTACCACCACCAGCATGATTCGCACCTCCTTTTGCTGGAGACGATGCAGGAAAACCCAAATAGCCTGCTCAGCCCAAATGGGGCCCAAAAGGGCCTTGATCGGGGCCAAGAGGGCGCCGCCGCCAGCCGCCCCGTGGCCAAGCAACCACGCCACTGCCACCTCAACACCCGACACTGCGCTACCCGAGAGAACACACCGCCGCCGGATCCATGAACGGCTAAGGGGCACCGCCGTAAGCCGCCTCCACCCGAGCCAGATCGCCGTGCGGGGTGCGGTAGGGGGGGGGTTGGGGCATTCGCCGCTGGCACCACAAGGGTTGAGGGGGTTAACCGGAGCGCTGTAAGAAGGGAGAGGAGCCCCTAGTCGCCACGCTCGGTTAGATGATGTGGGGGGAGGGAGATCCGAAATCTTGGCCAGATTTGAAAATTTTCAACTAACTGAATCCCCTTAAAAGCAAACAAACCAAAACCTAATAACAATAATAATAATAAAATAATCATGCCTAATTGACAAATCACTCCTCATCAGTCGTTGTCCCGATGGATGGATCGAGCAAAAACAAATCACCAGATGCAACAATTGATTCGCCCCTAGCCCCAGCCATCGCGCGGATCGCCAAAGAAGCATGGACATCTCCGAACCGCGGCAAGGAGAGCTCTCACCGGGGTTCTCTCCGTTGCCAGGAGGCCCGCCGCTGCGTCTACTGCCAGACGTCGTGAGGATTCGATCTGCTCTTGCTTCTAGTGTTGAGCGGAGCTGCCACTTTCCTTCCTTTTGAGCTAGATGGAAATCACTTTAATCCCTGGCGACCAAAGTAGACATCCCCTTTATTTCCAGCTCATGTCTCTACTTTGTAGACTATACAATTAGAAAGAAGGAAATTTATGTGTTTCCCTTTTTTGCGGATTCATTTGTTTCCCTTAATTTACAGATAGTAAGAGTTATAAAAGAATAATAGATTTAAAAGCCTTTACCACCTGCCCACTACTTCAAATCTTTCTCCCCTGCACTATTCTATATATACGAGTTAGATCAATACATAATATCATCATTACGGTTTTGATATTTTGTATATACATGTTCTTTCCTATCGATTTTTTCCGAACCAAGTGATAATACCTTTTTATGTCTATTAAACCGACCCCACCTCCTTAAGTTAGAGACAAGGCGTAAGAGCATTTACCAGTAAAAAAGGAATAAGAGCATTTACAACTAAAGCCCTCAAAGCTGCCCCACAACCAGCCCAACCGTTTGGGCTGTCCGGAAAACCCATAACTAGACGTATGTGGGGCGGGTATGGCGAGGCTTGGACACTGCCGCCACGTCGTATCGGCCTGCTATGGCCCACGCCTCCCACCACTCCCCTAAAAGACTCCACCCGCGTCTAACAAAACCTAGTCAAAACCTTAGTCCTCTCGCCCTCTCAGGTCCCCTCCCGTCCCCTCTCCTAACTCTTCAATCTCTTCTGCTTACTCCATCATGGCCAGGTCCGGCCACAATTCCGAATGCGAGCCCCATCTTAATATGTAGAAAGCTAGTACAACATGCGAGAGAGCCAACTTTCACGAGCGCGCGCACACACACACACAAACTATGACACACATATGAATGAGTGAATTTGTTAATGGTACGAAACTTTTTCTTAAATTATACAATTTTTAAAAACTTTTATAAAGCAATTTAAAAAATTCATGAACATATTTTTTAATGAGTAAATATTTCATTTAAATGGCTGAAACATTTTTTTGGAATGAGATAAAACATTTCAATTGAAATTATGAGAACAACTTTATTTTAGATAGTACGAACAATTATTAAAGTGTCACAAACATATACTTGAAACTTCTATACATTTTTTGAAAATGTTGGGAACATTGTTTTAATACTATGAAACATTCCATATTATATATGAAATATCGGTCCCTCTCCATGTTGAATCATAACGATACTTCAAGTGTGAAGTTTTTCTTTCCAGATAGATACATCCCAAGAAAGATGGAAATCAAGTATCACATCTACAAGGAGTTGAGGAGCAGATATCGCCTCAAAATGCAAACTCTGACTTCTTACGTGTTCCCAAAGATGAACATTGCCTTTCAAGTTGAGGAGTCGAATTGTTTCCTGAAGGATGTGAAGATCCATTGCCATTCAAGTTTGGCATGTTGTATTGGGTGGAGCATTCGAGGATGAAGTCTGTGGTACCCTTTGTCCCCTCCTAGATGTTTGCCCTGATTTCTTCTTATTGTTCTCAATAGTCTCCCAACCACCCCCGGACCTGGATGCAGGACTGTAGGATCAGTTATTAGTTTATCACAATTGCATCAAGTTGGGCAAATTGTTTGATCAGTTTTGGTATATATATATAATTAGGTTATGAACCAAATATAGACCAAGCAAGCAGTAATTGGCAATGGACAACATGTGATAGAATTGAGCATGGTAACGTTAAGGAAAACCTGAGACAAGAAACCAAACAGTTTGCAGCATGAATGTATCATCGGTCTTAACTATATGAGATGAGACTAGTTCATACTTTTCGACAAAGATGAGAGTCCTTCATAGTTGGACTATGTAATTAATCAACGCTCCAAGCAAGTCAAAGAAGAAATCCAAGAAAGGAAATCAAATAGAAACCCAACGGGTATATATCTAATCTCTGTTCACTCATTCGGACTATGTAATCTAAGGTCCAAGCTCATGGAACTAACCGAATGCTCAAAATAGTCTTCCGCCCTGCTATATATATTAATATATCAACCAGACAATACAATTGCTGGGGTCTGAGCACAAGCACGCCCAAACGAAACAAAAGAGAAAATAATGCCAACGACATCCAATCAGTGAAAATGATGATGAATGGCAACCGTTGCGACAACCGAAAAATTCTCACCATGCTCCTAGCACTCCGGAACGCAGCATACCATGCAGCACCTTCAAGAAGGAACACGACGACGATGACACTGCCCGGACTTGTCCCAGTGTTTCCCCTGGTACGCAAAGGGGGTATACCCAACGCCTTTAAGGAAGGAACGATGGCGCACATGGGCATCACTGCATCAGTCTCGGTCAAGCCGACAAGGATTTCCCCCGACTACCAACCAACCACGACCCTGGACGATCCATCGCACTCCATCAATGAGGAGCAGTAGAGTCAGCAGCCACGCGGGAGGGGACAATCTCCACCTCGGCGGTAACTAAACAGATGCAACATCAGAAGCAAACAAGGCAACCTAGGTCCGGCCGTCCCCAAAATGGGCTCATTAATCTCCCGTCGCCCCGTTGTAGCCAGCGTGTCGGTGTCTCTACCACCACTAGCATGATCCTCACCTCCTTTTGCTGGAGACGATGCAAGCAAACCCAAATAGCTTGCTCAGCCCCAAATGGGGCCCAAAAGGGCCTAGATCTAGGCCGGCAGGGCGCCGCCGCAAGACGTCGCGCCGACCCGCGGCCAAGCAGCCGCGCCACTGCCACCTCAACACCCGACACTGCGCTACCCGAGAGGACACACCGCCGCCGGATCCATGAACAGCCAAGGGGCACCGCCGCCAGCCGCCTCCACCCGAGCCGGATCGCCGTGCGGGGTGCGGCAGGGGGGAGATGGGGCATTCACCGCTGGCACCACAAGGGTTGAGGGGGTTAAGGAGGGCACTGTAAGGAGGGAGAGGAGCACCTAGTCGACACGCTCGGTTAGATGGGAGAGGGAGATCCGAAATCTCGGCAAGATTTGAAAATTTTCAACTAACTGAATCCCCTTAAAAGCAAACAAACCAAAACCTAAGAACAATAATAATAATAAAATAATCATGCCTAATTCACAAATCACTCCTCATCAGTCGTTGTCCCGATGGATGGATCGAGCAAAAACAAATCACCAGATGCAACAATTGATTCGCCCTTGCCCCAGCCATCGCGCGGATCGCCAAAGAAGCATGGACATCTCCGAACCGCGGCAAGGAGGGGGGCTCTCACCGGGGTTCTCTCCGTAGCCAGGAGGCCCGCCGCTGCGTCTACTGCCAGACATCGTGAGGATTCGCTCTGCTCTTGCTTCTAGTGTTGAGCGGAGCTGCCACTTTCCTTCCTTTTGAGCTGGATGGAAATCACTTTAATCCCTGGCGACCAAAGTAGACATCCCCTTTATTTCCAGCTCATGTCTCTACTTTGTAGACTATACAATTAGAAAGAAGGAAATTTATGTGTTTCCCTTTTTTGCGGATTCATTTGTTTCCCTTAATTTACAGATAGTAAGAGTTATAAAAGAATAATAGATTTAAAAGCCTTTACCACCTGCCCACTACTTCAAATATTTCTCCCCTGCACTATTCTATATATACGAGTTAGATCAATACATAACATCATCATTACGGTTTTGATATTTTGTATATACATGTTCTTTCCTATCGATTTTTTTCGAACCAAGTGATAATACCTTTTTATGTCTATTAAACCGACCCCACCTCCTTAAGTTAGAGACAAGGCGTAAGAGCATTTACCAGTAAAAAAGGAATAAGAGCATTTACAACTAAAGCCCTCAAAGCTGCCCCACAACCAGCCCAACCGTTTGGGCTGTCCGGAAAACCCATAACTAGACGTATGTGGGGCGGGTATGGCGAGGCTTGGACACTGCCGCCACGTCGTATCGGCTTGCTATGGCCCACGCCTCCCACCACTCCCCTAAAAAACTCCACCCGCGTCTAACAAAACCTAGTCAAAACCTTAGTCCTCTCGCCCTCTCAGGTCCCCTCCCATCCCCTCTCCTAACTCTTCAATCTCTTCTGCTTACTCCATCATGGCCAGGTCCGGCCACAATTCCGAATGCGAGCCCCATCTTAATATGTAGAAAGCTAGTACAACATGCGAGAGAGCCAATTTTCATGAGCGCGCGCGCACACACACACAAACTATGACACACATATGAATGAGTGAATTTGTTAATGGTACGAAACTTTTTCTTAAATTATACAATTTTTCAAAACTTTTATAAAGCAATTTAAAAAATTCATGAACATATTTTTTTAATGTGTAAATATTTCATTTAAATGGCCGAAACATTTTTTTGGAATGAGATAAAACATTTCAATTGAAATTATGAGAACAACTTTATTTTAGATAGTACGAACAATTATTAAAGTGTCACAAACATATACTTGAAACTTCTATACATTTTTTGAAAATGTTGGGAACATTGTTTTAATACTATGAAACATTCCATATTATATATGAAATATCGGTCCCTCTCCATGTTGAATCATAATGATACTTCAAGTGTGAAGTTTTTATTTCCAGATAGATACATCCCAAGAAAGATGGAAATCAAGTATCACATCTACAAGGAGTTGAGGAGCAGATATCGCCTCAAAATGCAAACTCTGACTTCTTACGTGTTCCCAAAGATGAACATTGCCATTCAAGTTGAGGAGTCGAATTGTTTCCTGAAGGATGTGAAGATCCATTGCCATTCAAGTTTGGCATGTTGAATTGGGTGGAGCATTCGAGGATGAAGTCCGTGGTACCCTTTGTCCCCTCCTAGATGTTTGCCCTGATTTCTTCTTATTGTTCTCAATAGTCTCCCAACCACCCCCCGACCTGGATGCAGGACTGTAGGATCAGTTATTAGTTTATCACAATTGCATCAAGTTGGGAAAATTGTTTGATCAGTTTTGGTATATATATAATTAGGTTATGAACCAAATATAGACCAAGCAAGCAGTAATTGGCAATGGACAACATGTTATAGAATTGAGCATGGTAACGTTAAGGAAAACCTGAGACAAGAAACCAAACAGTTTGCAGCATGAATGTATCATCGGTCTTAACTATATGAGATGAGACTAGTTCATACTTTTCGACAAAGATGAGAGTCCTTCATAGTTGGACTATGTAATTAATCAACACTCCAAGCAAGCCAAAGAAGAAATCCAAGAAAGCAAATCAAATAGAAACCCAACGGGTATATATCTAATCTCTGTTCACTCATTCGGACTGTGTAATCTAAGGTCCAAGCTCATGGAACTAACCGAATGCTCAAAATAGTCTTCCGCCATACTATATATATTAATATATCAACCACACGATACAATTGCTGGGGTCTGAGCACAAGCACGCCCAAACGAAATAAAAGAGAAAATAATGCCAACGACATCGAATCAGTGAAAAATGATGATGAACGGCAACCGTTGCGTCAACCGAAAAATTCTCACCATGCTCCTAGCACTCCGGAACGCAGCATACCATGCAGCACCTTCAAGAAGGAACACGGCGACGATGACACTGCCCGGACTTGTCCCATGGTTTCCCCTGGTACGCGAAGGGGGTATACCCAACACCCTTAAGGAAGGAACGATGGCGCACATGGGCATCACTGCGTCAGTCTCGGTCAAGCCGACAAGGATTTCCCCCGACTGCCAACCAACCACGACCCCGGACGATCCATCGCACTCCATCAATGAGGAGCGGTAGAGTCAGCAGCCACACGGGAGGGGACAATCTCCACCTTGGCGGTAACTAAACAGATGCAACATCAGAAGCAAACCAGACAACCTAGGTCCGGCCGTCCCCAAAATGGGCTCATTAAGCTCCCGTCGCCTCGCTGTAGCTAGCGTGTCGGTGTCTCTACCACCACCAGCATGATCCTCACCTCCTTTTGCTGGAGACAATGCAAGCAAACCCAAATAGCCTGCTCAGCCCCAAATGGGGCCCAAAAGGGCCTAGATCTAGGCCGGCAGGGCGCCGCCGCCAGACGCCGCGCCGACCCGTGGCCAAGCAGCCGCGCCACTGCCACCTCAACACCCGACACTGCGCTACCCGAGAGGACACACCGTCGCCGGATCCATGAACGGCCAAGGGGCACCGCCGCCAGCCGCCTCCACCCGAGCCGGATCGCCGTGCGGGGTGCGGCAGGGGGGAGATGGGGCATTCACCGCTGGCACCACAAGGGTTGAGGGGGTTAAGGAGGGCACTATAAGGAGGGAGAGGAGCACCTAGTCGACACGCTCGGTTAGATGGGAGAGGGAGATCCGAAATCTCGGCAAGATTTGAAAATTTTCAACTAACTGAATCCCCTTAAAAGCAAACAAACCAAAACCTAAGAACAATAATAATAATAAAATAATCATGCCTAATTCACAAATCACTCCTCATCAGTCGTTGTCCCGATGGATGGATCGAGCAAAAACGAATCACCAGATGCAACAATTGATTCGCCCCCAGCCCCAGCCATCGCGCGGATCGCCAAAGAAGCATAGACATCTCCAAACCGCGGCAAGGAGGGGGGCTCTCACCGGGGTTCTCTCCGTTGCCGGGAGGCCCGCCGCTGCGTCTACTGCCAGACATCGTGAGGATTCGCTCTGCTCTTGCTTCTAGTGCTGAGTGGAGCTGCCACTTTCCTTTCCTTTTGAGCTGGATGGAAATCAATTTAATTCTTGGCGACCAAAGTAGACATCCCCTTTATTTCCAGCTCATGTCTCTGCTTAGTAGACTATACAATTAGAAAGAAGGAAATTTATTTGTTTCCCTTTTTTGCGGATTCATTTGTTTCCCTTAATTTACAGATAGTAAGAGTTATAAAAGAATAATAGATTTAAAAGCCTATACCACTTGCCCACTACTTCAAATCTTTCTCCCCTGCACTATTCTATATATACGAGTTAGATCAGTACATAATATCATTATTACGGTTTTGATATTTTGTATATACATGTTCTTTCCTATCGATTTTTTTCGAACCAAGTGATAATACCTTTTTATGTCTATTAAACTGAGCCCATCTCCTTAAGTTAGAGACAAGGCTTAAGAGCATTTACCCGTAAAAAAGGAATAAGAGCATTTACAACTAAAGCGCTCAAAGCAGCCCCACAACCAGCCCAACAGTTTGGGCTGTCCGGAAAACCCATAACTAGGCGTATGTGGGGCGGGTATGGCGAGGCTTTGACACTGCCGCCACATCGTATCAGCCTGCTATGGCCCATGCCTCCCACCACTCCCCTAAAAAACTCCACCCACGTCTAACAAAACCTAGTCAAAACCTCAGTCCTCTCGCCCTCTCTGGTCCCCTCCCGTCCCCTCTCCTTCCTCTTCAATCTCTTCTGCCAACTCCAGCATGGCCAGGTCTGGCCACAATTCCGAATGCGAGCCCCATCTTAATCGGTAGAAAGCTAGTACAACATGCGAGAGAGCCAACTTTCACGAGCGCGCGCGCAAACAGACACAAACTATGACACACACACATATGAATGAATGAATTTGTTAATGGTATGAAACTTTTTCTTAAATTATACAATTTTTTTAAAAATATATAAAGCAATTTAAAAAAAATCATGAACATATTTTTTAATGTGTAGCTATTTCATTTAAATGGCTGAAAAAAAATTTGGAACGAGATAAAACATTTCAATTGAAATTATGAGAACAACTTTAATTTAGATTGTACGAACAATTATTAAAGTGTCACAAACATATACTTGAAACGTGTATACATTTTTTGAAAATGTTGGGAACATTTTTTTAATACGATGAAACATTTCCTATTACCTATGAAATATCGGTCCCTCTCCATGTTGAATCATAAAGATACTTCAACTGTGAAGTTTTTCTTTCTTTCCAAATAGGTACATCCCAAAAAGATTCAAATCAAGTATCACATCTACAAGGAGTTGAGGAGTAGATATCGCCTCAAAATGCAAAATCTGACTTCTTACGTTTTCCCAAAGATGAACATTGCCATTCAAGTTGAGGAGCCGAATTGTTTCCTAAAGGACGCGAAGATCCATTGCCATTCAAGCTTGGCATGTTGTATTGGGTGGAGCATTCGAGGATGAAGTCTGTGGTGCCCATTGTCCCCTCCCAAATGTTTGCCCTGATTTCTTCTTCTTATTCTCAATAGTCTCCCAACCATCCCGGACCTGGATGCAGGACAGTAGGATCAACTATCAGTTTATCACAACGGCAGGAAGTTGGGCAAATTGTTTGATCAGTTTAGATATATATACTTAGGTTATGAACCAAATATAGACCAAGCAAGCAGTAATTGGCAATGGACAGCATGTTATAGAATTGAGCATGGTAACATTAAGGAAACCTGAGACAAGCAACCAAATAGTTGGCAGCATGAATATATCATCCGTCTTAACTATATGAGACGAGACTAGTTCATTCTTTTCGACAAAGATGACACTTGTTCATGGTTGGACTATGTAATTAATCTACGCTCCGAGCAAGTCAAATAAGAAATACAAGAAATCAAATCAAATAGAAACCCAACGGGTATATATCTAATCTCTGTTCACTCGCCTGGACTGTGTAATCTAAGCTCCAAGCTCATCGAACTAACCGAATGCTCAAAATAGGCTTTCCCTCTGTTATATATATTAATACATCAACCATAGAATACAATGGTCGGGGTCTCAGCACAAGCACGCCCAAACGAAACAAAAGAGAAAATAATGCCAACCACATCGGATCAGTGAAAACGATGATGAACCGCAACCGTTGTGACAACCGGAAAATTCTCACCACGCTCCTAGCATTCCGGAACGCAGCATACCAAGCAACACCTTCAAGAAGGATCACGACGACGATGCTTCCCGGACTTGTCCCAGGGTTTCCCCTGGTACGCGAAGGGGCATGGGGTAAGGGGTATACCCGACACCCTTAAGGAAGGAACAGTGGCGCCCACAGGCATCACTGCGTCGGTGTCGGTCAAGCCGACAAGGATTTCCCCCCACTTCGACCAACCACGACGGCGGACAATCCATCGCACTCCATCAATGAGGAGCGGTAGAGTCAGCAGCCACGCAGGAGCGGACAATCTCCATCGCCCTCGGCGGTAACTGACCAGATGCAACATCAGAAGCAAACAAGGCAACCTAGGCCCGGCCGTGCCCAAAAAGGGCTCGTGAAGCTCCCGTCGCCTCGCTGCAGTCAGCGTGTCGGCGTCTCTACCACCACCGGCATGAGCCGCACATCCTTTTGCTGGAGACGATGCAGGAAAAACCCAACATGTCCTGCTCAGGCCAAGATGGGTCCGAAAAGGGCCTAGATCTGGGCTGGGAGGGCACCGCCGCCAGCTGGCGCGATGTCCCATGGCCAAGCAGCCATGCCACCGCCACCTCACCACCCGACACTGCGCTACCCGAGACAACACATCGCCGCCGGATCTGTGAAAGGCCAAGGGACACCGCCGCCAGCCGCCTCCAACCGAGCCGGATCGCCGTGCGGGGTGCGGCGGGGGGGGGCATTTGCTGCTGGCACCACAAGGGTTGAGGGGGTTAAGGAGGGCGCTGTAAGGAGGGAGAGGAGCCCCTAGTCTCCTCGTTCGATTAGATGACATGGGGGGAGGGAGATCCGAAATCTCGTCCAGATTTGGAAATTTTCAACTAACTGAATCCTCTTAAAAGCAAAAAAACCAAAAGCTAATAACAATAATAAGAAGAAAAAAATAATCATGCCTAATTCACAAATCACACCTCATCAGTCCTTGCCCCGATGGATGGATCGAGAAAAAACAAATCACCAGGTGCAACAATTGGTTCGCCCCCAGCTCCCAGCCCCAGCCATCGCGTGGATCCCCAAAGAAGCATAGACATCTCTAAACCGCAGCAAGGAGGGGGGGCTTGAAGGAAATATGCCCTAGAGGCAATAATAAAGTTATTATTTATTTCCTTATTTCATGATAAATGTTTATTATTCATGCTAGAATTGTATTAACCGGAAACATAATACATGTGTGAATACATAGACAAACAGAGTGTCACTAGTATGCCTCTACTTGGCTAGCTCGTTAATCAAAGATGGTTATGTTTCCTAACCATAGACAAAGAGTTGTTATTTGATTAACGAGGTCACATCATTAGTAGAATGATCTGATTGACATGACCCATTCCATTAGCTTAGCACCCGATCATTTAGTATGTTGCTATTGCTTTCTTCATGACTTATACATGTTCCTATGACTATGAGATTATGCAACTCCCGTTTACCGGAGGAACACTTTGGGTACTACCAAACGTCACAACGTAACTGGGTGATTATAAAGGAGTACTACAGGTGTCTCCAATGGTCGATGTTGGGTTGGCGTATTTCGAGATTAGGATTTGTCACTCCGATTGTCGGAGAGGTATCTCTGGGCCCTCTCGGTAATACACATCACATAAGCCTTGCAAGCATTGCAACTAATATGTTAGTTGTGAGATGATGTATTACGGAACGAGTAAAGAGACTTGCAGGTAACGAGATTGAACTAGGTATTGGATACCGACGATCGAATCTCGGGCAAGTAACATACCGATGACAAAGGGAACAACGTATGTTGTTATGCGGTCTGACCGATAAAGATCTTCGTAGAATATGTAGGAGCCAATATGGGCATCCAGGTCCCGCTATTGGTTATTGACCAGAGACGTGTCTCAGTCATGTCTACATTGTTCTCGAACCCGTAGGGTCCGCACGCTTAAGGTTACGATGACAGTTATATTATGAGTTTATGCATTTTGATGTACCGAAGGTTGTTCGGAGTCCCGGATGTGATCACGGACATGACGAGGAGTCTCGAAATGGTCGAGACGTAAAGATTGATATATTGGAAGCCTATGTTTGGACATCGGAAGTGTTCCGGGTGAAATCGGGATTTTACCGGGTTACCGGGAGGTTACCGGAACCCCCCGGGAGCCATATGGGCCATCATGGGCCTTAGTGGAAAGGAGAAAGGGGCAGCCCAAGGGGGCTGCGCGCCTCCCCCCTTCCCCTAGTCCTATTAGGACTAGGAGAGGTGGCCGGCCACCCCTCTCCCTCTTTCCCCCTTGGGAATCCTAGTTGGAATAGGATTGGGGGGGGAGTCCTACTCCCGGTAGGAGTAGGACTCCTCCTGCGCCTCTCTCTCTTGGCTGGCGCCCCCTCCCCCCTTGGCTCCTTTATATACTGAGGTAGAGGCACCCCAAAGACACACAAGTTGACACAAGTTGATCCACGTGATCTATTCCTTAGCCGTGTGCGGTGCCCCCTGCCACCATATTCCTCGATAATACTGTAGCGGAGTTTAGGCGAAGCCCTGCTGCTGTAGTTCATCAAGATCGTCACCACACCGTCGTGCTGACGGAACTCTTCCCCGACACTTTGCTAGATCGGAGTCCGGGGATCGTCATCGAGCTGAACGTGTGCTCGAACTCGGAGGTGCCGTAGTTTCGGTGCTTGATCGGTTGGATTGAGAAGACGTACGACTACTTCCTCTACGTCGTGTCATCGCTTCCGCAGTCGGTCTGCGTTGGGTACGTAGACAATACTCTCCCCTCGTTGCTATGCATCACATGATCTTGCGTGTGCGTAGGAAATTTTTTGAAATTACTACGAAACCCAACAGTGGCATCCGAGCATAGGTTATTTATGTTGATGTTATATGAACGAGTAGAACACAAGTGAGTTGTGGACGATACAAGTCATACTGCCTACCAGCATGTCATACTTTGGTTCAGCGGTATTGTTGGACGAGACGACCCGGACCAACCTTACGCGTACGCTTACGCGAGACCGGTTCCCTCGACGTGCTTTGCACAGAGATGGCTTGCGGGCGACTGCCTCTCCAACTTTAGTTGAACCAAGTATGGCTACGCCCGGTCCTTGCGAAGGTTAAAACGGAGTCTATTTGACAAACTATCGTTGTGGTTTTGATGCGTAGGTGAGATTGGTTCTTACTTAAGCCCGTAGCAGCCACGTAAAACATGCAACAACAAAGTAGAGGACGTCTAACTTGTTTTTGCAGGGCATGTTGTGATGTGATATGGTCAAGGCATGATGCTAAATTTTATTGTATGAGATGATCATGTTTTGTAACCGAGTTATCGGCAACTGGCAGGAGCCATATGGTTGTCGCTTTATTGTATGCAATGCAATCGTGATGTAATGCTTTACTTTATTACTAAACGGTAGTGATAGTCGTGGAAGCATAAGATTGGCGAGACGACAACGATGCTACGATGGAGATCAAGGTGTCGCGCCGGTGACGATGGTGATCATGACGGTGCTTCGGAGATGGAGATCACAGGCACAAGATGATGATGACCATATCATATCACTTATATTGATTGCATGCGATGTTTATCTTTTTATGCATCTTATCTTGCTTTGATTGACGGTAGCATTATAAGATGATCTCTCACTAAATTATCAAGAAGTGTTCTCCCTGAGTATGCACCGTTGCGAAAGTTCTTCGTGCTGAGACACCACGTGATGATCGGGTGTGATAGGCTCTACGTTCAAATACAACGGGTGCAAAACAGTTGCGCACGCAGAATACTCAGGTTAAACTTGACGAGCCTAGCATATGCAGATATGGCCTCGGAACACGGAGACCGAAAGGTCGAGCGTGAATCATATAGTAGATATGATCAACATAATGATGTTCACCAATGAAACTACTCCATCTCACGTGATGATCGGAGATGGATTAGTTGATTTGGATCACGTGATCACTTAGAGGATTAGAGGGATGTCTATCTAAGTGGGAGTTCTTAAGTAATATGATTAAATTGAACTTAAATTTATCATGAACTTAGTCCTGGTAGTATTTTGCAAATCATGTTGTAGATCAATAGCTCGCGTTGTTGCATCCCTGTGTTTATTTTGATATGTTCCTAGAGAAAATTGTGTTGAAAGATGTTAGTAGCAAAGATGCGGATTGGATCCGTGATTTCAGGTTTATCCTCATTGCTGCACAGAAGAATTATGTCCTTGATGCACCGCTAGGTGATGGACCTATTGCAGGAGCAGATGCAGACGTTATGAACGTTTGGCTAGCTCAATATGATGACTGCTTAATAGTTTAGTGCACCATGCTTAATGGCTTAGAATCGGGCCTTCGAAGACGTTTTGAACGTCATGGACCATACGAGATGTTCCAGGAATTGAAGTTAATATTTCAAGCAAATACCCGAGTTGAGAGATATGAAGTCTCCAACAAGTTCTATAGCTAAAAGATGGAGGAGAATCGCTCAACTAGTGAGCATGTGCCCAGATTGTCTGAGTACTACAATCGCTTGAATCAAGTGGGAGTTAATCTTCCAGATAAGATAGTGATTGACAGAATTCTCTAGTCACCATCACCAAGTTAGTAGAACTTCGTGATGAACTATGATATGCAAGGGATAACGGAAACAATTCCCGAGCTCTTCGTGATGCTAAAATCGATGAAGGTATAAATCAAGAAAAACATCAAGTGTTGATGGTAGACAAGACCACTAGTTTCAAGAAAAGGGCAAAGGGAAGAAGGGGAACTTCAAGAAGAACGGCAAGCGAGTTGCTGCTCAAGTGAAGAAGCCCAAGTCTGGTCCTAAGCCTGAGACTAAGTGCTTCTAATACAAAGGGATTGGTCACTGGAAGCGGAACTACCCCAAGTGATTGGCGGATAAGAAGGATGGCAAAGTGAACATAAGTATATTTGATATACATGTTATTGATGTGTACTTTACTAGTGTTTATAGCAAACCCCTTAGTATTAGGTACTAGTTCAGTTGCTAAGATTAGTAACTCGAAACGGGAGTTGCAGAATAAACAAAGACTAGTTGAAGGGGAAGTGACGATGAGTGTTGGAAGTAGTTCCAAGATTAATATGATCATCATCGCACACTCCCTATACTTTCGGGATTAGTGTTGAAACTAAATAAGTGTTATTTGGTGTTGGCGTTGAGCATGAATATGATTTGATCATGTTTATTGCAATACGGTTATTCATTTAAGTAAGAGAATAAACTGTTGTTCTGTTTACATGAATAAAACCTTATATGGTTACACACCCAATGAAAAATGGTTCATTGGATCTCGATCGTAGTGATACACATATTCATAATATTGAAACCAAAAGATGCAAAGTTAATAATGATAGTGCAACTTATTTGTGGCACTGCCGTTTGGGTCATATCGGTGTAAAGCGCATGAAGATACTCCATAAAGATGGCTTTTCGGAATCACTTGGTTATGAATCATTTGATGCTTGCGAACCGTGCCTTTTGGGCAAGATGACTAAAACTCCGTTCTCCAGAACAATGGAACGTGCTACTGACTTATTGGAAATAATACATACCGATGTATGCAATCCAATGAGTGTTGATGCTCGTGGCAAGTATCATTATTTTCTGATCTTCACAGATGATTTGAGCAGATATGAGTATATCTACTTAATGAAACACAAGTCTGAAACATTTGAAAAGTTCAAAGAATTTCAGAGTGAAGTGAAAAATCATCGTAACAAGAAAATAAAGTTTCTACGATCTGATCGTAGAGAAGAGTATTTGAGTTACGAGTTTGGCCTTCAGTTAAAAAACAATGTGAAATAGTTTCACTACTCATGCCACCTGGAACACCACAATGGTGTGTCCGAACGTCATAATTGTACTTTATTGGATATGGTGCAACCTATGATGTTTCTTACCGATTTACCACTATCGTTTTGGGGTTATGCATTAAAGACAGCTGCATTCACGTTAAATAGGGCACCATCAAAATCCGTTGAGACGACGCCTTATGAACTGTGGTTTGGCAAGAAACCAAAGTTGTCGTTTCTTAAAGTTTGGGGCTGCGATGCTTATGTGAAAAAGCTTCAACCTGATAAGCTCGAACCCAAATCAGAGAAATATGTCTTCATATGATACCCAAAGGAAACTGTTGGGTACACCTTCTATCACAGATCCGAAGGCAAGACATTCGTTGCTAAGAATGGATCATTTCTAGAGAAGGAGTTTCTCTCGAAAGAAGTGAGTGGGAGGAAAGTAGAACTTGACGAGGTAACTGTACCTGCTCCCTTACTGGAAAGTAGTACATCACAGAAAACTGTTTGAGTGACACCTACACCAGTTAGTGAGGAAGCTAATGATAATGATCATGAAACTTCAGATCATGATACTACTGAACCTCGTAGATCAACCAGAGTAAGATCCGCACCAGAGTGGTATGGTAATCCTGTTCTGGAAGTCATGCTACTAGATCATGATGAACCTACGAACTATGAAGAAGCGATGGTGAGCCCAGATTCTGCAAAGTGGCTTGAAGCCATGAAATCTGAGATGGGATCCATGTATGAGAACAAAGTATGGACTTTGGTTGACTTTCCCGATGATCGGCAAGCAATTGAGAATAAATGGATCTTCAAGAGGAAGACGGACGTTGATAGTAGTGTTACTATCTACAAAGCTAGAATTGTCACAAAAGGTTTTCGACAAGTTCAAGGTGTTGACTACGATGAGTTTTTCTCACTCGTATCTATGCTTAAGTCTGTCCGAATCATGTTAGCAATTGCCGCATTTTATGAAATCTGGCAAATGGATAAACAAAAACTGCATTCCTTAATGGATTTACTAAAGAAGAGTTGTATACGATGCAACTAGAAGGTTTTGTCGATCCTAAAGGTGTTAACTAAATATGCAAACTCCAGCGACCCATCTGTGGACTGGTGCAAGCATCTCGGAGTTGGAATATACGCTTTGATAAGTTGATCAAAGCATATAGTTTTATACGGACTTGTGATGAAGCCTGTATCTACAAGAAAGTGAGTGGGAGCACTACAACATTTCTGATAAGTATATGTGAATGACATATTTTTGATCGGAAATAATGTAGAATTATTCTGTAAAGCATAAAGGGGTGTTTGAAAGGAGTTTTTCAAAGAAAAACTTCGGTAAAGCTGCTTACATATTGAGCTTCAAGATCTATAGAGATAGATCAAGACGCTTGATAAGTTTTTCAATGAGTACATACCTTGACAAGATTTTGAAGTAGTTCAAAATGGAACAGTCAAAGAAAAAGTTTCTTGCCTGTGTTACAAGGTGTAAAGTTGAGTAAGACTCAAAGCCCGACCACGGCAGAAGATAGAAAAGAATGAAAGTCATTCCCTATGCCTTGGCTATAGGTTCTATAAAGTATGTCATGCTGTGTACCAGATCTATTGTATACCCTGCACTGATTTGACAAGGGAGTACAATAGTGATCTAGGAGTAGATCACTAGACAGCGGTCAGAATTATCCTTAGTGAAATAAGGATATGTTTCTCGATTATGGACGTGACAAAAAGGTTCATCGTAAAGGGTTACATCGATGCAAGTTTTTGACACTGATCCAGATGATTCTAAGTCTCAATCTGGATACATATTGAAAGTGGGAGCAATTAGCTAGAGTAGCTCCGTGCAGAGCATTGTTGACATAGAAATTCGCAAAATACTTACGGATCTGAATATGACAGACCCGTTGACTAAAATTATCTCACAAGCAAAAACATGATCACACCTTAGTACTCTTTGGGTATTAATCACATAGCGATGTGAACTAGATTACTGACTCTAGTAAACCCTTTGGGTGTTGATCACATGTCGATGTGAACTATGGGTGTTAATCACATGGTGATGTGAACTATTGCTGTTAAATCACATGGCGATGTGAACTAGATTATTGACTCTAGTGCAAGTGGGAGACTGAAGGAAATATGCCCTAGAGGCAATAATAAAGTTATTATTTATTTCCTTATTTCATGATAAATGTTTATTATTCATGCTAGAATTGTATTAACCGGAAACATAATACATGTGTGAATACATAGACAAACAAAGTGTCACTAGTATGCCTCTACTTGACTAGCTCGTTAATCAAAGATGGTTATGTTTCCTAACCATAGACAAAGAGTTGTTATTTGATTAACGAGGTCACATCATTAGTAGAATGATCTGATTGACATGACCCATTCCATTAGCTTAGCACCCGATCATTTAGTATGTTGCTATTGCTTTCTTCATGACTTATACATGTTCCTATGACTATGAGATTATGCAACTCCCGTTTACCGGAGGAACACTTTGGGTACTACCAAACGTCACAACGTAACTGGGTGATTATAAAGGAGTACTACAGGTGTCTCCAATGGTCGATGTTGGGTTGGCGTATTTCGAGATTAGGATTTGTCACTCCGATTGTCGGAGAGGTATCTCTGGGCCCTCTCGGTAATACACATCACATAAGCCTTGCAAGCATTGCAACTAATATGTTAGTTGTGAGATGATGTATTACGAAACGAGTAAAGAGACTTGCAGGTAACGAGATTGAACTAGGTATTGGATACCGACGATCGAATCTCGGGCAAGTAACATACCGATGACAAAGGGAACAACGTATGTTGTTATGCGGTCTGACCGATAAAGATCTTCGTAGAATATGTAGGAGCCAATATGGGCATCCAGGTCCCGCTATTGGTTATTGACCAGAGACGTGTCTCGGTCATGTCTACATTGTTCTCGAACCCGTAGGGTCCGCACGCTTAAGGTTACGATGATAGTTATATTATGAGTTTATGCATTTTGATGTACCGAAGGTTGTTCGGAGTCCCGGATGTGATCACGGACATGACGAGGAGTCTCGAAATGGTCGAGACGTAAAGATTGATATATTGGAAGCCTATGTTTGGACATCGGAAGTGTTCCGGGTGAAATCGGGATTTTACCGGGTTACCGGGAGGTTACCGGAACCCCCCGGGAGCCATATGGGCCATCATGGGCCTTAGTGGAAAGGAGAAAGGGGCAGCCCAAGGGGGCTGCGCGCCTCCCCCCTTCCCCTAGTCCTATTAGGACTAGGAGAGGTGGCCAGCCACACCTCTCCCTCTTTCCCCCTTGGGAATCCTAGTTGGAATAGGATTGGGGGGGGGGGAGTCCTACTCCCGGTAGGAGTAGGACTCCTCCTGCGCCTCTCTCTCTTGGCCGGCGCCCCCTCCCCCCTTGGCTCCTTTATATACTGAGGTAGAGGCACCCCAAAGACACACAAGTTGACACAAGTTGATCCACGTGATCTATTCCTTAGCCGTGTGCAGTGCCCCCTGCCACCATATTCCTCGATAATACTGTAGCGGAGTTTAGGCGAAGCCCTGCTGCTGTAGTTCATCAAGATCGTCACCACACCGTCGTGCTGACGGAACTCTTCCCCGACACTTTGCTGGATCGGAGTCCGGGGATCGTCATCGAGCTGAACGTGTGCTCGAACTCGGAGGTGCCGTAGTTTCGGTGCTTGATCGGTTGGATCGAGAAGACGTACGACTACTTCCTCTACGTCGTGTCATCGCTTCCGCAGTCGGTCTGCGTTGGGTACGTAGACAATACTCTCCCCTCGTTGCTATGCATCACATGATCTTGCGTGTGCGTAGGGAAATTTTTGAAATTACTACGAAACCCAACAGGGCTCTCACCATGGTTCTCGCTGTTGCCAGGACGCCCGTCGCAGTGTCTACTGCCAGACATCGCGAGGATTCGCTCTGGTCTTGCTTCTAGTGTCGAGCACAGCTGCCACTTTCCTTTCCTTCTAAGATGGATGGAAATATTTTAAACCCCGGCGATCAAAGTAGACATCCCCTTTATTTCTGGCTCATATCTCTACTTTGTAGACTATACAATTAGAAAGAAGGAAATTTATTTGTTTCCCTTTATTGCGGATTCATTATTTTCCCTTAATTTACAGATAGTAAGAGTTATAAAAGAATAATAGGTTTAAAATCCTTTACCACTTGCCCTCTACTTAAAATCCCCCCCCCCCTGCACTATTCTATATATACGAGTCAGATCAATACATAATATTATTATTACGGTTTCGATATTTTGTATATACATGTTCTTTCCTATCGATTTTTTTAACCACGTGATAATACCTTTTAATGTTTATTAAACCGACCGAAGTTATAGATAAGGAGTAAGAGCATTTACCGGTAAAAAAGGAATAAGAGCATTTACAACTAGAGCCCTCAAAGCCGCCCCATAACCAGAACAACCGTTTGGGCTATCCGGAAAACCCATATCTAGATGTATGTGGGGCGGGTATGGCGAGGCTTGGACACTACCGCCATGTCGTATCGGCCTGCTCTGGCCCACGCCACCCACACTCCCCCTAAAAAACTCTACCCGCGTCTAACAAAACCTAGTCAAAACCTTAGTCGTCTCGCCCTCTCTGGCCCCCTCCCATCCCCTCTCCTTCCTCTTCAATCTCTTGTGCCTACTCCATCATGGCCAGGTCCGGCCACAACTCCAACAGCGAGCCCATCTCAATCAATAGAAAGCTAGTACAACATGCGAGAGATCCAACTTTCACGCACGCGCAGACACACACACAAACTATGACACACACATACGAATGAATGAATTTGTTAATGGTACGAAACTTTTTCTTAAATTATACAATTTTTTTAAAAAAATTATAAAGCAATTTAAAAAAATCATGAACAATTTTTTTAATGTGTAAATATTTCATTTAAATGGCACAAAGATTTTTTTGGAATGAGAAAAATGTTTCAATTGAAATTATGAGAACAACATTTTTTTAGATTGTAAGAACAATTACTAAAGTGTCACAAACATATACTTGAAACGTGTATACATTTTTTGAAATGTTGGGAACATTTTTTAATACTATGAAACATTTCTATTACATATGAAATATCGGTTCCGCTCCATGTTGAATCATAGCGATACTTCAACTATGAAGTTTTTCTTTCTTTCCAAATAGGTACATGCCAAAAAGATTGAAATCAAGTATCACATCTACAAGGAGTTGAGGAGCAGTTGTCGCCTCAAAATGAAAAATCTGACTTCTTACATGTTCCTAAAGATGAACATTGCCATTAAAGTTGAGGATCCGAATTGTTTCCTGAAGGACGCAAAGATCCACTGCCATTTACGCTTGGCATGCTGTATTGGGTGGAGCATTCGGGGATGAAGTCTGTGATACCCATTGTCCCCTCCCAGATGTTTGCCCTGATTTCTTCTTCTTATTCTCAATAGTCTCCCAACTACCCCCGGACCTGGATGCAGGACTGTAGGATTAGTTATCAGTTTATCACAATTGCAGCAAGTTGGGCAAATTGTTTGATCAGTTTTGGTATATATACTTTGGTTATGAACCAAATATAGACCAAGCAAGCAGTAATTGGCAATGGACAGCGTGTTACAGAATTGAGCATGGTAACGTTAAGGAAAACCAAAGACAAGCAACCAAACAGTTCGCAGCATGAATATATCATCGGTCTTAACTATTTGAGATGATACTAGTTCATTCTTTTTGACAAAGATGAGACTCGTTCATAGTTGGACTATGTAATTAATCTATGCTCCAAGCAAGTCAACGAACAAATCCAAGAAATCAAATCAAATAGAAACCCAACGGGTATATATCTAATCTTTGTACTCTCACTCGGACTGTGTAATCTAATCTCCAAGCTCATGGAACTAACTGAATCCTCAAAATAGGCTGTCGGCCTGCTATATATTAATATATCAACAACACGATACAACTGATGGGGTCTCAGCACAAGCACGCCCAAACGAAACAAAAGAGAAAATAATGCCAACCATGTCGGATCAATGAAAATGATGATGACCCGCAACCATTGCCCCAACCGGAAAATTTCCACCACGCTCCTAGCACGCCGGAACGCAGCATACCAGGCAGGGCCTTCTAGAAGGAACACGATGATGATGACGCTGCCCAGACTTGTCCCAGGATTTTCCCTGGTACATGAAGGGGCATGGGGTAAGGGGTATACCCGACGCCCTTAGGAAGGCACGTCGCCGCCCATGGGCATCACTACGTCATTGTTGGTCAAGCCGACAAAGATTTCCCCGACTGCCAACCAACCACGGCCCCGGACGATCCATCGCACACCGTCAAAAAAGAGCGACAGAGTCAACAGCCACGCGAGAGGGGCCAATCTCCCCCGCCCTTGGCAGTAACGGACCAGATGCAACATTAGAAGCAAACCAGGCAACCTAGGCCCGAACGAGCCCAATATGGGCTCGTGATGCTCCTGTCGCCCCGCTGCAGGCAGCGTGTCACTGTCTCATACTTTCATTTACTATAGAACATATACACTTATTGAAGTTATTTTCCTTGCTTACTATATTTGACATATTTGACATCATGAAGTTTGGATATAGGAACATGATGTGGACTTGATTTTCACTGAATACTGCAAGCCATATATGACTAGTTATGATTTTCTTAGAGAGGTGAAGGCATGTACTTTTTGGGAGATTTCTAAACTTCATCATAAGCACAATTGTGGTTTTGTTGTCCTATATTTACTCAAGTGCGTGTAAATACTATGATTCGTTATGAAGTAATAATGAACTCTGTATTTATGAAATCGAGAATCTCATAGGCTGTAGCACATTCCAATAGTGATTGCATGCACAGATGTTATCCTTGAAAGAATTATGGAGTGAGTAAATGCAAAACACCAAGTATTGCATTAGTTAACTACTCCCTCCTTTCCTGTTTATAAGGCTCAATTCAAAAATCTCACCAACCAAGGTAGATGATGAGTGGTGGAATATTTTTTGTAGTTTGCAAAAGCACCCAATTAATGCTCTTGTTTTCCTCAAAAAATTATGTTTACGAATGCATTAATCGCAATGCATGCATGCACTGCACCTTAAAGTTTGAACATGTGATGGGGAACAACCAAATTGAGCCTTATAAAATGAAAAAACTAAAATTTTGAGATAAGCCCTATAAACCGGAAAGGAGGGAGTATTTTCTATACAAGTATTCAAATTGAAATCAATTTTTTATTTAGGTGCTTGCATGGGGGAGCTGAGGACTACATCAATAAGGCTGGTCATAGTGGGAAGTAACTTATAGTAGTGTCATGCATATGACATTAGTCTAAGTTACTACCTTCATAGTGCAAAGTATCATAAGAGTGGTGTCATAGATGGCTTCATTTATTAGCCTATAGACTCATTTTACCTCGGGAAGCGCTATGTTACAGTAACATATTATATTACTCCAAACATTTCTTTTCTCATTAAATATTTGCCACATAAGCAAAATTGCCTTGGAATATGTTAAGTTACTACCTAAGTTACGCCCACTATGACCAGCCTAAGCCTCTGAGGAATGCTAGCGTGCCTCATATTTTCAGCTACATTCAATGATCTAGAGGGATAAAATAGATAAAGATGGAATTCAATGCAACACCCCACCCCATCAACAATCTTCCTTGGGGTTATATGCTCTCTATTAAACATGATTAGTTGTTATCATGTAACATTTTTGAGCCTGTGAGGGAAAAATCTTGCTTGGGCAGTATGGGGCGCCGACGAGCGGCACCAGCAGTACGACGACGTTTGGTTAGATGGGCCCACTTCACCGACCATGCCTCGCGCCTCACGAAGTTCAGAGACAACCAAGTCGCTTAGGCCGCCGCCGGCGGTACCCCACCACCGCCGTTGCCGACGCCGTCCATGAACTGGACTGGCGTAAGAGGAGCTTCAGAGGGACGTGGAAGGCATCGCCAAGCATCTGCTCCTGCTCACGGTGGATGCCTGGACGTTGCAGGGGTCTTCCGACAGCTACTGAAGGTGCCACACGGGCACCTCAACATCACTTCCATCCAGATATGTGGCAAGTAGAGGAGGCAGACGACAACGGTGTTGGAGGTCAACTCCGCCAGGGATGCGTCAGATCTGGCGCGTCAAGGACTGGCACGGTAGGGAACGGGCGTGGTAGAGGTCGGTGATGTCTAGCGGGTGGCGAAATGGATGGATCGGCGCCGGATCCGAATGTGGGGGTCACCAGGGCTCTGTCTCCGACCGGATCGAGGCGGAGGTGAGAGGTCACGGCGGTGGTTGTGGCATTATTATTTGTTTGACCAGAGAGAGGAGGAAGAAGAAGACTTGGTATTTTTTGTCTATATGTGTCACTTTGTTATGCCAACTCCGCCCGATAGTCGGGCCCAACCGATCAGTGACGTCATCAAACTTGTTAGCATTTCTCATCAGTGTTTTTTTGTCACTGTCAATTCTTCGGCTTGGTGCAAAAGTGTCACGTTTTGTAAAATGGCAGTTTTCTGAGAGAAAGCTTGGAGGAGGGGGGCATGGTGCTATATACAAAGGGATTTTTTCTGACTTGCATGTTGTAGCCATTAAAAGGTCAAATATTGTGGTCAAGAGAGAAATTAGTGAGTTTATAAATAAAGTTGCCATACTCTCACAAGTCAACCATAGGAATAGTGTAAAGCTTCTTGGATGTTGTCTCGAGACTGAAGTCCCTTTGTTGGTCTATGAATTCATTTCCAATCGTACCCTATGTGATCTTCTTCACAAGGAACCGCTGGGATCGATAACTTGGAAAAATAGATTAAGAATCGCAACAGAAATTGGCAAAGCCCCTGTTTACCTTCACTCAGCCATTTCAGTCCTAGTAATACAAAGATATCAAGTCAGCCAATATACTTCTTGATGATGCATTCACAACAAAGGTGTGTGGCTTTGGAGCTTCAAGGTACATTCCTCATGATCAATCAACTACAACAACAGTGGTTCAAGGAACTTTTGGATATTTAGATCCTACATACTATTACACTGGTCGACTAAACAAAAGTGACGTTTATAGCTACGGGGTAATTCTCATTGAGTTGCTTACTAGCAAAATTTCAGCTACATATAGATCATCCTAAGGAGATGGGATTGTTGCACAATTTGTTGAACTATTTGCAGAAGGTAAATTGGTTGAAATACTGGATCCACAAGTCATGAAGGAGGGAGGTAGCACTAGTAGAAAAGGGGGCAACGGTCCAAGCCGGGTCAGCCCATTAGTCCCGGTTCAGTCCAGAACCGGGACCAATGGGGGAATTGGACCCAGTTCGTGAGCCCAGGGGGCCGGCCGGGCCACATGGGCCATTGGTCCCGGTTTGTCTGGACCTTTTGGTCCCGGTTGGTGGGACGAACCGGGACCAATGGGCCTCGCTCCTGGCCCACCACCATTGGTCCCGGTTGGTGGCTTGAACCAGGACCAAAGGCTCCCCTTTAGTCCCGGTTCATGCCACCAACCGGGACCAATGAGGTGTCTATATATACCCCCTCGCGTAAGAGCAGAGCACACTGCTCTGTTTTTTTTGGCCAAGGGGAGAGGGCTTGGTGGTGCTGTAGCTCACCTCCTATGCACACAAGGTGTTCGATGGAATGCCCGAGCCACACTACTTAAGCTTTCTCCTCTCCAAGCTCGACCTCCAAGCTCCATTTTCCTTAATATTTGTCTAGGTTTAGCGGTCCGTCATGCCCCGTCCCCGTCTTCACCGCCGTCGATCACCCGCGCCGAGCTCATCGCCGGCACCACCGTGGTGAGCCTCTTGTTCTTATCTTCTTTCTGAAAGGAAAAAATATTCTTACTTGTATGTTTACATAGATACTTGTATTATTTTCGTACTTTTATTATTGCATCTTATATAGTGCGATGGTTTTGGTATCCGCCCCCGTCGGCCCTCGTCATGTCTATGATTCGGATGTGGTATATATATTATCTTTATAACTACTGGTTCATTTATTGTTTATGAAAATTATGCCGACCAACGTGACATAGATTTTATTTATGTAGGATGTATGTGAATCGGAAATTCCAACCGACCCTATTGTCGAGAGGTTAAATTTAGTTGAAGAAGAAAACAATTTTTTGAAGGAAAAATAAAAAAATTGAGGAGAAGATGATATAGGAGTTGCATGTTGCGGATGTCGTCGATGATCACAAGATCAAGATGGATGCAATGCGCTTGAAGATTAGAAAGATTAGAAAATATGACATTCATACCGAGGCTTGGTATCATTATGTCGTTGGATCAATTGTTACCTTGGTTGTGATTATGATCGCATTTGTTTTCGCATTGAAATGTTTTACATAGTTTCAATGTATGGTTTAATTAATTAGATGCTCTAGAGATCTATATGTTGTTAGATGAGAACTATGTATGTACTTTGGTTTTAATGTGATGATGAACTTCTATTAATTTGGACACTTAATTATATATAATGCACGCAGATGAACCGGCAATGGATGTACGGTGACAGACACACCTCCGAGTACATTAAGGGCGTGCATGAGTTTCTCGATGCGGCTGAGGCAAACAAGCAGAATGGTTTTATGTGTTGTCCATGCACTGAATGTGGGAATACGAGGTCTTACTCTAACCGGAAAATCCTTCACTCCCACCTGCTTTACAAGGGTTTCATGCCACACTATAATGTGTGGATGAGGCACGGAGAAATAGGGGTTATGATGGAAGACGGCGAAGAAGAATAGTACGATGACAACTATGTGCCCCTTGAATACGGTGATGCTGCAACGGGGGGAGCTCGTGAAGATCAAGAGGAACCAGACGATGTGCCCAATGATGCTGCAACGGGTGAAGCTACTGAAGATCAAGAGGAACTAGACGATGTGCCCGGTGATGATGATCTCCGCCAGGTCATTGTCGATGCAAGGACGCAATGTGAAAGTCAAAAGGAGAAGCTGAAGTTCGATCGCATGTTAGAGGATCACAAAAACGGGTTGTACCCCAATTGCGAAGATGGAAACACAAAGCTCGGTGCCGTACTGGAATTGCTGCAGTGGAAGGCAGAGAATGCTGTGGCTGACAAAGGATTTGAGAAGCTACTAAAAATATTGAAGAAGCTTCCAAAGGATAACGAATTGCCCGACAGTACATACGCAGCAAAGAAGGTCGTATGCCCTCTAGGATTGGAGGTGGAGAAGGTCGTATGCCTCAAGTTTGGCATGTTGTATTGGGTGGAGCATTAGAGGATGAAGTTCGTGGTGCCCATTGTCCCCTCCTAGATGTTTGCCCTGATTTCTCCTTCTTATTCTCAATAGTCTCCCAACCACCCACGGACCTGGATGCAGGACAGTAGGATCAGTTATCAGTTTATCACAATTGCATCAAGTTGGGCAAATTGTTTGATCAGTTTAGGTATATATACTTAGGTTATGAACCAAATATAGACCAAGCAAGCAGTAATTGGCAATGGACAGCATGTTACAGAATTGAACATGGTAACATTAAGGAAACCTGAGACAAGCAACTAAACAGTTGGCAGCATGAATATATCATCCGTCTTAACTATATGAGATGAGACTAGTTCATTCGTTTCAACAAAGATGAGACTTGTTCATAGTTGGACTATGTAATTAATCTACGCTCCAAGCAAGTCAAAGAAGAAATACAAGAAATCAAATCAAATAAAAACCCAACGGGTATATATCTAATCTCTGTTCACTCGCCCGGACTGTGTAATCTAAGCTCCAAGCTCATCGAACTAACCGAATGCTCAAAATAGGCTTTCGCCCTATTATATATATTAATGTATCAACCACACGATTCAATTGTCGGGGTCTCAGCACAAGCACGCCCAAACGATACAAAATAGAAAATAATGCCAACCACATCGGATCAGTGAAAACGATGGTGAACCGCAACCGTTGTGACAACCGGAAAATTCTCACCACGCTCCTAGCACTCCAGAACGCAGCATACCAAGCAACACCTTCAAGAAGGAACACGATGACGACACTTCCCGGACTTGTCCCAGGGTTTCCCCTGGTACGCGAAGGGGCATGGGGTAAGAGGATTACCTGACGCCCTTAAGGAAGGAATAGTGGCGCCCACAGGCATCACTGCGTCGGTGTTGGTCAAGCCGACAAGGATTTCCCCTGACTGCCAACCAACCACGACCCCGGACGATCCATAATGAGGATCGGTAGAGTCAGCAGCCATGCAGGAGGGGACACTCTCCACCGCCCTCGGTGGTAACTGACCAGATGCAACATCAAAAGCAAACCAGGCAACCTAGGCCCGGCCGTGCCCAAAAAGGGCTCGTGAAGCTCCTGTCGCCTCGCTGCAGTCAGCGTGTCGGCGTCTCTACCACCACCAGCATGAGCCGCACCTCCTTTTGCTGGAGACGACGCAGGCAAACCCAACATGTCCAGCTCAGGCCAAGATGGGGCCCAAAAGATCCTAGATCTGGGCCGGGAGGGCAACGCCGCTAGCCGACGAGATGTCCTGCGGCCAACACTACAAGAAATATGTCAATTTGTGACCACCACTATTGGTCACTGAATGGTCACAAATTTCCATTTGTGACCTTTTTGTGACCAAAAACATAATGTCAAAAGTTGGCCGTCATAAACTGACATTAGCGACCTTTCTTTCGGAATGGTCGTAAACGTTTATGACCAAAATACGTCTACTGTGGCATTTTGGTCACTAGCAATCTCCCCAGGCCACGTAGGCATCCAGCGTGGCAATCTGATGTGGCACAAGATTCAGCCCGGTCCAATTCGATTTTCTACATGGGCCTAGCCCAACAATTCGGCCTTTTTACTATATATTTTGTCTATTAATTTTCTCTAGCTACATGGGCCTGGCCGAACAATTTGGCCTTTTTATTTCATGGATCATGGCCTTTTTGTGATCTATTTCGTTTTTGGGCCTAAGCCTTTTTATTTACTTGGCCATCGCCTTTTTGCAATTGATTCTTTTAGTAATTTTGTTCATTTTTCCTGAATTGTTTGATTTGTGGCCTTTTTAGGGCCCAAATAGTATATGTTTCATTTCCGACATATCAACAATAAAGTAACCAGTATTTTGGTCCAAAAAGCCCCAATCACACAAATTTTCATAAATGGCGACCAAATGAGTATATTATATATATTACAATCATGCCATAGTTCACATCATCCAGGAATTTAGAACAACTACAAAAGTGCTGCTATGAAATACTATAACAGCCATTCACATCATCCAGGAACATATAATTAGCTACAAAGATGAAGCGTTCCCTTTTCCAACTTCTTGAGCCTGGAGCTCCTGTAAAAGACAGGAAACGATCATTATCATGGCTGTGAATTCAGAATGAAAGCAATATCCTCAAACATACAACAGCTAGGAAAAGAATATTGAACAAAATAATAAACAAATACACAAGCAGCTAGGGGTCGATCCTAATGCCAGCAAGCTCTAAGAAGACTCCAAGAAATTGATGGCTCACAATACAATCATGCTTTTGACAACAAATACTAGTAGAATTAAGGCGCAGAACATATTCTAAGCAGTGTTAACATCATGGTAGTAACAATTAACAGTAGCAGCTAGCAGGACATCAATCAAGCACAACAAAAGTACAACACCACACTTGGGATCTCGGAGCAAGAAAAAGATCATGTTTCTTAGGAGCTACCACAAATGATACTGATCAAGGGCAAAAACAAGTTGGTATGATATCATTCATTCATTCATTCTCATCGCGATCATACATTGAATTCATTAAAGGTTACAGATTCATTTTTTGGCAGAGCATTGGAAAATCACAAGAATAGTATATGAACCAAAGTGTCCAGATAAGTAGATAACACATGGAGGTCAACCGAGGACTTACCCTCTGGACAAATCAAAGACTTCACGCTTCCTCTTCCTCGGTGGACAAATCAATGACTTCACTTCCTCTTCCTCATGCACCAACAGGAAGACCATCTCAAACACCTTGGTGCCAACAAGAAACTATACTCACACAGTGAATAGAACAAAAGAACAGAAAGCACACGTATATACTGAACAAAAGAAACAGCCAGGAATAGATGACTTAACAGTTCATGTTTGTTAACAAAACAAGTGTGGACATCTCACAATGAGTTAACTATCTGATGACTTTAGTAAAACACATACTTGCATTTGGTGCTACAAGAGACAACAGGAATCCAACTATCCCAACATCCCAACTTGGTAAATCCATGCTGCTAAAAGGCCAATCCTAATCGGGTTGGAACTGGACCTGGTTTCAAAAATGTGAGCTACAACTATCGTAATACCACAGCCCAAAAAAACCTACAGATCCATCAAACTACTGTTTGTAGGTCTGGCATCAGTGGTGTCACAACGTACAGTCCACTTACAGTCATTTGGGAGAAAATTAAAGTGATAATTAGACTGCCATTACAATCTGCTGGTAACTTGCTGTCTACTTATAGCTACAATGATATCTTAAGAGTTACAGTCTAAATACACAAAACTTAAGAACATGGGAATAAACAGACCAACCCCCACATTCCAATAATTCAAACACTCAGCACTCAAATGTGTATGCGTGTGCATGTAAATGTACCAAGGTTATGCAAAACTATGGTGCATTCAAACTATGAGATCATTTGGTCCGCATATTTAGATCATTTAACACAGAGAAAAGAAAAATTACAGAGGACTGCATATGAATGTATGTGTCATTTCCAGGATAAGTTGGCACATAGAATGCCACCAATCAGGATATACCACACAACAGAGAATAGCTTGTAGCGTCCGAGACTAATCGCCATGAGGAACACAAATCATCCTCAGGAATTGGTAATGAACGCACATCAATCAAAACAAACATCAGCCAGAGATTCTACATATGAACAGACATAAGCAGGCACCACCATGCATATCAACGGCTAACAGCAGCACACTGGTACTCGATGACACACCACCATATGAACACTTGGAAAGGGACACAAAAAGAATGAACCTGAACACACACTGGCTCAGACCTCAGATACAGGGAATGGATGATCTAAAAAGGGTACAAAAAAGTAACTCGCTCACAATAAATAAATAGGCTAGGATAACCCTAGTCAGGAATCCAGGAATTACATCAAAGCAAGTAAATTGAGCGTTTGATTGAACAGGCATAAAATCAGGAGGCACAATAGTCTTTCAATATCATACTAATGCTAAGTGGCTAACTAGCAAGTGCACTCACTGCTACACATTTCCAAGTGCTGCTGCACTAAGCAACCATGCAGACAAATTAAATTGTATGCCAGCCAGCACCTAGCAATTAACAATAAAACAAGACGACTGCTGCACATCCAGGCAAAACCAGCATCGGTGCAAAACCAGCATCAGGTGCAAAACCGTGCGCAAGTGCATTGACATCAGTTTCATTAAGTCAGTCATATTCATTAGCAAGCTTACATAGGAAGCAACATGAATAATTCATAAGCATGTCATCTCATCGCCAGCAACATGAATAATTCAGGGCCTACTATGCAACACAAGGACATTTCCATGACACATAAGAAGCTGAACATAACACAGTGCATATGCTGAACTCATAAGCATGTCAGGTCCGCTTGTGGCCTAAACAGGTACCTGCAGGAGGCAGGGAGGAGGGAGCGGGCATGCAGACGGGACCTGGAGGGTCGTCTAGTCATGGGCGAGCTTGTAGTCCTTGTAAGGAAGTAGCCACCGCTGTCAGCCGCCCTGACCCGGCCTAGACGCTGCCGAGCGTGTTCTTGCGGCCACTGCACCACCCACATCCTGAAAAACCAGACACACAACAAAAGCGTCAGATCTGAGTCATATACAGTAACTTCATAGGCCTCATTAGAATAACTAGTAAGGAGAGTCGGCTTATATACAGTAAGCAGAGCGCTAGAATTTGATCACATACTGGTCACATAGTGGCTTACATAAATTTAATAGTCCAGTAGTGCTGCAGTACAAACAAGGAGCCTGAATTATTTCGAGCAATGCTCCTAGATTATGTAGTGAACAAATATCTTGTTATTACAGCCTGCAGGCCACTATCTATTTTCATTCCCAAATCTGATGCATGGTTTAATTTGCTGGGACATGAAACTGAACAAAACAATTTCCTAGAACATGGGTATCTACTAATCATATCTAAATCAACATTTTGATAATAAACCCACTTCCCAACTTCTTGTCTACAGTTATTCTACGAGAGTTTGCTCGAAACTAGGCAAAGGCAATGCTATTGAAATAGCCTGAAGTACTGAACATTTAGTCAGTTCCAGGTTAGAATATATCATCTGCCTATCAGTGCATTACTAGTGGAACTAGTAGAATAGCCTGAAGCAAACTTAACCAACATCCGCAGAAATAAATACAGATCTTGTAGCTAACAACACCGTTTGTATACTAGATAGAGTAGGAGAGATGGGATGCGTGTGGTTGTTACCCCAGTGGATGCAGTCGAAGGCGTCCTCGGTGACCACCCTGCAGGCGCCGACCTGCACACGTACATTGGATCAGAGTCAGACACATTTCAACATACAGACATTGGATGGAAGAGGAGGGAGGAAGGGGCACGTATGGCGCCGATCTTGAGGAAGTCATCGACGGTGCGGTCGAGGAGCGGGTTCCCGAGGTTGATGGCCTCGATGCTGGAGCAGAGGTGAACGAGGACAACCGCGATGGGACGGCGCCCTGGTCTCCTCCAAGTCACACAAGAGAAGAGGGAGGAGGACATCGACGTGGGACGCCGGCTAGCCCCTCCTACGCCAACTCCGGGGACGCCGACAGCGACGAGTGCCATGCGCGTACGTGGTCGCGGCGGGGCACGCCGCCATCCTGGCCGTGGACTACCTGCCTATGGTCGCCGAGCCGGTGAGACGAGGCGCTGCGCGACAAAATCCAAAATGAAAAGCGGGCATGGCAGCGGGAACCGCGTCGAGGCAGGCGGGTGGGCGCACCTGGGACTCAGAGGCGGGGTCGAAGCCGACGAGCGCGAAGCGCACGCCCACGAAGAGGCGCTCGTCGCGATCGCCGGCGCCGGCGCCGTCATCCGGCCGCATGGAGGGGGATCCGGGTCAGAGGGACGGGGCGGCGGGTAGGGTTCGAGGATTTGGGATTGGTCCGTTCGTTGGCGCGCGAGGGTGGGGGCGGCAGCGGTGCGGGAGAAGGGCAGTGAGGTCGCCGGCGGGGAAGCCCAGCGCCGGTGGAGATGAGGGGCGGCGGCGGCCATGGGATCGAGGAAGAGGGCAAAGGAAGTGGGTTGGGCTTGGGAGGGAGACGAGGGGAGGGATGGGATCAGGGTGGGTGGCGGCGACGATGTGGGAGAGGGGGGCTGCTAGGGTTTGGGTTGGGTTGGGTTGAGAGGGGACCTGAGAGACGTTGGATCCGTCGGATATGGAAGGTCTAGATCGGCTAAGGGGGGTGATCCGTGTGAAGAGCTCTGATTGGTTCAGAAAAACTATGATTTAGAATAGTTTCTAAGTACTAAAACTAGGAGGGTTTTGTGAAGTAGCTATCAAAAGTATTTTGCAAAATGGCACAACTAAAATTTTCTATCAATTTAGACCATATTTTCTGGATGATAGCCAGTTTGCATGCAATTTTTTATCTTTGTAGCTATTTTTAATCATTATTCGAGTGCCCAAAATGAGTTTTTTTGTGAAGGGCCTACCAAAAAATTGTTGCAAAATTGTACCAAATCAATTTTCGAAAATACTAGGACATATTTAAACCACAATTGATCAAATGGTTGGGTGTAAAAAGTTTTGATCCACCTCTCATGAAAAAGACAAATTCCCGTCGATTCAGCTGGAAGCGGGTCAAATTTGAACTATAGCTACCTCGTAGTTATCTCTTTATTTTTTTCCAAAAATCATTTCTAGGTACATAAGTATCTATTTAATCAGAGAAACATCAAAAAATTTCCAAGATTCAACCACTAGCTAGGAACGGTCAAGCCCTCCGTTTAGACCGCGTTTTGAAACAGGCATAAAAAATTCAAAAAAAATCAAAAAATTGGAAAACCTTCGCATTGTGTCATTATATATGGCCAAGTTTCTAGGAAAAATAATAAACTTGTAATACGGCAATTATTTTAAAAAAGTGTTCTCAGAAATAAGCTACCATGTGTGAAGATTCATGGCTTTCAAGTCAAATGATCAATCTTATGGCCACATTCATGGCATAGTTTGTTCAAATGACCTCATATCGTGCACAACGGTGCATCTTGGAATGACAAACAATGTTGCCTAAGGAACTTTTCATCTTCTTTGTACGAAAAATTTATTTTCCATTTTTTGAGTGCCTAAAATGAGTTTTTTTGTGAAGGACCTACCACATATTTGTTGTAAAATTGTACCAAACCAATTTTCTAAAATACTAGGACATATTTAAACCACAATTTACCAAATGGTTGGGTGTAAAAAGTTTTGATCCACCTCTCATGAAAAAGACAAATTCTCGCCGATTCAGTTGGAAGCGGGTCAAATTCGAACTATAGCTGCCTCGTAGTTATCTCTTTATTTTTTTTCCAAAAATCATTTCTAGGTACATAAGTATCTATTTAATCAGAGAAACATCAAAAAAATTTCAAGATTCAACCACTAGCTAGGAACAGTCAAGCCCGCCGTTTAGACCGCGTTTTGAAACGGGCATAAAAAATTCAAAAAAAATCAAAAAATTGGAAAACCTTCGCATTGTGTCATTATATGTGGCCAAGTTTACAGGAAAAATAATAAACTTGTAATACGGCAATTATTTTAAAAAAGTGTTCTCAGAAATGAGCTATCATGTGTGAAGATTCATGGCTTTCAAGCCAAATGATCAATCTTATGGCCACATTCATGGCATAGTTTGTTCAAATGACCTCATATCGTGCACAACGGTGCATCTTGGAATGAAAAGCAATGTTGCCTAAGGAACTTTTCATCTTCTGTGTACGAAAAATTCATTTTCCATTTTTCGAGTGCCCGAAATGAGTTTTTTTTGTGAAGGACCTACCATAAATTTTTGTAAAATTTTACCAAATCAATTTTCTAAAATATTAGGAGATATTTAAACCACAATTGACCAAATGGTTGGGTGTGAAGATTTTTGATCCACCTCTTATGAAAAAGACAAATTCCTGCCGATTCAGTTGGAAGCAGGTCAAATTTGAACTATAGCTGCCTCGTAGTTATCTCTTTATTTTTTGAAAAAAATCATTTCTAGGTACATAAGTATCTATTTAATCAGGGAAACATCAAAAAAATTCCAAGATTCAACCACTAGCTAGGAACGGTCAAGCCCGCCGTTTAGACCGCGTTTTGAAACAGGCATAGAAAATTCAAAAAAAATTCAAAAAATTGGTAAACCTTCGCATTATGTCATTATATGTGGCCAAGTTTCCAAGAAAAATAATAAACTTGTAATACGTCAATTATTTTAAAAAAGTGTTCTCAGAAATGAGCTATCATGTGTGAAGATTCATGGCTTTCAAGCCAAATGATCAATCTTATGGCCACATTCATGGCATAGTTTGTTCAAAGGACCTCACATCATGCACAACGGTGCATCTTGGAATGACAAACAATGTTGCCTAAGGAACTTTTCATTTTCTTTGGACGAAAAATTCATTTTCCATTTTCTGAGTGCCCAAAATGAGTTTTTTTTGTGAAGGACCTACCATATATTTGTTGCAAATTTGTACCAAATCATTTTTATAAAATACTAGGCCATATTTAATGCACAATTGACAAAATGGTTGGGTATCCAAAGCTTTTATCCACCTCTGGTGAAAAAGACAAATTCCCGCCGATTCAGCAGGAAGCGGGTCAAATTTGACCTGCAGCTGCGTCATTTGGCCATAAAATAGGAGGGTTCTAGATAACACTTTCTTTGCAATGTGCCAATCTGGCCATAAAATAGAAATTGAACCTGGGCTTACGTAGATGATTTGACTGAGCTACAATTTGAAGGAGGGTGATAATTTTGGCATATGAAGGAACTGTATTAATTTCATGTCATTTGGATATATAAAAATGGTACTTCCTTCACATTCCAAATATTTGTTACAAAACATTAGACCACATTTCATGTACAAATCACCAAATGGTTTCATGTAAAAAGGTTTCCATACACCTCTCGTGAAATTGACAAAATTTTCACTAATTCCTCAATTTCAAACAAAGTTTAATATTTTTAAATACTTTTTTTGAAAAACCTAGAAAATATTTGTTGCAAAGTGGAAAAACACCATTTTCAATACATATTTAAAATTTTGGAGTGCAAGTTTAAGATTTTTTGAATACTTGGTCAACATTTAATCACAAAATGTTTAACATATTTTTTCCAATGCTTCGATTAAATTTTTTAAAATACATGATAAAACATTTAGTATACATTATATATTTTTGTATAAAAAATTTCTTATACATGAGAAGTTGAAAAAATCATGAAAATTAAAAAAACTTAGCGTTGCATCATATTTGTCACATAGTTAATAAAAAATTACAAACTTGGAAATGATGATTCTGAATTGATGATTTGTTTTTTTGAAATTTACAATCATTTTTGTGAACTTTTTTATGAAAAAATTATGAACATTTTTTGAATTGAAAAATTTTGGGTCAAATTCACAAGCATGATTTCAATACGCGAACATTTCTTCAAAATCATGAACTTCTTTTAGTCCGCGTACATTTTATGATTTCACGTACATTTTTCTAACAAATTCATTTTTATGTTTGAAACTTTTTTGAAATCCCAAATTATTTGAAAGAAGAAGAAATGAAACATATTTTTTTAATAATAAGCATACATTTCATACCTAAAAACGCCTGCTAATAGGCTATGGGCCGTGAGCCCACTCGGCGGACCGCTTTGTTAATGTAAAAAAGGAGAGAAGGGGAGGCCTATCACGGCTTAGGCCCAAGCCCAGGAAACGATCTTATCTATAAAATAATGGATTGCGGCAGCATATCACTTCCGAGATGGTGGCGTGGTGGTGTGGCTCTGCGGGTTTTTGTGTTGCGGCGCGGGTTCGTATCCCCCGTTGCCCATATTTCTTTTTTACTTTTCTCCATTGACAGTGGTGATGCCTCATGCCAGTTGGTGGGTCCTGCTTGTTAGGTAAGTGGTGGGACCCGCATGTCAGTTGGCGGGTGCTGTGTGGTCAGGTCGTCCTACCCGTCAGGTCGGTGGTGGGACCCGCATGTCGGGTCAGTGGGGCCAACGAGTCAGTTCAATGGTGGGACCTGGAGTCAGTTTATTGGTGGGTCCTCCATGTTAGTTTGGTGGGGCCCATTTGTAAGTGGTAGATTCAAACCAGTGCCATGTGCATGACATATAGGCAAAAATGACACATGAACATGACACATAGGTAAAACTGGTGAGGTGGCACCTAGTCAATGCACCACAATTTACAAGGCTATGACCATCTATATTGGTCGTGATTAGCTAGAAATAATGCATCGGATCAGTGTTGTTTTTTTTATGACCATTTCGTGTAAGGAAATTATGACCTTTCTGACCAAAATGGTCGCAATGGTTTAGAGTTTGGAGCCCCTCGAACAGCTTTTGACCAATTGGTCTCAAATGGTCATAGATCTATGACCAATTCTTTCAGGGTCACTGACAGAAGGTTACTAGTTGACATATTTCTTGTAGTGCAAGCAGCCTCGCCACCACCACCTCACCACCGGACAAGGCGCTACCCGAGACTACACACCACTGCGGGATCCGTGAAAGGCCAAGGGGCACCACCGCCAGCCGCCTCCAACCGAGCCGGATCACCGTGCGGGGTGCAGCGGGGGGCCATTCGCTGCTGGCACCACAAGGGTTGAGGGGGTTAAGGAGGGCACTGTAAGGAGGGAGAGAAGCCACTAGTCTCCTCGCTCGGCTAGATGACACGGGGGGAAGGGAGATCCGAAATCTCGGCAAGATTTGGAAATTTTCAACTAACAGAATCCTCTTAAAAGCAAAAAAACCAAAACCTAATAACAATAATAATAATAATAATAATAAAATAATCATGCCTAATTCACAAATCACACCTCATACGTCCTTGCCCCGATGGATGGATCGAGAAAAAAGAAATCACCAGGAGAAACAATTGATTCACCCCCAGCCCCCAGCCCCAGCCATCGCGCGGATCCCTAAAGAAGCATAGCAATCTGTGAACCGCGGCACGGAGGGGGGCTCTCACTGTGGTTCTCATTGTTGCCGTGATGCCCGCCGCAGCGTCTACTGCCAGACATCGCGAGGATTCGCTCTGCTCTTGCTTCTAGTGTCGAGCGGAGATGCCACTTTCCTTTCCTTTTAAGCTGGATGGAAATCACTTTAAACCCTGGTGACCAAAGTAGACATCCCCTTTATTTCCAGCTCATGTCTCTGCTTTGTAGACTATACAATTAGAAAGAAGGAAATTATTTGTTTCCCTTTATTGTGGATTCATTAGTTTCCCTTAATTTACAAATAAGAGTTATAACAGAATAACAGGTTTAAAAGCCTTTACCACTTGCCCTCTACTTCAAATCTCCCCCCCCCCTCACTATTCTATATATATGGGTCAGATCAATACATAATATTATTATTACGGTTTCGATATTTTGTATATGCATGTTCTTTCCTATCGATTTTTTTTGAACCACGTGATAATACCTTTTAATGTTTATTAAACGGACCCAAGTTATAGATAAGGAGTAAGAGCATTTACCCGTAAAAAAGGAATCAGGGCATTTACAACTAGAGCCCTCAAAGCCGCCCCACAACCAGCCCAACCGTTTGGGCTATCCAGAAAACCTATATCTAGATGTATGTGGGGCGGGTATGGCGAGGCTTGGACACTGTCGCCACGTCGTATCGGCCTGCTATGGCCCAGGCCACCCACACTCCCCCTAAAACACTCCACCCACGTCGAACAAAACCTAGTCAAAAACTTAGTCGTCTCGCCCTCTCCGGCCCGCTCCCGTCCCCTCTCCTTCCTCTACAATCTCTTGTGCCTACTCCATCATGGCCAGGTCCGGCCACAACTCCAACAGCGAGCCCCATCTTAATCAGTAGAAAGCTAGTACAACATGCGAGAGAGCCAACTTTCACGCGCGCGCAGACACACACACAAACTATGACACACACACATACGAATGAATGAATTTGTTAATGGTACGAAACTTTTTCTTAAATTATACAATTTTTAAAAAAAATTATAAAGCAATTTAAAAAATTCATGAACATATTTTTTAATGTGTAAATATTTCATTTAAATGGCACAAACATTTTTTTGGAATCAGATAAAACATTTCAATTGAAATTATGAGAACAACTTTATTTTAGATTGTACGAACAATTATTAAAGTATCACAAACATATACTTGAAACGTCTATACATTTTTTGAAAATGTTGGGAACATTTTTATATTACTATGAAACATTTCCTATTATATATGAAATACGGGTCCTGAAGGAAATATGCCCTAGAGGCAATAATAAAGTTATTATTTATTTCCTTATAATCATGATAAATGTTTCTTATTCATGCTAGAATTGTATTAACCGGAAACATAATACATGTGTGAATACATAGACAAACAAAGTGTCACTAGTATGCCTCTACTTGACTAGATCGTTAATCAAACATGGTCATGTTTCCTAACCATGAACAATGAGTTGTTATTTGATTAACGAGGTCACATCATTAGTTGAATGATCTGATTGACATGACCCATTCCATTAGCTTAGCACCCGATCGTTTAGTATGTTGCTATTGCTTTCTTCATGACTTATACATGTTCCTATAACTATGAGATTATGCAACTCCCGTTTGCCGGAGGAACACTTTGGGTGCTACCAAACGTCACAATGTAACTGGGTGATTATAAAGGAGCATTACAGGTGTCTCCAAAGGTAGATGTTGGGTTGGCGTATTTCGAGATTAGGATTTGTCACTCTGATTGTCGGAGAGGTATCTCTGGGCCCTCTCAGTAATACACATCACATAAAGCCTTGCAAGCATTGCAACTAATGAGTTAGTTGCGGGATGATGTATTACAGAACGAGTAAAGAGACTTGCCGGTAACGAGATTGAACTAGGTATTGGATACCGACGATCGAATCTCGGGCAAGTAACATACCGATGACAAAGGGAACAACGTATGTTGTTATGCGGTCTGACCGATAAAGATCTTTGTAGAATATGTAGGAGCCAATATGGGCATCCAGGTCCTGCTATTGGTTATTGACTGGAGACGTGTCTCGGTCATGTCTACATTGTTCTCGAACCCGTAGGGTCCGCACGCTTAAGGTTACGATGACAGTTATATTATGAGTTTATGCACCGAAGGTTGTTCGGAGTCCCGGATGTGATCACGGACATGACGAGGAGTCTCGAAATGGTCGAGACGTAAAGATTGATATATTGGAAGCCTATGTTTGGATATCGAAAGTGTTCCGGGTGAAATCGGGATTTTACCAGAGTACCGGGAAGGTTACCGGAACCCCCCAGGAGCTAAATGGGCCATGATGGGCCTTAGTGGAAAATAGAAGAGGCAGCCCTACATGGGCTGCGCGCCTCCCCCTTCCCCTAGTCCTATTAGGACTAGGAGAGGTGGCCGGCCCCCTCTTTCTCTTTTCCCCCTCCACGAATCCTATTCCAACTAGGATTGGGGGGGGGGAATCCTACTCCCAGAGGGAGTAGGACTCTCCTGGCGCGCCTCCTATGGCCGGCCAGCCTCCCCCCCTCTAATCCTTTATATACTGAGGCAGAGGCACCCCAGAAACACACAAGTTGATCCACGTGATCTATTCCTTAGCCGTGTGCGGTGCCCCCAGCCACCATAGTCCTCGATAATACTGTAGCGGAGTTTAGGCGAAGCCCTGCTGCTGTAGTGCATCAAGATCGTCACCACGCCGTCGTGCTGACGGAACTCTTCCCCGACACTTTGCTGGATCGGAGTCCGGGGATCGTCATCGAGCTGAACGTGTGCTCGAACTCGGAGGTGCCGTAGTTTCGGTGCTTGATCGGTTGGATCGTGAAGACGTACGACTACTTCCTCTATGTTGTGTCAGTGCTTCCGCAGTCGGTCTGCGTTGGGTACGTAGACAACACTCTCCCCTCTCGTTGCTATGCATCACATGATCTTGCGTGTGCGTAGGAAATTTTTTGAAATTACTACGAAACCCAACAGTGGCATTCGAGCCAGGTTATTTATGTTGATGTTATATGCACGAGTAGAACACAAGTGAGTTGTGGGCGATATAAGTCATACTGCCTACCAGCATGTCATACTTTGGTTCGGCGACATTGTTGGACGAGACGACCCGGACCAACATTACGCGTACGCTTACGCGAGACCGGTTCCCCCGACGTGCTTTGCACATAGGTGGCTTGCGGGCGACTGTCTCTCCAACTTTAGTTGAACCAAGTATGGCTACGCCCGGTCCTTGCGAAGGTTAAAACAGAGTCTATTTGACAAACTATCATTGTGGTTTTGATGCGTAGGTGAGATTGGTTCTTGCTTAAGCCCGTAGCAGCCACGTAAAACTTGCAACAACAAAGTAGAAGACGTCTAACTTGTTTTTGCAGGGCATGTTGTGATGTGATATGGTCAACACATGATGCTGAATTTTATTGTATGAGATGATCATGTTTTGTAACCGAATTATTGGCAACTGGCAGGAGCCTTATGGTTGTCGTTTTATTGTATGCAATGAAATCGCGATGTAATGCTTTGCTTTATTACTAAGCGATAGTGATAGTCGTGGAAGCACAAACTTGGCGAGACGACAACGATGCTACGATGGAGATCAAGATGTCACGCCGATGACGATGGTGATCATGATGGTGCTTCGGAGATGGAGATCACAAGCACGAGATGATGATGGCCATATCATATCACTTATATTGATTGCATGTGATGTTTATCCTTTTATGCATCTTATCTTGCTTTGATTGACGGTAGCATTATAAGATGATCTCTCACTAAATTATCAAGAAGTGTTCTTCCTGAGTATGCACCGTTGCGAAAGTTCTTCGTGCTGAGACACCACGTGATGATCGGGTGTGATAGGTTCTACGTTCAAATACAACGGGTGCAAAACAGTTGCACACGCGGAATACTCAGGTTATACTTGACGAGCCAAGCATATATAGATATGGCCTCGGAACATGGAGACCGAAAGGTCGAGCGTGAATCATATAGTAGATGTGATCAACATAACGATGTTCACCATTGAAAACTACTCCATCTCACGTGATGATCGGTTATGGTTTAGTTGATTTGGATCACGTAATCACTTAGAGGATTAGAGGGATGTCTATCTAAGTGGGAGTTCTTTAATTAATTTGATTAACTGAACTTAAATTTATCATGAAACTTAGTACCTGATTAGTATCTTGCTTGTTTATGTTTGATTGTAGATAGATAGCTCGTGCTGTTGTTCCATTGAATTTTAATGCGTTCCTTGAGAAAGCAAAGTTGAAAGATGATGGTAGCAATTACAAGGACTGGGTCCGTAACTTGAGGATTATCCTCATTTCTGCACAGAAGAATTACGTCCTGGAAGCACCGCTAGGTGCCAGGCCTGCTGCAGGAGCAACGCCGGATGTTATGAACGTCTGGCAGAGCAAAGCTGATGACTACTCGATAGTTCAGTGTGCCATGCTTTACGGCTTAGAATCGGGACTTCAACGATGTTTTGAACGTCATGGAGCATATGAGATATTCGAGGAGTTGAAGTTAATATTTCAAGCAAATGCCCGGATTGAGAGATATGAAGTCTCCAATAAGTTCTATAGCTGCAAGATGGAGGAGAACAGTTTTGTCAGTGAGCATATACTCAAAATGTCTGGGTATAATAATCACTTGATTCAATTGGGAGTTAATCTTCCAAATGATAGTGTCATTGACAGAATTCTTCAATCACTGCCACCAAGCTACAAGAGCTTCGTGATGAACTATAATATGCAAGGGATGAACAAGACTATTCCCGAGCTCTTCGCGATGCTGAAAGCTGCGGAGGTAGAAATCAAGAAGGAGCATCAAGTGTTGATGGTTAACAAGACCACTAGTTTCAAGAAAAAAGGGCAAAGGGAAGAAGAAGGGGAACTTCAAAAGAACGGCAAACAAGTTGCTGCTCAAGAGAAGAAACCCAAACCTGGACCTAAGCCTAAAACTGAGTGCTTCTATTGCAAGCAGACTGGTCACTGGAAGCGGAACTGCCCCAAGTATTTGGCGGATAAGAAGGATGGCAAGGTGGACAAAGGTATATGTGATATACATGTTATTGATGTGTACCTTACTAATGTTCGCAGTAGCACCTGGGTATTTGATACTGGTTCTGTTGCTAATATTTGCAACTCAAAACAGGGACTACGGATCAAGCGAAGATTGGTTAAGGACGAGGTGACGATGCGCGTGGGAAACGGTTCCAAAGTCGATGTGATCGCAGTCGGCACGCTACCTCTACATCTACCTTCGGGATTAGTATTATACCCAAATAATTGTTATTTGGTGCCAGCGTTAAGCATGAACATTATATCTGGATCTTGTTTGATGCGAGACGGTTATTCATTTAAATCAGAGAATAATAGTTGTTCTATTTATATGAGTAATATCTTTTATGGTCATGCACCCTTGAAGAGTGGTCTATTCTTGTTGAATCTCGATAGTAGTAACACACATATTCATAATGTTGAAGCCAAAAGATGCAGAGTTGATAATGAGAGTGCAACTTATTTGTGGCACTGCCGTTTAGGTCATATCGGTGTAAAGCGCATGAAGAAACTCCATTCTGATGGACTTTTGGAACCACTTGATTATGAATCACTTGGTACTTGCGAACCGTGCCTCATGGGCAAGATGACCAAAACACCGTTCTCCGGTTCTATGGAGAGAGCAACAGATTTGTTGGAAATCATACATACAGATGTATGTGGTCCGATGAATATTGAGGCTCGTGGCGGATATTGTTATTTTCTCACCTTCACAGATGATTTAAGCAGATATGGGTATATCTACTAAATGAAACATAAGTCTGAAACATTTGAAAAGTTCAAAGAATTTCAGAGTGAAGTTGAAAATCATCGCAACAAGAAAATAAAGTTTCTACGATCTGATCGTGGAGGAGAATATTTGAGTTACGAGTTTGGTGTACATTTGAAAAATTGTGGAAGAGTTTTGCAACTCACGCCACCCGGAACACCACAGCGTAATGGTGTGTCCAAACATCGTAATCGTACTTTACTAGATATGGTACGATCTATGATGTCTCTTACTGATTTACCGCTATCGTTTTGGGGATACGCTCTAGAGACGGCCGCATTCACGTTAAATAGGGCACCATCAAAATCCGTTGAGACGACGCCTTATGAACTGTGGTTTGGCAAGAAACCAAAGTTGTCGTTTCTGAAAGTTTGGGGCTGCGATGCTTATGTGAAAAAGCTTCAACCTGATAAGCTCGAACCCAAATCGGAGAAATGTGTCTTCATAGGATATCCAAAGGAAACTATTGGATACACCTTCTATCACAGATCCGAAGGCAAGACTTTTGTTGCTAAATTCGGAAACTTTCTAGAGAAGGAATTTCTCTCGAAAGAAGTGAGTGGGAGGAAAGTAGAACTTGACGAGGTAACTATACCTGCTCCCTTATTGGAAAGTAGTACGTCACAGAAAACTGTTTCTGTGACACCTACACCAGTTAGTGAGGAAGCTAATGATAATGATCATGAAACTTCAGATCAAGATACTACTGAACCTCGTAGATCAACTAGAGTGAGATCCGCGCCAGAGTGGTACAGTAATCATGTTCTGGAAGTCATGCTACTAGATCATGATGAACCTACGAACTATGAAGAAGCGATGGTGAGCCCAGATTCCGCAAAATGGCTTGAAGCCATGAAATCTGAGATGGGATCCATTTATGAGAACAAAGTATGGACTTTTGTTGACTTGCCTGATGATCGGCAAGCGATTGAGAATAAATGGATCTTCAAGAAGAAGACTGACACTGACGGTAATGTTACTGTCTACAAAGCTCGACTTGTCGCAAAAGGTTTTCGACAAGTTCAAGGGGTTGACTACGATGAGACCTTCTCACCCATAGCGACGCTTAAGTCTGTCCGAATCATGTTAGCAATTGCCGCATTTTATGATTATGAAATTTGGCAAATGGATGTCAAAACTGCATTCCTGAATGGATTTCTGGAAGAAGAGTTGTATATGATGCAACCAGAAGGTTTTGTCGATCCAAAGGGAGCTAACAAAGTGTGCAAGCTCCAGCGATCCATTTATGGACTGGTGCAAGCCTCTCGGAGTTGGAATAAACGCTTTGATAGTGTGATCAAAGCATTTGGTTTTATATAGACTTTTGGAGAAGCCTGTATTTACAAGAAAGTGAGTGGGAGCTTTGTAGCATTTCTGATATTATATGTGGATGACATATTACTAATTGGAAATGATATAGAATTTGTGGATAGCATAAAGGGATACTTGAATAAGAGTTTTTCAATGAAAGACCTCGGTGAAGCTGCTTACATATTAGGCATAAAGATCTATAGAGATAGATCAAGACGCTTAATTGGACTTTTACAAAGCACATACCTTGACAAGATTTTGAAGAAGTTCAAAATGGATCAAGCAAAGAAAGGATTCTTGCCTGTGTTACAAGGTGTGAAATTGAGTAAGACTCAATGCCCGACCACTGCAGAAGATAGAGAGAATATGAAAGATGTTCCCTATGCATCGGCGATAGGATCTATCATGTATGCAATGATGTGACCATACCTGACGTGTGCCTTGCTATAAGTCTAGCAGGGAGGTTCCAAAGTAATCCAGGAGTGGATCACTGGACAGCGGTCAAGAACATCCTGAAATACCTGAAAAGGACTAAGGATATGTTTCTCGTATATGGAGGTGACAAAGAGCTCATCGTAAAAGGTTACGTTGATGCAAGCTTTGACACTGATCCGGACGATTCTAAATCGCAAACCGGATACGTGTTTACATTAAACGATGGAGCTGTCAGTTGGTGCAGTTCTAAACAAAGCGTCATAGCAGGATCTACATGTGAAGCGGAGTACATAGCTGCTTCGGAAGCAGCGAACTAAGGAGTCTGGATGAAGGAGTTCATATCCGATCTAGGTGTCATACCTAATGCATCGGGTCCAATGAAAATCTTTTGTGACAATACTGGTGCAATTGCCTTGGCAAAGGAATCCAGATTTCACAAGAGAACCAAGCACATCAAGAGACGCTTCAATTCCATCCGGGATCTAATCCAGGTGGGAGACATAGAAATTTGCAAGATACATACGGATCTGAATGTTGCAGACCCATTGACTAAGCCTCTTCACGAGCAAAACATGATCAGCACCAAGACTCCATGGGTGTTAGAATCATTACGGTGTAATCTAGATTATTGACTCTAGTGCAAGTGGGAGACTGAAGGAAATATGCCCTAGAGGCAATAATAAAGTTATTATTTATTTCCTTATAATCATGATAAATGTTTATTAATCATGCTAGAATTGTATTAACCGGAAACATAATATATGTGTGAATACATAGACAAACAAAGTGTCACTAGTATGCCTCTACTTGACTAGCTCGTTAATCAAAGATGGTTATGTTTCCTAACCATGAACAATGAGTTGTTATTTGATTAACGAGGTCACATCATTAGTTGAATGATCTGATTGGCATGACCCATTCCATTAGCTTAGCACCCGATCGTTTAGTATGTTGCTATTGCTTTCTTCATGACTTATACATGTTCCTATAACTATGAGATTATGCAACTCCCGTTTGCCGGAGGAACACTTTGGGTGCGACCAAACGTCACAACGTAACTGGGTGATTATAAAGGAGCATTACAGGTGTCTCCAAAGGTAGATGTTGGGTTGGCGTATTTCGAGATTAGGATTTGTCACTCTGATTGTCGGAGAGGTATCTCTGGGCCCTCTCAGTAATACACATCACATAAAGCCTTGCAAGCATTGCAACTAATGAGTTAGTTGCGGGATGATGTATTACAAAACGAGTAAAGAGACTTGCCGGTAACGAGATTGAACTAGGTATTGGATATCGACGATCGAATCTCGGGCAAGTAACATACCGATGACAAAGGGAACAACGTATGTTGTTATGCGGTCTGACCGATAAAGATCTTCGTAGAATATGTAGGAGCCAATATGGGCATCCAGGTCCCGCTATTGGTTATTGACTGGAGACGTGTCTCGGTCATGTCTACATTGTTCTCGAACCCGTAGGGTCCGCACGCTTAAGGTTACGATGACAGTTATATTATGAGTTTATGCACCGAAGGTTGTTCGGAGTCCCGGATTTGATCAAGGACATGACGAGGAGTCTCGAAATGGTCGAGACGTAAAGATTGATATATTGGAAGCCTATGTTTGGATATCGGAAGTGTTCCGGGTGAAATCAGGATTTTACCGGAGTACCGGGAAGGTTACCGGAACCCCCCGGGAGCTAAATGGGCCATGATGGGCCTTAGTGGAAAAGAGAAGAGGCAGCCCTACATGGGCTGCGCGCCTCCCCCTTCCCCTAGTCCTATTAGGACTAGGAGAGGTGGCCGGCCCCCTCTTTCTCTTTTCCCCCTCCGCGAATCCTATTCCAACTAGGATTGGGGGGGAATCCTACTCCCAGAGGGAGTAGGACTCTCCTGGCGCGCCTCCTGTGGCCGGCCAGCCTCCCCCCTCTAATCCTTTATATACTGAGGCAGAGGCACCCCAGAAACACACAAGTTAATCCACGTGATCTATTCCTTAGCCGTGTGCGGTCCCTCCAGCCACCATAGTCCTCGATAATACTGTAGCGGAGTTTAGGCGAAGCCCTGCTGCTGTAGTGCATCAAGATCGTCACCACGCCGTCGTGCTGACGGAACTCTTCCCCGACACTTTGCTAGATCGGAGTCCGGGGATCGTCATCGAGCTGAACGTGTGCTCGAACTCGGAGGTGCCGTAGTTTCAGTGCTTGATCGGTTGGATCGTGAAGACGTACGACTACTTCCTCTATGTTGTGTCAGCGCTTCCGCAGTTGGTCTGCGTTGGGTACATAGACAACACTCTCCCCTCTCGTTGCTATGCATCACATGATCTTGCGTGTGCGTAGGAAAATTTTTGAAATTACTACGAAACACAACAGGTCCCTCTCCATGTTGAATCATAACGATACTTCAACTGTGAAGTTTTTCTTTCTTTCCAAATAGGTACATCCCAAAAAGATTCAAATCAAGTATCACATCTACAAGGAGTTGAGGAGCAGATATCGCCTCAAAATGCAAAATCTGACTTCTTACGTTTTCCCAAATATGAACATTGCCATTCAAGTTGAGGAGCCAAATTGTTTCCTGAAGGACGCGAAGATCCATTGACATTCAAGCTTGGCATGCTGTATTGGGTGGGGCATTCGAGGATGAAGTCTGTGGTGCCCATTGTCCCCTCCCAGATGTTTGCCCTGATTTCTTCTTTTTATTCTCAATAGTCTCCCAACCACCCCGGACCTGGATGCAGGACAGTAGGATCAGTTATCAGTTATCAGTTTATCACAATGGCAGCAAGTTGGGCAAATTGTTTGATCAGTTTAGGTATATATACTTAGGTTATGAACCAAATATAGACCAAGCAAGCAGTAATTGGCAATGGACAGCATGTTATAGAATTGAGCATGGTAACGTTAAGGAAACCTGAGACAAGCAACTAAACAGTTGGCAGCATGAATATATCATCTGTCTTAACTATATGAGACGAGACTGTAGCGACCAGACCTCAAACGGTCCAATCTCTGTGCTCAGGTGTCATCCCTGGATCAGTAATGCTGACACCACACAGTACTTGAAGGATTTATAACAGAGTAGCAATCACACACTTAATACATCGAGTGTCTCAAAACAGAACTTATTACAATAAATATGGCTTAAGGCCATCAACTAATGATAACAGCGGAAGGCTTGGAAGATAAGTGAGTCAATCAACTCCAACGGCATCACTGAGTATAGAACCACGACCTAAAAACTCCTTAATCATCGTCTGAAAAGTCTGCAACATTAACGTTGCAGCCCGAAACGGGTCAGCACATGGAATATGCTGGCAAAGTAACACATAGAGAATAATGGAATGAAACAGCTATTCTATATGCATATTTGGCTGGTGGAAAGCTCTATGGTTACAGTTTTGTGTAAAGCCAATTTTTCCCTACTGCAAAGGAATAAATTTATTTAACTATCATGGTAGTTGTTAAACATTGAGAATGGTTGACAGCATTCTCAATCCCAATTAAGTATCATCATTAAACAAAACCGAACAAAATTAAATTTTAGAGTAACATGTTGAGATTCACATGATAATCCAGGTACTAGATACTCAAGATGTCCATAACCGGGGACACGGCTAATCATGATTAGTTTATACACTGTGCAGAGGTTTGCACACTTTTCCCCACAAGACTCGATCGCCTCCGTTTGATTTCTCGCACTACATGGTGTTTGAGAAGACAGATGACCGAGACATAGTCTTTCAGAAGCGCTAGCACCTTTCGAACGGGTAGACCGTTACACCTACTTTCCCCTACATCTGCTAGTCTACCACTGTAAGAGTTCGCACAACTTAATCAACTATGCTAGAGCCCATAATAGCTTGTGGCTGCACACGGAAGTTTCTAGCATGAATAATCTCATAATCCCTTTGAGCCTGGGTGGCGGTCCATAAAGAAAAACAGGCAATCGCTGGAATACCCAGGTGCCTCAATCCACCTAGATATGTATTTAAGTTGCCACCTTAAGTAAACGATTAATTAACAATCTCACATCTGTCATGGATTTCACTCACCCAATCCACGTCTACTAGCATAGCATGGCATAATAAGCAAACGTAGAAGTAACTCCTAAAGGTTTGATAATAACAGGTAATAGGTACTCCTCATCTACGTCCCAAACCCACAATTTAATTAGATCCTAATCATGCAAAGTGTGAGGATTGATCTAATGCAATAAAACTGGGTAGTGGGAAAGCATGATCAAAGTGTTACTTGCCTTGCTGATGATCCGGGAAACCTAGCGATTCGAAGTAGCAAGCGGCGCACTCCGGGTACTCTATCGCAAACAAACAAGCATACAATAAGTACTCAACTAATGCACAGGTAAAACTCAAATAAGAGATCTAACCAGAAAGTTCAACTTAAGAACTCCGGTTAGCAAAAAGAATCAAATCGAACGAAGCAACGAAAGACAAACAACAAAAGAAACAGGCTTCATTTACTATTCTAGATCTAGGGCAATTTTTACAGTGGAAAAAACTTGTTTGAGTTTCTTAAACGGAAAGAGGGTTTCGAGGCGAAACTCCAGGCGCTTGAATTGCCTGATTCCGATAAACGAGCGAAAAGTTAGACTAAAACGAAAATCGGATCAGAGATCGTGATCAGAAAAATCGCGGATTAAATCCGAGAAAAAGAAAAACGATGAATTTTCGTTAAAACGAACGAACGGACGAACGCTCGCTATTTAAATAAACCGGAAAAACCGATTTATTTAAAAAATCGAAACTAAAAAACGAGCAAAACCGTCGGAAAACCGAACGGTTTTTCGAGAAAAACAGGAGGCTAAAAAAACTACCTCCGGCGACTCCGGCGGTGGCGGCGGGGCGGCGCGGCGGCGGGGCAGGGCGGTGGCGGGGCGGCGCGGGGCCGGCTAGGGTTAGAGTTTGGGCGGGGCGGCACGGGGCGCGGCGGTGGCGCGGGCCGGCTAGGGTTAGGGTTTGGGCGGGGCGGCGGCTTGGGCTTCGGCCGGGGGCGGGGCGCGGCTTATAAGAGGCCCGGCAAGTAGAGTCCTGGCCGTTACGGCCCAAGCTCGGTTCGGACCCTTTTTTAAAAATAATTACGCTCGGAAGAAAAAACGAAAGAAATACTAAATGGATTCCAAAAATCCCGAAATAAATTTTCCCCGGCTTCTAAAATCAAGCCGCACAGGATGAACATTTATTTGGGGCCTAAATGCAGTTTCGAAAAACGCGCATTTTTCCTAAATTCAAATAAAATAGCAAATAAAACCAAAATAAAATCTTATTTGATTTTTTATTAAATCATCAATATTTCTTTATTTTGGGAAAGTCATTTTATTCCCTCTCCCATATTTTTGTAATAGAAATAATTGAAGATAGAATAAATAAAATCAAATGATCCTATTTTCAAAATTTGAGACAACTCAAATATGAAAATAACGAAATCCCCAACTCTCTCTGAGGGTCCTTGAGTTGTGTAAAATTTCTAGGATCAACCAAAATGCAATAAAATATGATATGCAATGATGATCTAGTGTATAACATTCCAAATTGAAAATTTGGGATGTTACAAACCTACCCCCCTTAAGATGAATCTCGCCCTCAAGATTCGGGTTGGCTAGAAAATAGGTGAGGGTGGACCTTCAGCAAATCTTCCTCTCGCTCCTAGGTGGCTTCATCCTCCGTGTGGTGGCTCCACTGAACCTTGCAAAACTTGATAACCTTGCTGCGGGTGACTCGACTGGCATACTCTAGAATCTTAACTGGTTTCTCCTCATAGGTCAAATGACTGTCCAACTGAATTGCTTCCAATGGTACCGTATCTCTCAGCGGTATATCAAACATCTGTGTGTGGCACTTCTTCAACTGGGATACGTGGAACACGTCGTGAACTCCCGACAATCCTTCAGGCAATTCCAACTTCTAGGCTACTTCTCTCATACGTTCCAAAACTTGGTATGGGCCTACAAAACGTGGCGCTAACTTTCCCTTAACTCCAAAGCGCTTAACTCCTCGAAGTGGAGATACTCGAAGATAAACTCGGTCTCCGACTTCGTAAACTGTCTCCTTGCGTTTAGAATATGCGTAACTCTTCTGCCTGGATTGGGCTACCTTGAGCCTATCGCGAATCAATTTCACTTTCTATTCAGACTCCCTAATCAGATCCGGTCCAAACAACTGGCGGCCTCCAATTTCATCCCAAGACAATGGGGTCCTGCACCTCCTTCGTACAAGGCTTCGAAAGGTGCCATCTTCAAACTGGATTGATAGTTGTTGTTGTAAGAGAACTCTGCATATGGCAAATTCCCGTCCCAACTAGATCCGTAATCTAGTGCACAAGCTCTTAGCATATCCTCCAAAATCTGATTGACTCTCTCAGTCTGTCCATCTGTCTGCGGGTGGAAAGCTGTGCTAAACTCCAGTCTGGTACCCAAAGTCTCATGCAACTGATTCCAGAACTTTGAGGTAAACTGGGTTCCTCTATCTGATAGAATGCTCCTTGGAACTCCATGCAGACATACAATCCTGGTCATATATATCTTTGCCAACTTTGCACTGGTATAGGTAGTCTTCACTGGAATGAAATGAGCTACCTTTGTCAAACGATCGACTACAACCCATATCGAGTCATAGTCTGAACGTGTTCTGGGCAATCCTGTAATAAAATCCATGCCTAGCTTATCCCACTACCATTCGGGTATCGGCAATGGTTGTAGCAATCCGGATGGCTCCTGATGCTCTGCCTTTACTCTCTGACATACATCACAAACTGCTACATACTCCGCAATATCCTTCTTCATTCCAGTCCACCAGAAAGTATCCTTCAAATCCAAATACGTCTTGGTATTTCATGCGTGAATCGAATATGGTGAATCATGGGCCTCCTACAGAATTAACTTCCTGATCTCCGGGTCATTGGGCACATAAACACGGTCTTCAAACCATAAGGTATCGTGCTCATCCTCACAAAATCCCTTAGCTTTTCCCTTGCTCATTTTCTCCTTTATGGAGGCAATATCCTTGTCAGTCTTCTGGGCTTCTCTGATCTTATCCATCAAAGTAGACTGAATCTCCAGTGCTGCTACATAGCTTCTCGGAACTATCTCCAAACATAGCTCTCAGAGATTTTCGGCTAACTCCCTTGGTAAATCTCCTGTCATTAGGGTGTTGACATGGCTCTTGTGGCTCAATGCATCAGCTACTACGTTAGCCTTTGCGGGGTGATAATGCAATTTCATATCATAATCCTTGATGAGCTCCAACCATCTTCTTTGTCTGAGGTTCAACTCCTTCTGTGTGAAAATATACTTCAAACTCTTATGATCCGTGTACACCTCGTAATGGTTTCCAATCAGAAAATGTCTCCAAGTCTTCAATGCATGCACTACGGCTGCTAACTCCAAATCATGCGTAGCATAATTCAACTCATGAGGCTTAAGCTGTCGTGAGGCATATGAAACAACTCTTCCTTCCTGCATAAGAACTGCTCCAAGTCCTCGATGTCAAGCATCACAGTACACCTCATAATCCTTGGTCTGATCCGGTAAAATCAACACTGGTGAGGTAACCAAACGTTTCTTCAACTCCTGGAAACTAGCCTCACATTCCTCGGTCCATTTGAACTTGGTATCCTTCTTCAAAAACTCCGTCATAGGCTTCGCAATCTTTGAGAAATTCTCAATAAACCTCCGGTAGTATCCTGCGAGTCCAAGAAAACTCGGGATCTCTCCAACTGTTGTTGGCGCTTCCCACTTGGTCATGGTATCAACTTTAGTGGGATCTACTGCTATACCTTCTCCAGATATAACGTGTCCGAGAAATCCAACTTCCTTCAACCAAAACTCACATTTGCTGAACTTGGCATATAGTTGATGTTCTCTGAGTTTACCAAGAACCAAATGCAAATGCTCCTTATGTTCCTCTTCATTCTTCGAGTAAACCAGGATATCATCAATGAACACTACGACGAACTTATCCAAGAACTCCATAAACACTTTGTTCATCATGTTCATAAAATATGCAGGTGCGTTAGTCAGACCAAATGACATAACGGTATACTCGTACAGCCCATACCTGGTGGTAAAAGCTGTCTTGGGTATATCCTGTTCTCGAATCTTCAACTGGTGGTATCCTGATCGCAGATCGATCTCGGAAAATACCTTAGCTCCTTGCAATCGATCAAACAGATCATTGATCATCGGTAGTGGGTACTTGTTCTTGATGGTTACTTCATTCAATCCTCGATAGTCAACAACCATCCTTAACGATCCATCCTTCTTCTCCACTAGAAGTACTGGCGATCCCCAAGGCGATGAACTTGGGCAAATGTATCCTTTATCCAGTAACTCCTTAATTTGCTTCTTAATCTCCACCAAATCCTTTGCGGGCATCCTATATGGTCTCTTTGATATTGGCCCTGTGCCTGGCAAAAGCTCAATCAAAAACTCAATATCTCTATCCGGTGGCATGCCTGGCAACTCTTCTGGAAATACTTCGGGGAAATCTTTCACTACTGGTACTTCCTCCTGCACAACTCCTGTTAAACAATTTACTTGAGTCCTCTTCGGCACATGCCGGGATACATACTTGATCCTTCTCCCTTCTGGGGTGGTAAGCAAGATCAACTTACTGGCGCAATCGATGTTTCCTCCATACATCGACAACCAATCCATACCCAGAATTACATCCAAACCTTCTGATTCCAATATTATCAAATCTAAGGGGAACACATGCCTACCTATACTTAATGGCACTTGAAAACATCCTTGGCTAGCCATATACTCCGCTCCTGGTGAGCTTTCTAACATAGGTGTTCTAAGAACTTTGGTGGGCAGGTTATACTTATCCACAAATCCCCTTGATATGTATGAATGCGATGCACCAGTATCAAAAAGAACGAGTGCAGTAAAAGACTTAACCAAAAACTTACCGATTACTGCACCCGGCTGCTCTTCAACTTCCTCCATGTTAACGTGGTTCACCTGTCCCCTGTTGAAAGGGTTCGGCTTCTTCCCAGGGCTTCCATTGCCATTTCTATTCTGTGATTCAGGACATTCATTAGCATAATGTCCAGTCTTCTGGCACTTAAAGCGAGTAACTTGGCTCAGGTCTCTCTTGGCTGGGGTCGATGGGTTGGTGCGATTCTGGCCGTTGCTTCCTCCATTCCCATTACCATTTTTGGTGCCATTGGGATTGTGCGACTACCTCCTCCATGGGTATGCTGAAAATGTCCTCCCAGTCTAGGGGTAAAACGTGGCTTCTGCTGAGCTCCTGAAGTGTGCTTCCCTTGTCCATACTTCCTCTTGCGGTTCTCAATCTGCTGCTGCTTCCCTTCAATCATGAGAGCACGATCTACCAACTCCTGGTAGCTGTTGAATGTGGCTACCATCAACTGCATGCTCAACTCACCATTCAGTCCTTCCAGAAACTTATCCTGCTTAGCTGCATCCGTAGCAACGTCATCTGGGGCATAACGTGCTAATTTACTAAAGTCCTCCACATACTGGCCAACTGTCCGTCCTCCTTGGCGCAAGTTGCAAAACTCTCGCTTCTTCATGGCCATAGCTCCTGCTGAAACATGGGCAGTTCGAAAAGCCTACTGAAACTGGTCCCATGTGACAGTGTCGACAGGGAAAGTGGCTGTGAAATTCTCCCACCATGATGTTGCGGGTCCTTCAAGCTGATGTGCGGCAAACTTCACCTTCTCTGCATCTGTGCATCCTGCTGTGGTCAACTCCCTAGCTGTCTTGTGGAGGCAATCATCTTCTACTATCGGCTCGCTGCTACTGGAAAACACCGGCGGATTCAGCCTAAGAAAACGGGCTAAGTGATCAACAGGTGGTGGTGGTGGTGGTGGGTTGTTGTTGTTGTTGTTGTTCCCCTGATTCTGATTCTGGACTAGCAACTGCATCAATGTGTTCTACTGCTGGATCAATTGGGTGAGCTCCGGTGGGAAGGTAAATCCGGGGTCACGCCTCTGAGGCATCTGAGGGTTTCAGAAAAGATGAGATTTAAGAATAGAGAGGGGTATAAAGAGAAAACACTACCCATATGAACATGAGGCAAAAGCAAACAATTTACTTCATTCAATCAATCAAACAAGGGCATACAATCGATCTAACTATTGCAAAAGTGCTCGGGCTACTATATTTACATGGTGTACTACTACTACTGATGAGGTGGTCTAGTAAAAATATTCTTCGGTTGCAGACTCCATGATATCTGCTCCAGCTTCATCAACATAGTCATCATCGCTATTATCTGGATCTGAGTCCGTGTCGTTGATGATGATGTAGTCTTCTGGGCGAATCTCCTTGGGTTCTTCGTCTTCTTCTACTGGTGTAGGGCCTCCCATGAATATTCCAATCTTCATGGTTAGATCGGCATTCTTGTCCACTAGTACTTTGATTTCCTCTTCATAATCTTCACATGTAGCGTTGAGCTCTTCCTCCAGTTCCTTGATTCTTGTCCTCGCCTTCTTCAGATCTATCATGTCAGCGCACATCTGGTTTTCCTAACGTCGAATGTGTTGGTTTAGCTCCTGGATAAAAGCTGCAGTTGGTCTATCCTTCCTGGTGCTGATCATCTCCCAGTGCTCATCTCGGCGCCCACAAATCTGGTAGATAGTATCCTTAAGATCTTTGCGGTAGACTTCTCCAATACGTCCCATGGTGATGTGAGATGCCATGCTCTTTCCTAGACTCCAAGTTGGTGCATCAAAAGAAAACTCTATGGGCTCGGTGACTGGCATGAACGTCCTTCCTGGAATTTGAACTTGAATCATCCATCGCTCTTCTTCAGGTAAAGTGGCGTTGTAGGTTCCGGTGAAGCTTGCTACTCCTATGTTCAGGTATCTAGTGACTTCCTTCAAGTGATGTTCAAAGGGCGTATCTTCATCCGATTGCGTGAACTTGTTCCTTGCATCCGCCATCCTAAAAGAGTAGAAAAGATGAGAATTCAGAAAGAGAAGAGAGTGAGTACTGATCTACGTCTTTAGCTTAGTGGTCGTGTCCTACAGTCAGTGTGTGCTATGATACCATCTTGTAGCAACCAGACCTCAAACGGTCCAATCTCTATGCTCAGGTGTCATCCCTGGATCAGTAATGCTGCCACCACACAGTACTGGAAGGATTTATAAGAGAGTAGCAATCACACACTTAATACATCGAGTGTCTCAAAACAGAACTTATTACAATAAATATGGCTTAAGGCCATCTACTAATGATAACAGCGGAAGGCTTGGAAGATAAGTGAGTCCATCAACTCCAACGGCATCACTGAGTATAAAACCACGACCTAAAATCTCCTTAATCGTTGTCTGAAAAGTCTGCAACATTAACGTTGTAGCCCGAAACGGGTCAGCACATGGAATATGCTGGCAAAGTAACACATAGAGAATAATGGAATGAAACAGCTATTCTATATGCATATTTGGCTGGTGGAAAGCTCTATGGTTACAGTTTTGCATAAAGCCAATTTTTCCCTACTGCAAAGGAATAAATTTATTTAACTATCATGGTAGTTGTTAAACATTGAGAATGGTTGACAGCATTCTCAATCCCAATTAAGTATCATCATTAAACAAAACCGAACAAAATTAAATTTTAGAGTAACATGTTGAGATTCACATGATAATCCAGGTACTAGATACTCAAGATGTCCATAACCGGGGACACGGCTAATCATGATTAGTTTATACACTCTGCAGAGGTTTGCGCACTTTTCCCCACAAGACTCGATCGCCTCCGTTTGATTTCTCGCACTACATGGTGTTTGAGAAGACGGATGACCGAGACATAGTCTTTCAGAAGCGCTAGCACCTTACGATCGGGTAGACCGTTACACCTACTTTCCCCTACATCTGCTAGTCTACCACTGTAAGAGTTCGCACAACTTAATCAACTATGCTAGAGCCCATAATAGCTTGTGGCTGCACACGGAAGTTTCTAGCATGAATAATCTCATAATCCCTTTGAGCCTGGGTGGCGGTCCATAAAGAAAAACAGGCAATCGCTGGAATACCCAGGTGCCTCAATCCACCCAGATGTGTATTTAAGTTGCCACCTTAAGTAAACGATTAATTAACAATCTCACATCTGTCATGGATTTCACTCACCCAATCCACGTCTACTAGCATAGCATGGCATAATAAGCAAACGTAGAAGTAACTCCCAAAGGTTTGATAATACTAGGTAATAGGTACTACCTCATCTACTTCCCAAACCCATAATTTAATTCGATCCTAATCATGCAAAGAGTGAGGATTGATCTAATGCAATAAAATTGGGTAGTGGGAAAGCATGATCAAAGTGTTACTTGCCTTGCTGATGATCCGAGAAACCTAGCGATTCGAAGTAGCAAGCGGTGCACTCCGGGTACTCTATCACAAACAAACAAGCATACAATAAGTACTCAACTAATTCACAGGTAAAACTCAAATAAGAGATCTAACCAGAAAGTTCAGCTTAAGAACTCCGGTTGGCAAAAAGAATCAAATCGAACGAAACAACGAAAGACAAACGGTAAAAGAAACAGGCTTCGTTTACTATTCTGGATCTAGGGCAATTTTTACAGTGGCAAAAACTTGTTTGAGTTGGTTAAACAGAAAGAGGGTTTCGAGACGAAACTCCAGGCGCTTGAATCGCCTGATTCCGATAAACGAGCGAAAAGTTAGACTAAAACGAAAATCGGATCACAGATCGCGATCAGAAAAATCGCGGATTAAATCTAAGAAAAAGAAAAACGACGAACGTTCGTTAAAACGAACGAACAGACGAACGCTCGCTATTTAAATAAACCGGAAAACCGATCTATTTAGAAAACCGAAACCAAAAAAACGAGCAAAATCGTCGGAAAACCGAACAGTTTTTCGAGAAAATCCGGAGCTAAAAAAAACTACCTCCGGTGACTCTAGCGGTGGCGGCGGTCTGGCGGGCGGCGGTGGGTCCGGCGGTGGCGGCGGGGCGGCGCGGCGGCGGGGCGGCGGCGGCGCGGGGCGCGGGGCGGCGGCGGTTTGGGCTTCGGCTGGGGGCGGGGCGCGGCTTATAAGAGGCCCGGCCAGGAGAGTATTGGCTGGTTACGGCCCAAGGTCGGTTCGGACCCTTTTTTTAAATAATTACGATCGGAAGAAAAAACAAAAGAAATACTAAAAAGACTCCAAAAATCCCGAAATAAATTTTCCCCGGCTTCTAAAATCAAGCCGCACAGGATGAACATTTATTTGGGGCCTAAGTGCAATTTTGTAAAACGCGCATTTTTCCTAAATTCAAATAAAATAGCAAATAAAACCGAAATAAAATCTTATTTGATTTTTTATTAAATCCTCAATATTTCTTTATTTTGGAAAAGTCATTTTATTCCCTCTCTCATATTTTTATAATAGAAATAATTGAAGATAGAATAAATAAAATCAAATGATCCTATTTTCAAAATTTGAGACAACTCAAATATGAAAATAACGAAATCCCCAACTCTCTCCGACGGTCCTTGAGTTGTGTGAAATTTCTAAGATCAACCAAAGTGCAATAAAATATGATATGCAATGATGATCTAGTGTATAACATTCCAAATTGAAAATTTGGGATGTTACAGAGACTAGTTCATTCTTTTCAACAAAGATGAGACTTGTTCATAGTTGGACTATGTAATTAATCTACGTTCCAAGCAAGTCAAAGAAGAAATACAAGAAATCAAATCAAATAAAAACCCAACGGGTATATATCTAATCTCTGTTCACTCGCCCGGACTGTGTAATCTAAGCTCCAAGCTCATCGAACTAACCGAATGCTCAAAATAGGCTTTCGCCGTGTTATATATATTAATGTATCAACCACACAATTCAATTGCCGGGGTCTTAGCACAAGCACGCCCAAACGATACAAAAGAGAAATCAATGCCAACCACATCGGATCAGTGAAAACGATGATGAACCGCAACCGTTGTGACAACCGGAAAATTCTCACCACGCTCCTAGCACTCCGGTACGCAGCATACCAAGCAACACCTTCAAGAAGGAACATGACGACGGCGCTTCCCAGACTTGTCCCAGGGTTTCCCCTGGTATGCGAAGGGGCATGGGGTAAGCGGTATACCCGACGCCCTTAAGGAAGGAACAGTGGCGCCCACAGGCATCACTGCGTTAGTGTCGGTCAAGCCGACAAGGATTTCCCCTGACTGCCAACCAATCACGACCCGGACGATCCATCGCACTCCATCAATGAGGAGCGGTAGAGTCAGCAGCCATGCAGGAGGGGACAATCTCCACCGCCCTCGGTGGTAACTGACCAGATGTAACATCAGAAGCAAACCAGGCAACCTTGGCCCAGCCGTGCCCAAAAAGGGCTCGTGAAGCTCCCGTCGCCTCGCTGCAGTCAGCGTGTCGGCGTCTCTACCACCACCAGCATGAGTCGCACCTCCTTTTGCTGGAGACGATGCAGGCAAACCCAACATGTCCAGCTCAGGCCAAGATGGGGCCCAAAAGGGCCTAGATCTGGGCCGGGAGGGCACCACCGCCAGCCGACGTGATGTCCTGCGACCAAGCAGCCCCGCCACCACCACCTCACCACTCGACACTGCGCTACCCGAGACTACACACCACTGCCGGATCCGTAAAAGGCCAAGGGGCACCACCGCCAGCCGCCTCCAACCGAGCCGGATCGCCGTCCGGGGTGCGGCGGGGGGGCATTCGCTGTTGGCACCACAAGGGTTGAGGGGGTTAAGGAGGGCGCTGTAAGGAGGGAGATAAGCCCCTAGTCTCCTCGCTCGGTTAGATGACACGGGGGGAGGGAGATCCGAAATCTCGGCCAGATTTGGAAATTTTCAACTAACTACATGAATCCTCTTAAAAGCAAAAAAACCAAAACCTAATAATAATAATAATAATAAAATCATGCCTAATTCACAAACCACACCTCATACGTCCGTGCCCCGATGGATGGATCGAGCAAAAACAAATCACCAGGAGAAACAATTGATTCGCCCCCAGCCCCCAGCCCCAGCCATCGCGCGGATCACCAAAGAAGCATAGACATCTCTGAACCACGGCAAGGAGGGGGGCTCTCACCGTGGTTCTTGCTGTTGTCGGGACGCCCGCCGCAGCGTCTACAGCCAGACATCGCGAGGATTCGCTCTACTCTTGCTTCTAGGGTCGAGCAGAGCTGCCACTTTCCTTTCCTTTTAAGCAGGATGGAAATCACTTTAAACCCTTGCGACCAAAGTAGACATCCCCTTTATTTCCAACTCATGTCTCTGCTTTGTAGACTATACAATTAGAAAGAAGGAAATTTATTTGTTTCCCTTTATTGCGGATTCATTAGTTTCCCTTAATTTACTGATAAGAGTTATAAAAGAATAATAGGTTTAAAAGCCTTTACCACTTGCCCTCTACTTCAAATCCCCCCCTGCACTATTCTATATATACAGGTCAGATCAATACATAATATTATTATTACGGTTTTGATATTTTGTATATGCATGTTCTTTCCTATCGAATTTTTTTGAACCACGTGATAATACCTTTTAATGTTTATTAAACCGACCCAAGTTATAGATAAGGAGTAAGAGCATTTACCCGTAAAAAAGGAATCAGAGCATTTACAACTAGAGCCCTCAAAGCCGCCCCACAACCAGCCCAACCGTTTGGGCTATCCGGAAAACCCATATCTAGACGTATGTGGGGTGGGTATGGCGAGGCTTGGACACTGCCGCCACGTCGTATCGGCCTGCTATGGCCCAGGTCACCCACACTCCCCCTAAAAAACTCCACCTACGTCGAACAAAACCTAGTCAAAACCTTAGTCGTCTCGCCCTCTCCGGCCCGCTCCCATCCCCTCTCCTTCCTCTTCAATCTCTTGTGCCTACTCCATCATGGCCAGGTCCGGCCACAACTCCAACAGCGAGCCCCATCTTAATCAGTAGAAAGCTAGTACAACATGCGAGAGAGACAACTTTCACGAGCGCGCGCAGACACACACACATACGAATGACTGAATTTGTTAATGGTACGAAACTTTTTCTTAAATTATACAATTTTTCAAAACTTTTATAAAGCAATTTAAAAAATCATGAACATATTTTTTAATGTGTAAATATTTCATTTAAATGGCTGAAACATTTTTTTGGAATGAGATAAAACATTTCAATTGAAATTATGAGAACAACTTTATTTTAGATTGTACGAACAATTATTAAAGTGTCACAAACATATACTTGAAACTTCTATACATTTTTTGAAAATGTTGGGAACATTGTTTTAATACTATGAAACATTCCATATTATATATGAAATATCGGTCCCTCTCCATGTTGAATCATAACGATACTTCAAGTGTGAAGTTTTTCTTTCCAGATAGATACATCCCAAGAAAGATGGAAATCAAGTATCACATCTACAAGGAGTTGAGGAGCAGATATCGCCTCAAAATGCAAACTCTGACTTCTTACGTGTTCCCAAAGATGAACATTGCCATTCAAGTTGAGGAGTCAAATTGTTTCCTGAAGGATGTGAAGATCCATTGCCATTCAAGTTTGGCATGTTGTATTGGGTGGAGCATTCAAGGATGAAGTCCGTGGTGCCCATTGTCCCCTCCTAGATGTTTGTCATGATTTCTTCTTCTTATTCTCAATAGTCTCCCAACCACCCCCGGGCCTAGATGCAGGACTGTAGGATCAGTTATCAGTTTATCACAATTGCATCAAGTTGGGAAAATTGTTTGATCAGTTTTGGTATATATAAAATTAGGTTATGAACCAAATATAGACCAAGCAAGCAGTAATTGGCAATAGACAACATGTTATAGAATTGAGCATGGTAACGTTAAGGAAAACCTGAGACAAGCAACCAAACAGTTGGCAGCATGAATGTATCATCGGTCTTAACTATATGAGATGAGACTAGTTCATACTTTTCAACAAAGATGAGAATCCTTCATAGTTGGACTATGTAATTAATCTACGCTCCAAGCAAGTCAAAGAAGAAATCCAAGAAATCAAATCAAATAGAAACCCAACAGGTATATATCTAATCTCTATTCACTCACTCGGACTGTGTAATCTAAGCTCCAAGCTCATCGAACTAACCGAATGCTAAAAATAGTCTTCCGCCTTGCTGTATACATTAATATATCAACCACACGATACAATTGCTGGGGTCTCAGAACAAGCACGCCCAAACGAAACAAAAGAGAGAATAATGCCAACGACATCGGATCAGTGAAAACGATGATGAACCGCAACCGTTGCGACAACCGAAAAATTCTCACCATGCTCCTAGCACTCCGGAACGCAGCATACCAAGCAGAACCTTCAAGAAGGAACACGACGACGACACTGCCCGGACTTGTCCCAGGGTTTCCCCTGGTACGCGAAGGGGGTATACCCAACACCCTTAAGGAAGGTACGATGGCGCACATGGGCATCATTGCGTCAGTCTCGGTCAAGCCGACAAAGATTTCACCCGACTGCCAACCAACCACGACCCCGGACGATCCATCGCACTCCATCAATGAGGAGTGGTAGAGTCAGCAGCCACGCGGAAGGGGACAATCTCCACCTCGGCGGTAACTAAACAGATGCAACATCAGAAGCAAACCAGGCAACCTAGGCCCGGTCGTCCCCAAAATGGGCTCATTAAGCACCCGTCGCCCAGCTGTAGCCAGCGTGTCGGTGTCTCTACCACCACCAGCATGATCCGCACCTCCTTTTGCTGGAGACGATGCAGGCAAACCCAAATAGCCTGCTAAGCCCAAATGGGGCCCAAAAGGGCCTAGATCGGGGCCGAGAGGGCGCCGCCGCCAGCCGCCCCGCGGCCAAGCAACCACGCCACTGCCACCTCAACACCTCACACTGCGCTACCCGAGAGAACACACCGCCGCCGGATCCATGAACGGCTAAGGGGCACCGCCGTAAGCCGCCTCCACCCGAGCCGGATCGCCGTGCGGGGTGCGGTAGGGGGGGTTGGGGCATTCGCCGTTGGCACCACAAAGGTTGAGGGGGTTAACGGGGGCGCTGTAAGGAGGGAGAGGAGCCCCTAGTCGCCACGCTCGGTTAGATGACGTGGGGGGAGGGAGATCCGAAATCTCGGCCAGATTTGAAAATTTTCAACTAACTGAATCCCCATAAAAGCAAACAAACCAAAACCTAATAACAATAATAATAATAAAATAATCATGCCTAATTCAGAAATCACTCCTCATCAGTCATTGTCCCGATGGATGGATCGAGCAAAAACAAATCACCAGATGCAACAATTGATTCGCCCCTAGCCCCAGCCATCGCGCGGATCGCCAAAGAAGCATGGACATCTCCGAACCGCGGCAAGGAGGGGGGCTCTCACCGGGGTTCTCTCCGTTGCCGGGAGGCCCGCTGCTGCGTCTACTGCCAGACATCGTGAGGATTCGCTCTACTCTTGATTCTAGTGTTGAGCGGAGCTGCCACTTTCCTTTCCTTTTGAGCTGGATGGAAATCACTTTAATCCCTGGCGACCAAAGTAGACATCCCCTTTATTTCCAGCTCATGTCTCTACTTTGTAGACTATACAATTAGAAAGAAGGAAATTTATGTGTTTCCCTTTTTTGCGGATTCATTTGTTTCCCTTAATTTACAGATAGTAAGAGTTATAAAAGAATAATAGATTTAAAAGCCTTTACCACTTGCCCTCTACTTCAAATCGCCCCCTGCACTATTCTATATATACAGGTCAGATCAATACATAATATTATTATTACGGTTTCGATATTTTGTATATGCATGTTCTTTCCTAGCGAATTTTTTTGAACCACGTGATAATACCTTTTAATGTTTATTAAACCGACCCAAGTTATAGATAAGGAGTAAGAGCATTTACCCGTAAAAAAGGAATCAGAGCATTTACAACTAGAGCCCTCAAAGCCGCCCCACAACCAGCCCAACCGTTTGGGCTATCCGGAAAACCCATATCTAGACGTATGTGGGGCGGGTATGGCGAGGCTTGGACACTGCCGCCACGTCGTATCGGCCTGCTATGGCCCAGGTCACCCACACTCCCCCTAAAAAACTCCACCTACGTCGAACAAAACCTAGTCAAAACCTTAGTCGTCTCGCCCTCTCCGGCCCGCTCCCATCCCCTCTCCTTCCTCTTCAATCTCTTGTGCCTACTCCATCATGGCCAGGTCCGGCCACAACTCCAACAGCGAGCCCCATCTTAATCAGTAGAAAGCTAGTACAACATGCGAGAGAGCCAACTTTCACGAGCGCGCGCAGACACACACACAAACTATGACACACACATACGAATGAGTGAATTTGTTAATGGTACGAAACTTTTTCTTAAATTATACAATTTTTCAAAACTTTTATAAAGCAATTTAAAAAATTCATGAACATATTTTTTAATGTGTAAATATTTCATTTAAATGGCTGAAACATTTTTTTGGAATGAGATAAAACATTTCAATTGAAATTATGAGAACAACTTTATTTTAGATTGTACGAACAATTATTAAAGTGTCACAAACATATACTTGAAACTTCTATACATTTTTTGAAAATGTTGGGAACATTGTTTTAATACTATGAAACATTCCATATTATATATGAAATATCGGTCCCTCTCCATGTTGAATCATAACGATACTTCAAGTGTGAAGTTTTTCTTTCCAGATAGATACATCCCAAGAAAGATGGAAATCAAGTATCACATCTACAAGGAGTTGAGGAGCAGATATCGCCTCAAAATGCAAACTCTGACTTCTTACGTGTTCCCAAAGATGAACATTGCCATTCAAGTTGAGGAGTCAAATTGTTTCCTGAAGGATGTGAAGATCCATTGCCATTCAAGTTTGGCATGTTGTATTGGGTGGAGCATTCAAGGATGAAGTCCGTGGTGCCCATTGTCCCCTCCTAGATGTTTGTCATGATTTCTTCTTCTTATTCTCAATAGTCTCCCAACCACCCCCGGGCCTAGATGCAGGACTGTAGGATCAGTTATCAGTTTATCACAATTGCATCAAGTTGGGAAAATTGTTTGATCAGTTTTGGTATATATACAATTAGGTTATGAACCAAATATAGACCAAGCAAGCAGTAATTGGCAATGGACAACATGTTATAGAATTGAGCATGGTAACGTTAAGGAAAACCTGAGACAAGCAACCAAACAGTTGGCAGCATGAATGTATCATCGGTCTTAACTATATGAGATGAGACTAGTTCATACTTTTCAACAAAGATGAGAGTCCTTCATAGTTGGACTATGTAATTAATCTACGCTCCAAGCAAGTCAAAGAAGAAATCCAAGAAATCAAATCAAATAGAAACCCAACGGGTATATATCTAATCTCTGTTCACTCACTCGGACTGTGTAATCTAAGCTCCAAGCTCATGGAACTAACCGAATGCTAAAAATAGTCTTCCGCCCTGCTGTATACATTAATATATCAACCACACGATACAATTGCTGGGGTCTCAGCACAAGCACGCCCAAACGAAACAAAAGAGAGAATAATGCCAATGACATCGGATCAGTGAAAACGATGATGAACTACAACCGTTGCGACAACCGAAAAATTCTCACCATGCTCCTAGCACTCCGGAACGCAGCATACCAAGCAGAACCTTCAAGAAGGAACACGACGACGACACTGCCCGGACTTGTCCCAGGGTTTCCCTTGGTACGCGAAGGGGGTATACCCAACACCCTTAAGGAAGGTACGATGGCGCACATGGGCATCATTGCGTCAGTCTCGGTCAAGCCGACAAAGATTTCCCCCGACTGCCAACCAACCACGACCCCGGACGATCCATCGCACTCCATCAATGAGGAGCGGTAGAGTCAGCAGCCACGCGGAAGCGAACAATCTCCACATCGGCGGTAACTAAACAGATGCAACATCAGAAGCAAACCAGGCAACCTAGGCCCGGTCGTCCCCAAAATGGGCTCATTAAGCACCCGTCGCCCAGCTGTAGCCAGCGTGTCGGTGTCTCTACCACCACCAGCATGATCTGCACCTCCTTTTGCTGGAGACGATGCAGGCAAACCCAAATAGCCTGCTCAGCCCAAATGGGGCCCAAAGGGCCTAGATCGGGGCCGAGAGGGCGCCGCCGCCAGCCGCCCCGCGGCCAAGCAACCGCGCCACTGCCACCTCAACACCCGACACTGCGCTACCCGAGAGAACACACCGCCGCCGGATCCATGAACGGCTAAGGGACACCGCCGTAAGCCGCCTCCACCCGAGCCGGATCGCCGTGCGGGGTACGGTAGGGTGGGGGGGTTGGGGCATTCGCCGTTGACACCACATGAGTTGAGGGGGTTAACGGGGGCGCTGTAAGGAGGGAGAGGAGCCCCTAGTCGCCACGCTCGGTTAGATGACGTGGGGGGAGGGAGATCCGAAATCTCGGTCAGATTTGAAAATTTTCAACTAACTGAATCCCCATAAAAGCAAACAAACCAAAACCTAATAACAATAATAATAATAAAATAATCATGCCTAATTCAGAAATCACTCCTCATCAGTCATTGTCCCGATGGATGGATCGAGCAAAATCAAATCACCAGATGCAACAATTGATTCGCCCCTAGCCCCAGCCATCGCGTGGATCGCCAAAGAAGCATGGACATCTCCGAACCGCGGCAAGGAGGGGGGCTCTCACCGGGGTTCTCTCCGTTGCCGGGAGGCCCGCTGCTGCGTCTACTGCCAGACATCGTGAGGATTCGCTCTACTCTTGATTCTAGTGTTGAGCGGAGCTGCCACTTTCCTTTCCTTTTGAGCTGGATGGAAATCACTTTAATCCCTGGCGACCAAAGTAGACATCCCCTTTATTTCCAGCTCATGTCTCTACTTTGTAGACTATACAATTAGAAAGAAGGAAATTTATGTGTTTCCCTTTTTTGCGGATTCATTTGTTTCCCTTAATTTACAGATAGTAAGAGTTATAAAAGAATAATAGATTTAAAAGCCTTTACAACCTTCCCACTACTTCAAATCTTTGTCCCCTGCACTATTCTATATATACGAGTTAGATCAATACATAATATCATCATTACGGTTTTGATATTTTGTATATACATGTTCTTTCCTATCAATTTTTTTCGAACCAAGTGATAATACCTTTTTATGTCTATTAAACCGACCCCACCTCCTTAAGTTAGAGACAAGGCGTAAGAGCATTTACCAGTAAAAAAGGAATAAGAGCATTTACAACTAAAGCCCTCAAAGCTGCCCCACAACCAGCCCAACCGTTTGGGTTGTCCGGAAAACCCATAACTAGATGTATGTGGGGCGGGTATGGCGAGGCTTGGACACTGCCACCACGTCGTATCGGCCTGCTATGGCCCACGCCTCCCACCACTCCCCTAAAAAACTCCACCCGCGTCTAACAAAACCTAGTCAAAACCTTAGTCCTCTCGCCCTCTCAGGTCCCCTCCCGTCCCCTCTCCTAACTCTTCAGTCTCTTCTGCTTACTCCATCATGGCCAGGTCCGGCCACAATTCCGAATGCGAGCCCCATCTTAATATGTAGAAAGCTAGTACAACATGTGAGAGAGCCAACTTTCACGAGCGCGCGCACACACACACACAAACTATGACACACATATGAATGAGTGAATTTGTTAATGGTACGAAACATTTTCTTAAATTATACAATTTTTCAAAACTTTTATAAAGCAATTTAAAAAATTCATGAACATATTTTTTAATGTGTAAATATTTCATTTAAATGGCTGAAACATTTTTTTGGAATGAGATAAAACATTTCAATTGAAATTATGAGAACAACTTTATTTTAGATAGTACGAACAATTATTAAAGTGTCACAAACATATACTTGAAACTTCTATACATTTTTTGAAAATGTTGGGAACATTGTTTTAATACTATGAAACATTCCATATTATATATGAAATATCGGTCCCTCTCCATGTTGAATCATAACGATACTTCAAGTGTGAAGTTTTTCTTTCCAGATAGATACATCCCAAGAAAGATGGAAATCAAGTATCGCATCTACAAGGAGTTGAGGAGCAGATATCGCCTCAAAATGCAAACTCTGACTTCTTACGTGTTCCCAAATATGAACATTGCCATTTAAGTTGAGGAGTCGAATTATTTCCTGAAGGATGTGAAGATCCATTGCCATTCAAGTTTGGCATGTTGTATTGGGTGGAGCATTCGAGGATGAAGTCCGTGGTACCCATTGTCCCCTCCTAGATGTTTGCCCTGATTTCTTCTTATTGTTCTCAATAGTCTCCCAACCACCCCCGGACCTGGATGCAGGACTGTAGGATCAGTTATTAGTTTATCACAATTGCATCAAGTTGGGTAAATTGTTTGATCAGTTTTGGTATATATATATAATTAGGTTATGAACCAAATATAGACCAAGCAAGCAGTAATTGGCAATGGACAACATGTTATAGAATTGAGCATGGTAACGTTAAGGAAAACCTGACACAAGAAACCAAACAGTTTGCAGCATGAATGTATCATCGGTCTTAACTATATGAGATGAGACTAGTTCATACTTTTCGACAAAGATGAGAGTCCTTCATAGTTGGACTATGTAATTAATCAACGCTCCAAGCAAGTCAAAGAAGAAATCCAAGAAATCAAATCAAATAGAAACCCAACGGGTATATATCTAATCTCTGTTCACTCATTCGGACTGTGTAATCTAAGGTCCAAGCTCATGGAACTAACCGAATGCTCAAAATAGTCTTCCGCCCTGCTATATATATTAATAAATCAACCACATGATACAATTGCTGGGGTCTGAGCACAAGCACGCCCAAACGAAACAAAAGAGAAAATAATGCCAACGACATCGAATCAATGAAAATGATGATGAACGGCAACCGTTGCGACAACCGAAAAATTCTCACCATGCTCCTAGCACTCCGGAACGCAGCATACCAAGCAGCACCTTCAAGAAGGAACACGACGACGATGACACTGCCCGAACTTGTCCCAGGGTTACCCCTGGTACGCGAAGGGGGTATACCCAACGCCCTTAAGGAAGGAATGATGGCGCACATGGGCATCACTGCGTCAGTCTCGGTCAAGCCGACAAGGATTTCCCCCGACTGCCAACCAACCACGACCCCGGATGATCCATCGCACTCCATCAATGAGGAGCGGTAGAGTCAGCGGCCACGTGGGAGGGGACAATCTCCACCTCGGCGGTAACTAAACAGATGCAACATCAGAAGCAAACCAGGTAACCTAGGTCCGGCCGTCCCCAAAATGGGCTCATTAAGCTCCCGTCACCCCGCTGTAGCCAGCGTGTCGGTGTCTCTACCACCACCAGCATGATCCTCACCTCCTTTTGCTGGAGACGATGCAAGCAAATCCAAATAGCCTGCTCAGCCCCAAATGGGGCCCAAAAGGGCCTAGATCTAGGCCGGTAGGGCGCCGCCGCCAGACGCTGCACCGACCCGCGGCCAAGCAGCCGCGCCACTGCCACCTCAACACCCGACACTGCGCTACCCGACAGGACACACCGCCGCCGGATCCATGAACGGCCAAGGGGCACCGCCGCCAGCCGGCTCCACCCGAGCCGGATCGCGGTGCGGGGTGCGGCAGGGGGGAGATGGGGCATTCACCGCTGGCACCACAAGGGTTGAGGGGGTTAAGGAGGGCACTGTAAGGAGGGAGAGGAGCACCTAGTCGACACGCTCGGTTAGATGGGAGAGGGAGATCCGAAATCTCGGCAAGATTTGAAAATTTTCAACTAACTGAATCCCCTTAAAAGCAAACAAACCAAAACCTAAGAACAATAATAATAATAAAATAATCATGCCTAATTCACAAATCACTCCTCATCAGTCGTTGTCCCGATGGATGGATCGAGCAAAAACGAATCACCAGATGCAACAATTGATTCGCCCCCAGCCCCAGCCATCGCGCGGATCGCCAAAGAAGCATAGACATCTCCAAACCGCGGCAAGGAGGGGGGCTCTCACCGGGGTTCTCTCCGTTGCCGGGAGGCCCGCCGCTGCATCTACTACCAGACATCGTGAGGATTCGCTCTGCTCTTGCTTCTAGTGCTGAGCGGAGCTGCCACTTTCCTTTCCTTTTGAGCTGGATGGAAATCAATTTAATCCTTGGCGACCAAAGTAGACATCCCCTTTATTTCCAGCTCATGTCTCTGCTTAGTAGACTATACAATTAGAAAGAAGGAAATTTATTTGTTTCCCTTTTTTGCGGATTCATTTGTTTCCCGTAATTTACAGATAGTAAGAGTTATAAAACAATAATAGATTTAAAAGCCTTTACCACTTGCCCACTACTTCAAATCTTTCTCCCCTGCACTATTCTATATATACGAGTTAGATCAGTACATAATATCATTATTACGGTTTTGATATTTTGTATATACATGTTCTTTCCTATCGATTTTTTTCGAACCAAGTGATAATACCTTTTTATGTCTATTAAACTGAGCCCACCTCCTTAAGTTAGAGACAAGGCGTAAGAGCATTTACCCGTAAAAAAGGAATAAGAGCATTTACAACTAAAGCGCTCAAAGCTGCCCCACAACCAGCCCAACAGTTTGGGCTGTCCGGAAAACCCATAACTAGACGTATGTGGGGCGGGTATGGCGAGGCTTGGACACTGCCGCCACATCGTATCGGCCTGCTATGGCCCACGCCTCCCACCACTCCCCTAAAAAACTCCACCCGCGTCTAACAAAACCTAGTCAAAACCTTAGTCCTCTCGCCCTCTCCGGTCCCCTCCCGTCCCCTCTCCTTCCTCTTCAATCTCTTCTGCCAACTCCATCATGGCCAGGTCTGGCCACAATTCCGAATGCGAGCCCCATCTTAATCAGTAGAAAGCTAGTACAACATGCGAGAGAGCCAACTTTCACGAGCGCGCGCACAAACACACACAAACTATGACACACACACATATGAATGAATGAATTTGTTAATGGTATGAAACTTTTTCTTAAATTATACAATTTTTTTAAAAATATATAAAGCAATTTAAAGAAATTCATGAACATATTTTTTAATGTGTAGCTATTTGATTTAAATGGCTGAAACATTTTTTGGAACGAGATAAAACATTTCAATTGAAATTATGAGAACAACTTTAATTTAGATTGTACGAACAATTATTCAAGTGTCACAAACATATACTTGAAACATGTATACATTTTTTGAAAATGTTGGGAACATTTTTTTAATACGATGAAACATTTCCTATTACCTATGAAATATCGGTCCCTCTCCATGTTGAATCATAAAGATACTTCAACTGTGAAGTTTTTCTTTCTTTCCAAATAGGTACATCCCAAAAAGATTCAAATCAAGTATCACATCTACAAGGAGTTGAGGAGCAGATATCGCCTCAAAATGCAAATTCTGACTTCTTACGTTTTCCCAAAGATGAACATTGCCATTCAAGTTGAGGAGCCGAATTGTTTCCTGAAGGACGCGGAGATCCATTGCCATTCAAGCTTGGCATGTTGTATTGGGTGGAGCATTCGAGGATGAAGTCTGTGGTGCCCATTGTCCCCTCCCAAATGTTTGCCCTGATTTCTTCTTCTTATTCTCAATAGTCTCCCAACCATCCCGGACCTGGATGCAGGACAGTAGGATCAACTATCAGTTTATCACAACGGCAGGAAGTTGGGCAAATTGTTTGATCAGTTTAGATATATATACTTAGGTTATGAACCAAATATAGACCAAGCAAGCAGTAATTGGCAATGGACAGCATGTTATAGAATTGAGCATGGTAACGTTAAGGAAACCTGAGACAAGCAACCAAATAGTTGGCAGCATGAATATATCATCCGTCTTAACTATATGAGACGAGACTAGTTCATTCTTTTCAACAAAGATGACACTTGTTCATAGTTGGACTATGTAATTAACGCTCCAAGCAAGTCAAAGAAGAAATACAAGAAATCAAATCAAATAGAAACCCAACGGGTATATATCTAATCTCTGTTCACTCGCCCGGACTGTGTAACCTAAGCTCCAAGCTCATCGAACTAACCGAATGCTCAAAATAGGCTTTCGCCCTGTTATATATATTAATACATCAACCATAGAATACAATGGTCGGGGTCTCAGCACAAGCACGCCCAAACGAAACAAAAGAGAAAATAATGCCAACCACATCGGATCAGTGAAAACGATGATGAACCGCAACCGTTGTGACAACCGAAAAATTCTCACCACGCTCCTAGCACTCCGGAACGCAGCATACCAAGCAACACCTTCAAGAAGGAACACGATGACGACGACGCTTCCCGGACTTGTCCCAGGGTTTCCCCTGGTACGCGAAGGGGCATGGGGTAAGGGGTATACCCGACACCCTTAAGGAAGGAACAGTGGCGTCCACAGGCATCACTGCGTCGGTGTCGGTCAAGTCGACAAGGATTTCCCCCCACTTCGACCAACCACGACCGCGGACGATCTATCGCACTCCATCAATGAGGAGCGGTAGAGTCAGCAGCCACGCAGGAGCGAACAATCTCCACCGCCCTCGGCGGTAACTGACCAAATGCAACATCAGAAGCAAACAAGGCAACCTAGGCCCGGCCGTGCCCAAAAAGGGCTCGTGAAGCTCCCGTCGCCTCGCTGCAGTCAGCGTGTCGGGGTCTCTACCACCACCGGCATGAGCCGCACATCCTTTTGCTGGAGACGATGCAGGAAAACCCAACATGTCCTGCTCAGGCCAAGATGGGTCCGAAAAGGGCCTAGATCTGGGCTGGGAGGGCACCGCCGCCAGTTGGCACGATGTCCCGTGGCCAAGCAGCCATGCCACCGCCACCTCACCACCCGACACTGCGCTACCCGAGACAACACACCGCCGCCAGATCTGTGAAAGGCCAACCGAGCCGGATCGCCGTGCGGGGTGCGGCGGGGGGGGGCATTCGCTGCTGGCACCACAAGGGTTGAGGGGGTTAAGGAGGGCGCTGTAAGGAGGGAGAGGAGCCCCTAGTCTCCTCGTTCGATTAGATGACATGGGGGAGGGAGATCCGAAATCTCGGCCAGATTTGGAAATTTTCAACTAACTGAATCCTCTTAAAAGAAAAAAAACCAAAAGCTAATAACAATAATAAGAAGAAAAAAATAATCATGCCTAATTCACAAATCACACCTCATCAGTCCTTGCCCCGATGGATGGATCGAGAAAAAACAAATCACCAAGTGCAACAATTGATTCGCCCCCAGCCCCCAGCCCCAGCCATCGCGCGGATCCCCAAAGAAGCATAGACATCTCTAAACCGCGGCAAGGAGGGGGGGCTCTCACCGTGGTTCTCGCTGTTGCCAGGATGCCCGCCGCAGTGTCTACTGCCAGACATCGCGAGGATTCGCTCTGCTCTTGCTTCTAGTGTCGAGCACAGCTGCCACTTTCCTTTCCTTCTAACCTGGATGGAAATACTTTAAACCCTGGCGATCAAAGTAGACATCCCCTTTATTTCTGGCTCATATCTCTACTTTGTAGACTATACAATTAGAAAGAAGGAAATTTATTTGTTTCCCTTTATTGCGGATTCATTATTTTCCCTTAATTTACAGATAGTAAGAGTTATAAAAGAATAATACGTTTAAAAGCCTTTACCACTTGCCCTCTACTTCAAATCCCCCCCCCCCTGCACTATTCTATATATACGAGTCAGATAAATACATAATATTATTATTACGGTTTCGATATTTTGTATATACATGTTCTTTCCTATCGATTTTTTTTAACCACATGATAATACCTTTTAATGTTTATTAAACCGACCGAAGTTATAGATAAGGAGTAAGAGCATTTACCAGTAAAAAAAGGAATAAGAGCATTTACAACTAGAGCCCTCAAAGCCGCCCCATAACCAGCCTAACCGTTTGGGCTATCCGAAAAACCCATATCTAGATGTATGTGGGGCGGGTATGGCGAGGCTTGGACACTGCCGCCATGTCGTATCGGCCTGCTCTGGCCCACGCCACCCACACTCCCCCTAAAAAACTCTACCCGCGTCTAACAAAACCTAGTCAAAACCTTAGTTGTCTCGCCCTCTCTGGCCCCCTCCCGTCCCCTCTCCTTCCTCTTCAATCTCTTGTGCCTACTCCATCATGGCCAGGTCCGGCCACAACTCCAACAGCGAGCCCCATCTCAATCAATAGAAAGCTAGTACAACATGCGAGAGAGCCAGCTTTCACGCACGCGCAGACACACACACAAACTATGACACACACATACGAATGAATGAATTTGTTAATGGTACGAAACTTTTTCCTAAATTATACAATTTTTTAAAAAACATTATAAAGCAATCTAAAAAAATCATGAACATGTTTTTTAATGTGTAAATATTTCATTTAAATGGCACAAACATTTTTTTGGAATGACATAAACGTTTCAATTGAAATTATGAGAACAACATTTTTTTTTAGATTGTAAGAACAATTACTAAAGTGTCACAAACATATACTTGAAACGTGTATACATTTTTTGAAAATGTTGGGAACATTTTTTAATACTATGAAACATTTCCTATTACATATGAAATATCGGTTCCGCTCCATGTTCAATCATAGCGATACTTCAACTATTAAGTTTTTCTTTCTTTCCAAATAGGTACATGCAAAAAAGATTGAAATCAAGTATCACATCTACAAGGAGTTGAGGAGCAGATGTCGCCTCAAAATGAAAAATCTGACTTCTTACATGTTCCTAAAGATGAACATTGCCATTAAAGTTGAGGATCCGAATTGTTTCCTGAAGGACGCGAAGATCCACTGCCATTTAAGCTTGGCATGCTGTATTGGGTGGAGCATTCGGGGATGAAGTCTGTGATGCCCATTGTCCCCTCCCAGATGTTTGCCCTGATTTCTTCTTCTTATTCTCAATAGTCTCCCAACTACCCCCGGACCTGGATGCAGGACTATAGGATCAGTTATCAGTTTATCACAATTGCAGCAAGTTGGGCAAATTGTTTGATCAGTTTTGGTATATATACTTTGGTTATGAACCAAATATAGACCAAGCAAGCATTAATTGGCAATGGACAGCATGTTACAGAATTGAGCATGGTAACGTTAAGGAAAACCAAAGACAAGCAACCAAATAGTTCGCAGCATGAATATATCATCAGTCTTAACTATTTGAGATGATACTAGTTCATTCTTTTTGACAAAGATGAGACTCGTTCATAGTTGGACTATGTAATTAATCTATGCTCCAAGCAAGTCAAAGAATAAGTCCAAGAAATCAAATCAAATAGAAACCCAACGAGTATATATCTAATCTTTGTACTCTCACTCGGACTGTGTAATCTAATCTCCAAGCTCATGGAACTAACTGAATCCTCAAAATAGGCTGTCGCCCTGCTATATATTAATATATCAACAACACGATACAACTGATGGGGTCTCAGCACAAGCACGCCCAAACGAAACAAAAGAGAAAATAATGCCAACCATGTCGGATCAATGAAAATGATGATGACCCGCAACCATTGCCCCAACCGGAAAATTTCCACCACGCTCCTAGCACGCCGGAACGCAGCATACCAGGCAGGGCCTTCTAGAAGGAACACGACGACGATGATGCTGCCCAGACTTGTCCCAGGATTTTCCCCGGTACATGAAGGGGCATGGGGTAAGGGGTATACCCGACGCCCTTAGGAAGGCACGTCGCCGCCCATGGGCATCACTACGTCATTGTCGGTCAAGCCGACAAAGATTTCCCCGACTGCCAACCAACCACGGCCCCGGACGATCCATCGCACACCGTCAAAAAAGAGCGACAGAGTCAACAGCCACGCGAGAGGGGCCAATCTCCCCCGCCCTCGGCAGTAACGGACCAGATGCAACATTAGAAGCAAACCAGGCAACCTAGGCCCGGACGAGCCCAATATGGGCTCGTGATGCTCCTTCGCCCCGCTGCAGGCAGCGTGTCACCGTCTCATACTTTCGTTTACTATAGAACATATACACTTATTGAAGTTATTTTCCTTGCTTACTATATTTGGCATATTTGACATCATGAACTTTGGATATAGGAACATGATGTGGACTTGATTTTCACTGAATACTGCAAGCCATATATGACTAGTTATGATTTTCTTAGAGAGGTGAAGGCATGTACTTTTTGGGAGATTTCTAAACTTCATCATAAGCACAATTGTGGTTTTGCTGTCCTATATTTACTCAAGTGCGTGTAAATACTATGATTCATTATGAAGTAATAATGAACTCTGTATTTATGAAATCGAGAATCTCATAGGCTGTAGCACATTCCAATAGTGATTGCATGCACTGATGTTATCCTTGAAAGAATTATGGAGTGAGTAAATGCAAAACACCAAGTATTGCATTAGTTAACTACTCCCTCCTTTCCTGTTTATAAGGCTCAATTCAAAAATCTCACCAACCAAGGTAGATGATGAGTGGTGGAATATTTTTTGTAGTTTGCAAAAGCACCCAATTAATGCTCTTGTTTTCCTCAAAAAATTATGTTTACGAATGCATTAATCACAATGCATGCATGCACTGCACCTTGAAGTTTGAACATGTGATGGGGAACAACCAAATTGAGCCTTATAAAATGAAAAAACTAAAATTTTGAGATAAGCCCTATAAACCGGAAAGGAGGGAGTATTTTCTATACAAGTATTCAAATTGAAATCAATTTTTTATTCAGGTGCTTGCATGGGGGAGCTGAGGACTACATCAATAAGGCTGGTCATAGTGGGAAGTAACTTATAGTAGTGTCATGCATATGACATTAGTCTAAGTTACTATCTTCATAGTGCAAAGTATCATAAGAGTGGTGTCATAGATGGCTTCATTTATTAGCCTATAGACTCATTTTACCTCGAGAAGCGCTATGTTACAGTAACATATTATATTACTCCAAACATCTCTTTTCTCATTAAATATTTGCCACATAAGCAAAATTGCCTTGGAATATGTTAAGTTACTACCTAAGTTACCCCCACTATGACCAGCCTAAGCCTCTGAGGATTGCTAGCGTGCCTCGTATTTTCAGCTACATTCAATGATCTAGAGGGATAAAATAGATAAAGATGGAATTCAATGCAACACCCCACCCCATCAACAATCTTCCTTGGGGTTATCTGCTCTCTATTAAACATGATTAGTTGTTATCATGTAACATTTTTGAGCCTGTGAGGGAATAATCTTGCTTGGGCAGTATGGGGCGCTGACGAGCGGCACCAGCAGTACGACGACGTTTGGTTAGATGGGCCCACTTCACTGACCACGCCTCGCGCCTCACGAAGTTCAGAGACAACCAAGTCGCTTAGGCCGCCGCCGGTGGTACCCCGCCACCGCCGTTGCCGACGCCGTCCATGAACTGGACTGGCGTAAGAGGAGCTTCAGAGGCACGTGGAGGGCATCGCCAAGCAGCTGCTCCTGCTCACGGTGGATGCCTGGACGTTGCAGGGGTCTTCCGACAGCTACTGAAGGTGCCACACAGGCACCTCAACATCACTTCCATCCAGATCTGTGGCAAGTAGAGGAGGCAGACGACAGCGGTGTTGGAGGTCAACTCCGCCAGGGATGTGTCGGATCTGGCGCGTCAAGGACTGGCACGGTAGGGAACGGGCGCGGTAGAGGTCGGTGATGTCTGGCGGGCGGCGAAATGGACGGATCGGCGCCGGATCCGAATGTGGGGGTCACCAGGGCTCGGTCTCCGACCGGATCGAGGCGGAGGTGAGAGGTCACGGCGGTGGTCGTGGCATTATTATTTGTTTGACCAGAGAGAGGAGGAAGAAGAAGACTTGGCATTTTTTTCCTATATGTGTCACTTTGTTATGCCAACTCCGCCCGATAGGCGGGCCCAACCGATCAGTGACGTCATCAAACTTGTTAGCATTTCTCATCAGTGTTTTTTGTCACTGTCAATTCTTCGGCTCGGTGCAAAGTGTCACGTTTTGTAAAATGGCGGTTTTCTGAGAGAAAGCTTGGAGGGGGGCATGGTACTATATACAAAGGGATTTTTTCTAACTTGCATGTTGTAGCCATTAAAAGGTCAAATATTGTGGTCAAGAGAGAAATTAGTGAGTTTATAAATAAAGTTGCCATACTCTCACAAGTCAACCATAGGAATAGTGTAAAGCTTCTTGGATGTTGTCTCGAGACTCAAGTCCCTTTGTTGGTCTATGAATTCATTTCCAATGGTACCCTATGTGATCTTCTTCACAAGGAACCGCTGGGATCAATCACTTGGAAAAATAGATTAAGAATCGCAATAGAAATTGGCAAAGCCCCTGTTTACCTTCACTCAGCCATTTCAGTCCTAGTAATACAGAGATATCGAGACAGCCAATATACTTCTTGATGATGCATTCACAACAAAGGTGTGTGACTTTGGATCTTCAAGGTACATTCCCTGTGATCAATCAACTACAACAACAGTGGTTCAAGGAACTTTTGGATATTTAGATCCTACATACTATTACACTGGTCGACTAAACAAAAGTGACGTTTATAGCTATGGGGTAATTCTCATTGAGTTGCTTACTAGCAAAATTTCAGCTACATATAGATCATCCTAAGGAGATGGGATTGTTGCACAATTTGTTGAACTATTTGCAGAAGGTAAATTGGTTGAAATACTGGATCCACAAGTCATGAAGGAGGGAGGTAGCACTAGTAGAAAAAGGGGCAACGGTCCAGGCCGGATCAGCCCATTAGTCCCGGTTCAGTCTAGAACCGGGACCAATGGGGGCATTGGACCCGGTTCGTGAGCCCAGGGGCCGGCCGGGCCACGTGGGCCATTGGTCCCGGTTTGTCTGGACCTTTTGGTCCCGGTTGGTGGGACGAACCGGGACCAATGGGCCTCGCTCCTGGCCCACCACCATTGGTCCCGGTTGGTGGCTTGAACCAGGACCAAAGGCTCCCCTTTAGTCCCGGTTCATGCCACCAACCGGGACCAATGAGGTGCCTATATATACCCCCTCGCGTAAGAGTAGAGCACACTGCTCTGTTTTTTTTTGGCCGAGGGGAGAGGGCTTGGTGGTGCTCTAGCTCACCTCCTATGCACACAAGGTGTTCGATGGAATGCCCGAGCCACACTACTTAAGCTTTCTCCTCTCCAAGCTCGACCTTCAAGCTCCATTTTCCTCAATATTTGTCTAGGTTTAGCGGTCCGTCATGCCCCGTCCCTGTCTTCACCGCCGTCGATCACCCGCGCCGAGCTCATCGCCAGCACCACCGTGGTGAGCCTCTTGTTCTTATCTTCTTTCTGAAAGGAAAAAATATTCTTACTTGTATGTTTACATAGTAACTTGTACTATTTTTGTACTTTTATTATTGCATCTTATATAGTGCGATGGTTTTGGTATCCGCCCCCGTCGGCCCTCGTCATGTCTATGATTCGGATGTGGTATATATATTATCTTTATAACTACTGGTTTATTTATTGTTTATGAAAATTATGCCGACCAACGTGACATAGATTTTATTTATGTAGGATGTATGTGAATCGGAAATTCCAACCGACCCTATTGTCGAGAGGTTAAATTTAGTTGAAGAAGAAAACAATTTGTTGAAGGAAAAATAAAAAAATTGAGGAGAAGATGATATAGGAGTTGCATGTTGCGGATGTCGTCGATGATCACAAGATCAAGATGGAGGCAATGCGCTTGAAGATTAGAAAATATGACATTCATACCGAGGCTTGGTATCATTATGTCGTTGGATCAATTGTTACCTTGGTTGCGATTATGATCGCATTTGTTTTCACATTGAAATGTTTTACATAGTTTCAATGTAAGGTTTAATTAATTAGATGCTCTAGAGAGCTATATGTTGTTAGATGAGAACTATGTATGTACTTTGGTTTTAATGTGATGATGAACTTCTATTAATTTGGACACTTAATTATATATAATGCACGCAGATGAACTGGCAATGGATGTACGCTGACAGACACACCTCCGAGTACATTAAGGGCGTGCATGAGTTTCTCGATGCGGCTGAGGCAAACAAGCAGAATGGTTTTATGTGTTGTCCATGCACTGAATGTGGGAATACGAGGTCTTACTCTAACCGGAAAATCCTTCACTCCCACCTGCTTTACAAGGGTTTCATGCCACACTATAATATTTGGATGAGGCACGGAGAAATAGGGGTTATGATGGAAGACGGTGAAGAAGAGTACGATGACAACTATGTGCCCCTTGAATACGGTGATGCTGCAACGGGGGGAGCTGGTGAAGATCAAGAGGAACCAGACGATGTGCCCAATGATGCTGCAACGGGTGAAGCTACTGAAGATCAAGAGGAACCAGACGATGTGACCGATGATGATGATCTCCGCCAGGTCATTGTCGATGCAAGGATGCAATGCGAAAGTCAAAAGGAGAAGCTGAAGTTCGACCGCATGTTAGAGGATCACAAAAATGGGTTGTACCCCAATTGCCAAAATGGCAACACAAAGCTCGGTACCATACTGGAATTGCTGCAGTGGAAGGCAGAGAATGTTGTGGCTGACAAAGGATTTGAGAAGCTACTGAAAATATTGAAGAAGCTTCCAAAGGATAACGAATTGCCCGATAGTACATACACAACAAAGAAGGTCGTATGCCCTCTAGGATTGGAGGTGGAGAAGATACATGCATGCCCTAATGACTGCATCCTCTACTACGGTGCATACAAGGATCTGAACACATGCCCGGTATGCGGTGCATTACGGTATAAGATCAGACGAGATGACCCTGGTGATGTTGACGGCGAGCCCCCCAGGAAAAGGGTTCATGTGAAGGTGATGTGGTATGCTCCTATAATACCACGGTTGAAACGTCTGTTCAGAAACGAAGAGCATGCCAAGTTGATGTGATGGCACAATGAGGATCGTAAGAAAGACGGGAAGTTGAGAGCACCCGCTGACGAGTCGCAGTGGAGAAAAATCGAGAGAAAGTACTGGGATGAGTTTGCAAAGGACCCAAGGAACGTATGATTTGCTTTAAGCGAGGATGACATTAATCCTTTCGGGGAGCAGAGCAGCAATCACAGCACCTGGCCCGTGACTCTATGTATGTATAACCTTCCTCCTTGGATGTGCATGAAGCGGAAGTTCATTATGATGCCAGTTCTCATCCAAGGCCCTAAACAACCCGACAACGACATTGATGCGTACCTAAGGCCATTAGTTGAAGAACTTTTACAGTTGTGGAATGAAAACGGTGTACGTACGTGGGACGAGCACAGACAGGAGGAATTTAACCTAAAGGCGTTGCTGTTCGTGACCATCAACGATTGGCCCGTTCTCAGTAACCTTTCAGGACAGACAAACAAAGGATACCACGCATGCACGCACTGTTTAGATGACACTGAAAGTATATACCTGGACAAATGCAGGAAGAATGTGTACCTGGGCCATCGTCGATTTCTTCCGACCAACCATCAATGTCGAAAGAAAGGCAAGCATTTCAAAGGCGAGGCAGATCACCGGAAGAAGCCCGCCATGTGTACCGGTGATCACGTACTTGTTATGATCAATGATTTACACGTAATCTTTGGAAAGGGTCCCGGCGGACTAGCTGTTCCGAATGACGCTGAGGGACACGCACCCATGTGGAAGAAGAAATCTATATTTTGGGACCTATCCTACTGGAAAGACCTAGAGGTCCGCTCTTCGATCGACGTGATGCACGTGACGAAGAACCTTTGCGTGAACCTGCTAGGCTTCTTGGGCGTGTATGGGAAGACAAAAGATACACCTGAGGCACGGGAGGACCTGCAACGTTTGTACGAAAAAGACGGCATATGCCTCCGAAGCAGTATAAAGGTCCTGCCAGCTACGCTCTTACGAAAGAAAAGAAAGAAATCTTCTTTGAATGCCTGCTCAGTATGAAAGTCACAACTGGCTTCTCGTCGAATATAAAGGAAATAATAAATATGCCAGAGAAAAAGTTTCAGAACCTAAAATCTCATGACTGTCACGTGATTATGACGCAACTGCTTCCGATTGCATTGAGGGGGTTTCTACCGAAAAACGTTCGATTAACCATTGTGAAGCTATGTGCATTTCTCAATGCAATCTCTCAGAAGCCTACTACTTCAAGTTTGGGGTTTACATGCAGCACCACGACCAGTCCAGCTGCATGGAGTCACGGTGGACTAACGTCACGCTCTACAGTAAACACTGAGTAGATGCATGGGTAGCATGCGTATTGGTATTGTGGTCTAGGGTAGCATGCATGTATATTTACGCCACGTACGGGCCCTATGTATATTAGTTTCCACGAGTTGAATAAAATTTGTCTCTTTGAGTGTCCGTAGTGTGAGTCATACTTGGAGGTCTAGCTGTGACAATGCCCTTATTAAGATATGAATTTAGAAACATTAAAACTGTGCACTAACAGAGCCCTCTCATGCCATTAGGATTCCCAGCCGTAGGATCTGGTGTTCTGGCCGTTAGATCTCGTTCTTATCCCGCATGGGCTTTGTAAGCTGACCACTAACCTGCTCAACAGGAATGGGCTGTTGCTCCGGTAACTAAATCGGACATCTCCTGTGATTTTGGGCCAATTGGGTTGATGTGATGTAGGCCTGCGGTCTGACCACGCCAGCGACAGGGTAGCGCTCTCAGAGAGGGCGGCAACGCCGTCATCATCGTTGTTGACTCGCCAGTTATTGGCAACGTAAATCGCAGTTGCTGCAGGTCATTACTGGCAATCGATGTGCGATGATAATTGCAGGTCAGTTACTATTGTGATTCACCTTCTTCCTTTCCAGGCTCGCGTATATAATCACCAGCAGGCCTTCCAAGTCGTATCCTCCTCGCCGATGCCTACCACCTCCCAGCAACGGCGACCCCGCTCGGTGGCCGCAAGTGACGGCGCGTGCGAGCCATGCGAGCTACAATGGTCATCCATTCCCTTACAGCCCTACCTTGTTCATGCGCTGCTGGATGGGACACCATCTGTAAGACGACCCCTTCAAACCTTAAATCATTCATGTCTGAATCTAATGGATGGAAGGGAACTTTGTATTAACTTGCTCTGTCCAATAATTCATCTACCAGTTTGTTGTCAAAATCATCGCGAGAAATATATTGTGATCTTAGATCCAAACTAAGTTTTCTTATTGATCTGGTGTGCTAAAAATTCCATTGCAGGAGAGCTATTCCGTATGATCATCTAATTTCTACACGTGCCTTTCCTATGGAACTGCAGAGTGGTTGCCCAAGATGTCAGCCCATTCTTCATGGTAATACATGCATGCTGAGTATATATTCTAATAATTCTCTTTTCCCAGTCCGAGACTCCGAGTCCCAGTACCAGTCCACCATGTTCTTATAAATTCTGAATATTGTTTGTCCAGCTTATTTCAAATTATAAAATTTAACAGTATAAGATTATATTCATAGTCAATACTTGCACAAAAAGCTGCTCATGTCCTTGCTGTTGAATGGAGACTTGCAATTGCTTAACTGGTCAGTGAACTCTCTATAGTTATCTACTCCCTCCGTTCCTAAATACCGTATAAGACCTTTTAGATAATCTAATAGGGACTACATATGGAGCAAAATGAGTGAATCTACACTCTAAAATATGTCTATACATCCGTAAGTATAGTCCATATGGAAATTTCTAAAAGTGCTTATACTTAGAAAGGGAGGGACTAAATGTCAATATAGCTCAAGATACCCTGAAGGTCTTGAATGAAAGTAGTGGAGCGCTGTACAAGCATAAGCAAATTGATGGCCACTTATTCGGTGTTACAGCTAAACCAGAAAGCACACTTCTTATTTTATCCATGCATGCTCTCGCTGTTGCCATTGTTTTGTGCCATGTCTTACTTGTTTCACAGAAATTTCATCGCAGATCTATTGCAGCGTCATTTTCAATCCTGATCATTCATGGATGCATTCACTGTTGCCATTTTTGTACCCTGAAGATCTACGACAGTGTCGACTAAACCATGTGCTTTCTCATATTTAAAAACGTCTAATGAAACTGAACGAAATAACATGACTTCTACATGGATTTCCCTGATGAACATTAGCCTGTTATGGAAATCCAACCAAGTAAAATATTGTCTTGTCACCAAAAGATGAATTGAAGTCTTTGCGTAACAAGACCAAACTCAGGTACAGTACGGGATTAGTTATTCTCAACTCTTGAGGGAAATTATCAAACTTTGTTCTTACCTTGTTTCAAACTGAGCAAAGCAATGGCGAGTTTGTGTTGACCTCTGTATGGGAGACAGCCTGTGTGCTTGTGATTGTTCAATATGATTTTCAGTTAATACAAGTGTAGCTACTATCGTCGAAGCTGGTTTATTGTTATATAATTTTACTTTAGATGTACATGATGCAAGTTTAAAGTCTTTGATTAAGTCATAGCTAAGTGTGTTTCAGCCAACTTGAATAATTATCGGGGTAGGCTGTGCTTAGAAATTACATGCTAAAGGGGTGTTAACTATTTACTCTAGCTATTTCGTTAAACTGTTTAGTGGCGGGCTACATCAAGTTCCCAAGAGTTTAGTAAAGATGTGGCTATGTGATCTTTGTGTAAACAAGAGCTTAGTAACGATGTTTTTGTGCCACAATGGAGACAACTGATCAGTACCATTCTGCTCCTTTTCTTATTATTTTTGGAGTGTCACTAATCCAACCATCTCAGTCTATTTAGCGTTTCTAGCCATCAGATCGAGACTTTGGGTAATTATGAATTCATGGTGTAAAAAATTCCCATCAATGGACATCATTATTCATGCATGTGAAGGTACGCAACAAAGCTACATAGAATCATCATTGTCGATAGAACAATAAGAATGTTAAAAATACTATCACTCTAAATAGTTGTATCAATCACAATTATTAAAGCGCCAAAATTGATTGGCGCAGCAACACGCGCCATCAATTATCTAGTATTTGTTATGATGTGAGATACAACGGTCAGATTTGGCCAGTGTTAAACGGTTTCCTATCTTAAGGAAAGCATTACACAACCACATGTTACTATGTAGTGGTATATAAACAAGACACAACAATTTGATAACTTTCACAAGTAGCAGCGACAAGTGGGGGCCGCAGCACTGGAGGATTTCATTTTTGGTGGTGCTCCTCAGGTGCCGAGTCTTGAATTTCAGGGTGAAAAACTAAAGTCTAACCTTCATTGGATGTGCCTTGCAATTGCATTGCTGAAGGATTTGTTTTGAGAGCTTGGATTTCTTCAGAATGAAAACCTAAGATCTTGGATCGGTCAATGACGACGTTTGTCGACAGTTTTCTTCTTGAAGGCATCGCTTTTGGAGACCTTTTATGTTTTCCGGGTATTGTCTTTGGTGGTGGTTTGGAATTGTTCAGTGTGACGAGGCCTTTGTTTTTTTATCGTTTCGGGTTGTGTGCATCCTGAATGTCTTTTAGACATCTTGTTGGTGCAAAGGTTGGTATCTTCACGATATTAATATATTCCTTTTTTAAAAAGAAAAAAACAAGACACAACTGTTCTAAACCCGAGCTCATATGGGCTCGGGTGAATAGTAAAATAAAAAACATTTGAAAATATATTAACATAATTTCTTTTTTTGTGTGAAACTTTGGCAAATGTTTTCATAGCTTGCAAATTTCATCATCATATGACATTCATGGAAAATGCGGCGAAAACAAACAAAATCAATGCTCTGGACTCTGATTGTGCCGAGATGACTGAATCACAACTCATTCCAATTAAAACACATTTTTTATCTTTCAATAATATTATTATGTTTGATAATATGATATGTGTTAGCTGATTGTCAAAAAAAGATGTGTGTTGGTTGAGATGGCATTGTTCTCGGTTATTTTAGCTTCATAGCATCTTTTTTTTCTCATAAGCCCGTTGCAACGCACGAACATTCTACTAGTTAGAATAATTTCTCTTTTTTGCTTCCAACGGTGCTGGAACTAGCACTTGCAATTTCATAACACTCAAACTTTTATGGGAAAAAATGACCATGTCTGAAAGTTTTAAAGCCTAGAAAATAGAGAGGCCTTTCACGAAATATACTTCTGTTTGTGTTTCTCCTATTAAAACTGGGCAAGTCGGTCATGATACTCACTTACTATCCTTAGAGATACAAAGAATGATGCGTGACGGATTTAAATATTTCACCGCCAGCCTAGCTAATAAGACAAAATCCAATTTAGTGCACAATGATTTCTAGGAGTGAGTAGTGCTATTACTCGCACAAGGGATTGTGTCTAGTGATCCCTACTGAACTGCAATTATGCCCCACGGCCAAAGAAATCATGTGCGATAATTGTCTGCCACGAGCCACAGAAATATTATCCTGACAACCGGTGCCATCCATGGGTACCCCGCATCATCAAATAATAGCTACTTCACCAACATCGGATCAATTTTGCTCAAGATTATGGGAAATTCCAGCTATTGAGACGTGGTGCTCAACATCATCGTCCCCCTGTGTGCGGTTATGGGGCACCAGAAACAATGACCTTGATCACCCTCCACCCATCGCCTCGGGACCTATTTTCATGCCCCTATGATGGCATTATTAGCAATTGGATCTCTTCAACCCCGCAGCATCTCAAAATCCTACGAAATACCAAGGTGCTCTTCACACCCAAATACCCAATTGTACCTACACGCGGACTCTGTATTACACTGTTTCCTCTCGCGTCATGGTGTTCCTAAGGATTGGTTGGAATCAGGTCATTAAGGGCTCTCTTGCACACGTACCAACCATATAGAGTCTTGATCAAAGGAAATTTCTAACAATATATTTATTTTGGCATATTATACATTTTTATTAGTCAAATCAAAGACTTAAAAACTCATAGCCGACTTATAAACCCAACTGGAGGGAGTACCTTTTCTTGGGTTATGTGTTATTAGCTCCAATAGTTATACGAGTTGACGATAAGAAAATAGTGATATTTAGGTGATACTTTGTATTTGCATTTTATATCAAAAATTGTTTGTTTACATCATTTTATTTTAGTACAAAAAATTGTGATCTATTGTGGAGTTAGTGAGTGTGAGCTATCGGCTGTGTACCGCAAGGGGTGCTAAGGCTGGTCATAATGGAGGTAACATGGGTAGTGACATGCATGCCACATAAGCCAAAAGGAGTGTGTGACAAATTATTGAAGAGTAGGGACGCAAATAAAGAAACATAATATGTCATCATTAAATAGCGATTCCCAATGCATGACACTACAAAGTAATAAATGAAGATAGTTATGTTATCACTCCTATGACACTACCAACTATAGAGTTAGTAACATAGGCAAGTAATAATATATGAATGTTTTTAGTCTAAGTTACTCCTCACTATGACTAGCCTAAGTTAACATATCGAAAAGTAACCATCATTATCAAAATGGGAGACAAACTATCAGGGAGGCACAATATATTGGTTGAACAATGCTCAACGGTATGCACTGACGCACCGAGGCTCTCGCCAACTGACTATCGTTGTCCGCATGAGCCCTGTTTCTGACGCTTCAAGGGTGGTTGCCCCTTTCCACACTTGTATTTTTTGAATATGATATGAAACCAACTCCAAGAGAAAATGGCTGTATAGTTATCCAATCCTACAACTGGGCTCGGCTACTACACTGTCCGTGCCATTTTATTTTAGTATACAAACTTGAGATCTATTCCTCGCAAAAAAAAAAACTTGAGATCTATTGTGGAGCTAGCGAGTGCGAGCTCTGCTACAAGGGAGCACAAGTTAATCGTAGCGAAAATGAATCATCATATTAAAATTAGAGGCGTGCAGACTACTCTCTCCGTTCCTAAATATATAAGTCTTTTTAGAGATTTCAATGCGAACTATATACGGAGCAAAATGAGTGAATCTACACTTTTAAACAAATCTATATGCATCCATACGTAGTCCACATTGAAATCTTTCAAAAGACATATATTTACATCATTTGTACTATGCCAGGCTGTGCGCCATGGCTTTCAACATTCAAAATTCGTACTGAGTAAATGCAGTTCATGGGTTGTAGTAAAACTGTGCGCTGTGGGCGAGGATGAGATTTTGGGGCGCGGCCGCGGGGGTTAAAATATAGAACGCGTGACGGACTGCCGTTGTCGTTACAGCTGTCCGTTGACGCCGTCGGCTCAGGCACGTACAGAATAACATCTGAGCCGTTAAACAGAATTCAGCTCCCTCTGGTACAAACGGCCACCTGCGTTTTTATACTGCAGCCAAAGGCCCGTTTCTTTTGGACGACCAGCAACACCAATACGCGAACGAATACGTGCCCTGGCTCAGATCCACATGCTCAACTGACGGGATAGATTTCAGGAGCATCTGAACCTGGGCACCGAAACGAATATTCGTGGAGTAGTATTTATCCGTCTCGAAATCTCTACTCCTAATGGAACAGTTGGTAGTCTCGCTTCCAGGTTTTTTTTTGTCCCACCACTTTCGTCCGGTTTTTTTTCGTAGGTTAACCGTCGTAGATTTTTTTGTCGCCTCCCCCACTTCATCGGTTTATTTTCACTTCACCCTCTCACACAACAAAAAAAACTGAACGGATCAGAACTTTTCATACTGACGCAAATTATTTAGTAATGTCTTTATGTAAAAGAATCAATCACAATCAATCTCTAAAGATCAAATCTAAATTAATTAATCTTCATAATGTTTGTTTCCTTCCGAATCACGTCCATAACTTTCCTTCCTCGTTTGGGCAGAAATTGTTTGGTAGCAGAGATTAGGAAGCTTTCTATGAGTGTAGTAATAGGAAGTATTCTTTTTCTTGATGATTCGTTTCCATGCATGATGATAATAAATTAGGCCAACATTCACCACTATTTATCAACGTCATCAATCGTATCCATTCCTACCAATTTTAAGGGAATCTGCTCGCTATGTCTTTTTTAAGGGGATCCGCTCGCTAAGTCGTCGTCCCAAGCAATTCCCCTAAAAAAAGGCGTGGGTATTGGTAGTTGAACGCCCGCTAGGTTTTCCGCCTGTCCCATCCTCGCGTTGTGCCGCCGCCACCCGCCGAATTTCCAGTCGCCCGAGCCCGTTAACTTCGCCAGCCATCGGGTCGACTGCCCCCGCCCCAAACCCCCATCCCCGAGCACTAGATATCGCCGCGTTGCCGCCCCAAGCTCCACGCCACCGAGAACGAATCAAGCGCCGTCCCGACACCGCCGTCGCCGGCCCAGCACCTCCAGCCTTGCATGGACAGCTTCAATGTGCAGTCTCCCTTGCTGCCTCACCTTCTGCCAGCGCATGCAGCGGCGGGGTTGGACGCGTGCGTGCTTACTAGCTTGCTCTCCGTGCGTACGTACTTGCTCTGCGTGCGTCGCACCGGCCAATGCGCATGATGCGTGTGTGTCTGCTTTTTTGTATGTGTATGCCAGCGTGATGCGTGTGTGCGTTGTTGTGTGTGTATGATATAGATGGCCCGAATGTGTGCATGCTGTGCTCTGCTCTCTGCTGATCTATGTGTTGGTGCTCCTGCTATATGTTCATGCCATACAAATGAAATTTCTGTTAATCTTCTGACATGTTGAGTTGGTTCTCTCTGTCTTTTGAGGGGGTGAATGCAAAGCAGTCTATTAAGCCAGGCACTATTGCTGAGCTAAATTAACAAAAAAATATTGGTAGCCATAGTTGTAGTTTAAGTAGTAGCGAGTTGTCTGATATGTATAAAGAGCCCGTTGCAACTGAGCCCGTTGCTAAATTGACAAAAAAGGTCGCCAGTGTCACTTGATATGTATGAGAATATTAAATGTATTATTAACATGATTAATATTGAACTCTTAAAGTTAATGTGGCCCCGTTGCAACGCACGGGCGTTCTTCTAGTAAATGTAAGTTAAGACATTTATTTTAGGACAGAGAAAGTACAATCTTGGACCAATAATAGGAATGAAGGTGATAACAAGCATGATATGCTACTCCCTAATGGACCATAAACATCCATGGGAGCATATCCAACAATCATAAGGGCAAGTACAATAAGGTGGCTAGGTGGGTTGTCAGACTTTAAATAATATATTTTTGTTTAATTGGTAGAGAGAGAAGAAAACCTGGTTACAAACTAACAGCCGGCTGCAACATGTGCTCCTAGAGACTTTATGAGAGAGGGATGTGGGGCATGTATCAATAAAAAAAAGTAGTTATTTACATCTAAATATTGTACTCGCCGTTTATAAGCTTGTCTATAGATGACATTGCAACACCATATGGCCAGCAGCTGGCTGTACTATTAACCATACCCTCATGCCACAAGAGCCCACCTGTGCAATGATAGAGACAAAACTTCACCCAAAAATAGACATGATAATTAACAACCTAAGATCGTTCTCCAGCTCCAATATATACAGTGATGCATATAGTCGGACCAATCAAGTGGTCTCAGCGAGTTTAAGGGAGAACGTACGCTCTTAAATTCACATGAATTCGCCCATTTTAGGGGCAGCAGATCTGGCACCAACAACAAATGGATGAGCATGGTGTGTGTGCAGCAGCTCCGTTCTGTTTTTGTGCACGACATCAATCAGAATAGCCTTGGTCTGACCGGCGCCTTCCAGGAAGGGAAGTCCGATTAAACCGTGCATCCAGCCAAAACTTCTCTCCTTTTTTTTGAAAGGGCATCCAGCTAAAACTTTTGAATAAAAAAGGGGAGCGCCTGTACTGTACGTCAGGCATCTGAAAAAAAGTTTTGCATCGGTCACATTGATCCTATCCAGTGGCTAAAAACATAACACACAGTGCGTCGTGCTACAGGGAATGTCCCGTGCTGTCTTCTTGGGCCCATCGAACTAGGGCCCTTTAATGTTCTCCCCTCCCATGAGGGATTTTTAGAAGGCTTCAAGGGATACTCTTCCCGGGTTAGGGAATGTCCCGTGCTGTCTTCTTGGGCACATCGAACTAGGCTCCTTTAGTCCTTGATCACCACGGCATCTCTGTCGAACCTCTCAGTTGTCCGGTCCTGGGTACCCTGTAATCCATTGGTCCGACAGCCGGACTCCTGCTTGGCCTAAGTCTTGGGCTCTATGGTAGCGGCATAGACTCTGGCATTTCCTTGTGCAAGACGTCCTGCTCTCCCTCTCGATCGAAAACCACCAACTTACTAAGCACGCAACAAATGCTCGCTGGAGCTGAAGAATTGAACGAGACATTTCCTCCTTCTGATTTTCTTCTCAAGGATATGGCAGGTATTCTACACACATACACAAAACTTGCATTCTTTGGTTTGTAACTGAACAAAGGCAAAAAGATAAAACTGAAGACACATAAATTAAAATGAAGTAGCATGTATATGGGCTGAGATGTTTAGCAAAATTTGATGTGCACCCTCATACCCGAGTGATGAACATTTATCTACTGTTTGTTATGTTCAAGAACTTCAATCCTATCATGGTGCCGCAAACTCATTCCACTGCTTTCCTTCGTGAAACGCGACATACGAATGAGGCTCTAAAAATACGGTTAGGTACAACGATCCCAGCCACATGAGTTAGTACTTCTCCATTGGAATTGAAGCGACAACAAAATTGACGCCAAGTGTTCAAATAGAAGTCTTTCTCAAAGACTATCATAGGCTATCATCTGTTGTTCTCGCTTCACCATGCTATGTCTTCTCATCTCCTATGCAAGACATTTATACACCATAATATTTCATAACATTCGTTGCTCCCAAAAAGACGCCGATTAGTGACCCTCCTTTGCTCACGAACAAAATGATTAAATATTTATATTAAACTCTTCTACCTAATGATAAGTTATTTTTGTAAAATGAAAATCATAGTCAATATATTTTGATAATTCACTAAATAACAATGTTGCTATATACTCCCTCCGTCCCAAAATTCTTGTCTTAGATTCGTCTAGATATGGATGTATCTAATAATAAAACGTGACTTGATACATCCGTATTTAGACAAATCTAAGACAAGAATTTTGAGACGGAGGAATATTAACAATAGTGTATTCAAGTTACAGTCATAATTTCTATCGTTAAAAAGTATGTATTGTCTCTCACAGATTTTAGTCATGCTTGCAATGAAAGTTGTATTATTTTTTATTTTTGATATGTTATACCTTACATCAATATTTAAACCAAAAGTTCTGTAGTGTGAGAAAACTAAAAATATAAAACACAAATTTAAGTATGCCTTTTGCAGATTACTTTGCGATGCTCTATATACATATATCCATAATAGAGACCTTTAAAATGTATAGGCAGATTAATATCTTAGTAGCAGCTTCTAGTTTAGGATTTTGGTATGAAAAGTTGAAAAAATAGACTATACATAAAATATTTACAACGAACTTGCCACCGAACCGTTAGCAAGCTGCTTTATCTTTTTTGTTGATTTTGGTTGATATGTTACACCAGGTTCATTAATCAGACATGTATGTGATCTATATGTGGTACTCATATTGAATCGCTCTAGCTCGTACGATCTGTATGTAGGGCACTCATTGAAGAGAGACTAACAATCTAACTAAACTAACTTTCACCTATATATATTTAGCGGTATTACCCAATACTCTCAAACACCCTTTCGGTGACCCTGGAACGCTTCTGGATCCTCCCGAAACTATTTCAAATATTTATCAAATAATTCCACAAATACCTTCTCATCACTCCCGTTCTACTAAGACTCGGCAGATCGTGATTGCCTTAAGCTTGTGACCCCGTAGATTCGGTAACTCATAGACATGAACGAAACCACTCCGTTCAATGACCGACAGCGGAACCCTGGATGTCCATATCGATCCCTATGAGCATACAAATAATATTCGAGTGAACCTTTGGTTTTCGTGTGATGTTCCCTTTGCTTCGTGATACTTCACAAAACCCGGGATGCGTCGGTGTCCTCCTAAGTCATCACATGCTCACTACAACGATATCCTCATTGCCGGTTTTGTTCTTCTTTCTTGTTATCTCCGGCATTACCATGACGAAGTCACCTGTGTCTGGCTAGACGATGATGGATGTCGTCACACCGAGAGGGCCCTAAGAATATCTCTCCATCATCGGAGGAGAAAATCCCTCTCTTGAGCTATCTAGTCCCTTGTCAAACTTTTCGATGAACCCGTAAGTTGTCGTTACGTGTTACAGGTGACGTTCGAGCCACCCCAAAGCCCACCGTACGTTAAGAAGTGACTATGGTACTCTCATGGTATAAGGAGCAAAGTCACACGTTAACATTCCGTTATTATTATAATTGATTACAGATGATATTAACTTAATTTATACAGACAAGTTTGGGTCGATTCATTATGATCGTTCTTCCAACTCCATAATCTTAATGTTGTTTTAGAATCATCGTTATACTTAACGATATCCTAAGATCCGGAAAACGTGATTGCCAACAACAGTTGAGCTAGTCCTAGAGGCAAGACTAATAACCTTTTATTTAACTGTTTGTCATTCCATAGGTGCATATGAGTTTTCCACTGAGTCGTATATTCCAGGATCATAGCAATTATAACATAGAATATAAACTCTTTAATTATGAATACAGAAATATAATAATACAAATATTATTGCCTCTAGGGCATATCTCCAACACGTCTCGGCGCGACTGCTCCCGACCCGTCCTCGTCTCTGTCCTCATCTTCTTCGACTACTTCCCCTGCATCGACTCCATGGCAGACAACGAAGTAGCCAAGAAGGTCGCGGAAGACGTCAAGGCTGCTGCCACCACTGCTGCATTGGCCTGGCTAACTGGAGGGTATGATTTGTTCATCCCCTATCTGCTCGTTTATGTGCTAGTCGTGTAAGCTATTTTCATAGATGTTTTGGTTATCGGTATGAATTGCATATACTGTGATTGCCATGTTTATTATCTACTTGTGTATTAGATTAATCGAAAGAGCTAATATTTCCAGCATAGAATCTCTAAAAGGCTTACATTTAGGAATGGAGGGAGTAGTTCCCATCATATTTTGGGTCAAAATTTGACTACATATTTGACTAGCAAAATATAAATAAATGTCACTGAAAATTATATTGTTGGATTCATATTTGAATGTAGTTTTCAATGATATTTTTTTGCTACGTATAATTAACATATATTGTAAATCACGATCAAAATATGACTTGGAATAGGACTAGTAAATTAGTACAAAGGTAGTAACAAGTAAACATGGTAAAAAAAAGCCAGTCGCGTGGATATACATTGCCAATGTGACGAGTAAAAACGAAAATACATACAAAATCTCTACCCATTCTTTTAGGGAGAATCCCCTACATTTGTGTCATGTTCATGTCAAGTCGCCTGCAATAGGTCATCGGCAACAAGTTCTCCACACACCGCTGGCTGTGCGTGTCCCGGTCGCCGGTCTTCAATGCGGAGCTATTTCACGCAATGAAGGAGAGCGACATCGCCGCCGGTGTGGTCGGCATAGGTGACATGGAGGCATAGGTGTTCAAGGCCTTTCTCAGCTACATGTACACCAACTCGTTGCCCGAGATGGCAAAGAAGGAGGAAGACGCCATGTGTTGGAAATATGCCCTAGAGGCAATAATAAAAGCATTATTATTATATTTCCTTGTTCATGATAATTGTCTTTATTCATGCTATAATTGTGTTATCCGGAAATCATAATACATGTGTGAATAATAGACACCAACATGTCCCTAGTAAGCCTCTAGTTGACTAGCTCGTTGATCAACAGATAGTCATGGTTTCCTGACTATGGACATTGGATGTCATTGATAACGAGATCACATCATTAGGAGAATGATGTGATGGACAAGACCCAATCCTAAACATAGCACAAGATCGTATAGTTCGTTTGCTAGAGTTTTCCAATGTCAAGTATCCTTTCCTTAGACCATGAGATCGTGTAACTCCCGGATACCGTAGGAGTGCTTTGGGTGTACCAAACGTCACAACGTAACTGGGTGACAATAAAGGTATACTACGGGTATCTCCAAAAGTGTCTGTTGGGTTGACACGGATCAAGACTGGGATTTGTCACTCCGTATGACGGAGAGGTATCACTGGGCCCACTCGGTAATGCATCATCATTATGAGCTCAAAGTGACCAAGTGTCTGGTCACGGGATCATGCATTACGGTACGAGTAAAGTGACTTGCCTGTAACGAGATTGAACAAGGTATTGGGATACCGACGATCGAATCTCGGGCAAGTAACATACCGATTGACAAAGGGAATTGCATACGGGGTTGCTTGAATCCTCGACATCGTGGTTCATCCGATGAGATCATCATGGAGCATGTGGGAGTCAACATGGGTATCCAGATCCCGCTGTTGGTTATTGACCGGAGAGTCGTCTCGGTCATGTCTGCTTGTCTCCCGAACCCGTAGGGTCTACACACTTAAGGTTCGGTGACGCCAGGGTTGTGAAGATATGTATATGCAGTAACCCGAATGTTGTTCGGAGTCCCGGATGAGATCCTGAACGTCATGAGGAGTTTCGGAATGGTCCGGAGGTAAATAATTATATATAGGAAGTGATGTTTCGGCCATCGGGACAAGTTTCGGGGTCACCGGTATTGTACCGGGACCACCGGAAGGGTCCCGGGGGTCCACTGGGTGGGACCACCCATCCCGGAGGGCCCAATGGGCCAAAGTGGGGAGGGGAACCAGCCCATAGTGGGCTGGTGCGCCCCCCTAGGCCCACCCCATGCGCCTAGGGTTGAAACCCTACGGGTGGGGGCGCCCCACCTTGGCTTGGGGGCCACTCCAGCCCTGGCCGCCGCCCCCCTAGGAGATCCAATCTCCTAGGGCCGGTGCCCCCCTAGGGGAGCCTATATATATGAGGGGAGGGAGGGGGCAGCCGCACCCTGAGTCCTGGCGCCTCCCTCTCCCCTGCTACACCTCTCTCTCGTAGTATAAGGCGAAGCCCTGCTTCTGTGACGCCCTGCATCCACCACCACGCCATCGTGCTACTGGATCTTCATCAACCTCTCCTTCCCCCTTGCTGGATCAAGAAGGAGGAGACGTCACGCTGACTGTACGTGTGTTGAACGCGGAGGTGCCGTCCGTTCGGTGCTAGGATCTCCGGTGATTTGGATCACGTCGTGTACGACTACCTCATCCCCGTTCTTTGAACGCTTCCGCACGCGATCTACAAAGGTATGTAGATGCATCCACTAGTAGAAAAAGGGCCTATTGTCCCGGTTGGTGAGGGCCTTTAGTCCCGGTTCATGAACCGGGACTAAAGGGTCGGTACTAATGCCCTGACCCCTTTAGTCCCGGTTCAATCCAGAACCGGAACAGAAGGGCCTCCACGTGGCCTGTCCCCTGAGCCCAGGCAGGAGGGCCTTTGGTCCCGGTTGGTGGCACCAACCGGGACCAATAGGCATCCACGCGT
>NC_041392.1:30321088-30321883 GCF_002162155.2 Triticum dicoccoides | reverse complement strand
TTTTGGGGGTTAATTTAGGTGTTTCATATAGTGTGCTATAGCTAGCTAATTAATAGAGAGAAGTGTCCTCTCTTTTGTCCGTGCTTGGTCAACGCTACGTACCATACATACATACGTATAGAGAGGACTAGCTAGACACGCTAGCTAGCTAGTAAGCAAACAGAAGATCGTCATGAACATATATGCATACAGAGAGAAGTGATATCGACCACCTCTCCTTCTCCGAGAGATTGGTCGAACAAACAAGTTCTCGTATATCTATCCGACACTACCGGCTACATATATACAATAATTATCTTTTACAAATATATAATCTCCTAAAATACGGACGTGTGGTCCACATAGTATTCTCCGTCCTCAGTGATCACGTGGTCAAGAAAGAATGCCGCCAATTCCTCTTGAATTGCTCGCATGCGATCTGGTGCTAGGAGTTCATCCCGCATCCGAAACATCTAATTTTAAGAAGGGGGTCAATACATATATATATATATGAATGAATGAAACTCAACACAAATGATGGTAATAAAATAAAATTGTGAATATTGTTATTTACGCACTTCATATTGTTTGTCGGAGTAGCCCCGCTCACAGGTCGTGTGGCGGATGGACTCGCAAATGTAGTATCCACAGAAATCATTCCCTTGTTCCTGCCACAACCACTTTACAAGAAATAGAGGTCAATCAAACTGATAATTAGCAAGCATGCTAAATGGTATTGATGAAACTAGCGCTTGAATCACTAGGAGATGCCTGGAATATGCTACTATATAGTACTTACTTTCGGGTGCCTAAATT
>NC_041392.1:30319356-30320033 GCF_002162155.2 Triticum dicoccoides | reverse complement strand
GTATCGGCACCCCCCCCTCGTGTCAAAGTTTCTTCTTTCTCCTCTATTCCTTTCTTTCTTCTTCTCCTCTCATGTTGAAGTTATCGGGAGGGGTATATCGACGATGACAGAGGAGAAGATCGAAGAAAAAAAAGAAGAAAAAAAAGAGGAGAAGAAGAAAGGAATAGAGGAGAAGAAGAAAAAATAGAAAATATTCTATTTTTTCTTCTTCTCCTCTATTCCTTTCTTCTTCTCCTCCTCTTTTTCTTCTTTTTTCCTCTTCTTATTTATTTCTCCTCTTCTTCCTCCCCTCTTCTTCTCCTTTCTTCCTCTTCTTTTTTCCTTTTTCCTCTCATTCTTTTTCTTCTTCTTCCTTCTTAAAAATACATGAAGTAGTATTGCTTGTTTTTTTTAAAATAATGTTCAAATAAAAATCTATGAACAGAAAACATATATATACACAGAGAACATATATACATTTTTATAAAAATGGAAAAACAAAAAAATCTAAAAAAAAGACATATAAACAGATATACACATATACATATATACTCATACATATACACACATAATCAGGAAAAAAACTATATTTGCAAAAAAAAGGGGGGAAGAGGGGGGCGGTGCCGGCCCTGACCAAAGCGGCACGGGGCGAGGCAGAGGCGACGGCAAGGCAGAGGCGATGGCGAGGCAGAGGCGGG
>NC_041392.1:30266735-30317732 GCF_002162155.2 Triticum dicoccoides | reverse complement strand
TATTTTTTTTCAGTTTTTTGTTCTGTTTTCTGCATTATTTAGTTTTTGTTGTTTTTTGCTTTATTTTTTAATTCTTTTTGCTTTTAGTTTTAGAAAAATTATAAACTTTCTGTTAGTGCCATTAGTTTTCAAATCTGAAAACTCTTTTTTTGTTTCCTTTGTTGCTTTATTTATTTTATTTTGTTTCTACTTACAACAAAATACTTATTGTTGCTATTTTTATTTTTTTCAGTTTTTTGTTCTGTTTTCTGCATTATTTATTTTTTGTTGTTTTTTGCTTTATTTTTTAATTCTTTTTGCTTTTAGTTTTAGAAAAATTATAAACTTTCTGTTAGTGCCATTATTTTTCAAATTTGGAAACTCTTTTTTTGTTTTCTTTGTTGCTTTATTTATAAACCGGTGTGAGCGCCCTTCGGTTGGCGAGGTTTTAAAATTCATAGTTTTCAAATGAACTCTGAAAAAGTTGGCATAGCATGTGCATGTACAAAACGGACAATGGTATCATACTCGTCTGTTACAAAGTTGGCATGTTATCATCATAATAGTTGCGGGAGAAAGTCTTCACTTTTTCATCGCTTGTGTCGTTTGCTTATTGCGCCGTAACCATGGATAATCTTCATCGTTTATCAGGATGCTTGGGTCAGCCTTGACTTTGAAGGGGAGAATTTCATGAAACTTTTCATACTCTTCAGACATGTCTGTCTTGCCCTCCACTCCCAGGATGTCCCTTTTTCCTGAAAGAACTATGTGGCGCTTTGGCTCATTGTATGATGTATTCGCTTCCTTATCTTTTCTTTTCCTCGGTCTGGTAGACATGTCCTTCACATAGATAACCTGTGCCACATCATTGGCTAGGACGAACGGTTCGTCAGTGTACCCAAGATTTTTCAGATCCACTGTGGTCATTCCGTACTGTGGGTCTACCTGTACCCCGCCTCCTGACAGATTGACCCACTTGCACTTAAACAAAGGGACCTTAAAATCTACTCCGTAGTCAAGTTCCCATATGTCTGCTATGTAACCATAATATGTGTCATTTCCATTGTCGGTTGTTGCATCGAAGCGGACACCGCTGTTTTGGTTGGTGCTCTTTTCATCTTGGTCAATCGTGTAAAATGTATTCCCATTTATCTCGTATCCTTTCCAAATCATTACAGTCGAAGATGGTCCCCTGGACAACAAGTACAGCTCATCACAAACAGTGCTGTCACCTCTGAGACGTGTTTCCAACCAACTGTTGAAAGTCCTGATGTGTTCACATGTAATCCAGTCGTCGCACTGCTCCGGGTGTTTGGAGCGCAGACTGTTCTTGTGTTCATCGACATACGGGGTCACCAAGGTAGAGTTCTGTAGAACTGTGTAGTGTGCTTGAGACCAAGAATATCCGTCCCTGCATATTATTGAGTCCCTTCCAAGCGTGCCTTTTCCAGTCAGTCTCCCCTCATACCGTGATTTAGGGAGACCTATCTTCTTAAGGCCAGGAATGAAGTCAACACAAAACCCGATGACATCCTCTGTTTGATGACCCATGGAGATGCTTCCTTCTGGCCTAGCGCGGTTACGAACATATTTCTTTAGGACTCCCATGAACCTCTCAAAGGGGTACATATTGTGTAGAAATACGGGCCCCAGAATGACAATCTCGTCGACTAGATGAACTAGGACGTGCGTCATGATATTGAAGAAGGATGGTGGGAACACCAGCTCGAAACTGACAAGACATTGCGCCACATCACTCCTTAGCGTTGGTACGATTTCTGGATCGATCACCTTTTGAGATATTGCATTGAGGAATGCACATAGCTTCACAATGGCTAGTCGGACGTTTTCCGGTAGAAGCCCCCTCAATGCAACCGGAAGCAGTTGCGTCATAATCACGTGGCAGTCATGAGACTTTAGGTTCTGGAACTTTTTCTCTGGCATATTTATTATTCCCTTTATATTCGACGAGAAGCCAGTCGGGACCTTCATACTGAGCAGGCATTGAAAGAATATTTATTTCTCTTCTTTCGTAAGAGCGTAGCTGGCAGGACCTTCATACTGCTTCGGAGGCATGCCCTCTTTTTCGTGCAAGCGTTGCAGGTCCTCTCGTGCCTCAGGTGTATCTTTTGTCTTCCCATACACGCCCAAGAAGCCTAGCAGGTTCACGCAAAGGTTCTTCGTCACGTGCATCACGTCGATCGAAGAGCGGACCTCTAGGTATTTCCAGTAGGGTAGGTCCCAAAATATAGATTTCTTCTTCCACATGGGTGCGTGATTCTCAGCATCATTCGGAACAGCTAGTCCGCCGGGACCCTTTCCAAAGATTACGTGTAAATCATTGACCATAGCAAGTACGTGATCACCGGTACGCATGGCGGGCTTCTTCCGGTGATCTGCCTTGGCTTTGAAATGCTTGCCTTTCTTTCGACATTGATGGTTGGTCGGAAGAAATCGATGATGGCCCAGGTACACATTCTTCCTGCAGCTTGCCAGGTATATACTATCGGTGTCAAGTAAACAGTGCGTGCATGCGTGGTATCCCTTGTTTGTCTGTCCTGAAAGGTTACTGAGAGCGGGCCAATCGTTGATGGTCACGAACAGCAACGCCTTTAGGTTAAATTCCTCCTGTTTGTGCTCATCCCACGTACGTACATCGTTTCCATTCCACAGCTGTAAAAGTTCTTCAACTAAAGTCCTTAGGTACACATCAATGTCGTTGCCGGGTTGCTTAGGGCCTTGGATGAGAACTGGCATCATAATGAACTTCCGCTTCATGCACATCCAAGGAGGAAGGTTATACATACATAGAGTCACGGGCCAGGTGTTGTGATTGCTGCTCTGCTCCCCGAAAGGATTAATGCCATCCGCGCTTAAAGCAAACCATACGTTCCTTGGGTCCTTTGCAAACTCATCCCAGTACTTTCTCTCAATTTTTCTCCACTGCGACCCGTCAGCGGGTGCTCTCAACTTCCCGTCTTTCTTACGGTCCTCACTGTGCCATCGCATCAACTTGGCATGCTCTCCGTTTCTGAACAGACGTTTCAACCGTGGTATTATAGGAGCATACCACATCACCTTCGCAGGAACCCTCTTCCTGGGAGGCTCGCCGTCAACATCACCAGGGTCATCTCGTCTGATCTTATACCGCAATGCACCGCATACCGGGCATGCGTTCAGATCCTTGTAGGCACCGCGGTAGAGGATGCAGTCATTAGGGCATGCATGTATCTTCTCAACCTCCAATCCTAGAGGGCATACGACCTTCTTTGCTGCGTATGTACTGTCGGGCAATTCGTTATCCTTTGGAAGCTTCTTCTTCATTATTTTTAGTAGCTTCTCAAATCCTTTATCAGGCATAGCATTCTCTGCCTTCCACTGCAGCAATTCGAGTACGGTACCGAGCTTTGTGTTGCCATCTTCGCAATTGGGGTACAACCCCTTTTTGTAATCCTCTAACATGCGGTCGAACTTCAGCTTCTCCTTTTGACTTTCTCATTGTGTCCTTGCATCGACAATGACCCGGCGGAGGTCATCATCATCGGGCACATCGTCTGGTTCCTCTTGATCTTCAGCAGCTTCGCCCGTTGCAGCACCATCGTGCACATCGTCTGGTGCATGTTGATGTTCAGTAGCATCACCGTATTCAGGGGGCACATAGTTGTCATCGTACTCTTCTTCCTCGCCGTCTTCCATCATAACCCCTATTTCTCCGTGCCTCGTCCAAACATTATAGTGTGGCATGAAACCCTTGTAAAGCAGGTGGGTGTGAAGGATTTTCCGGTCAGAGTAAGACTTCGTATTCCCACATATAGGGCATGGATAACACATAAAACCATTCTGCTTGTTTGCCTCAGCCACTTCGAGAAAATCATGCACGCCCTTAATGTACTCGGAGGTGTGTCTGTCACCGTACATCCATTGCTGGTTCATCTGCGTGCATTATATATAATTAAGTGTGTCAAAAATCATTACAGAACATCATGAATAGATAATTAAGTGACCAAATTAATAGAAGTTCATCATCACATAAAAACCAAAGTAGATACATAGTTCTCATCTAACAACATAAAGCTCTGCAGAGCATCTAAATTAATTAAACCATACATTGAAACTATGTAAAACATTTCAATGCGAAAACAAATGTGATCATAATCGCAACCAAGGTAACAACTGATCCAACGGCATAATGATACCAAGCCTCGGTATGAATGGCATATTTTCTAATCTTTCTCATCTTCAAGCGCATTGCATCCATCTTGATCTTGTGATCATCGACGACATCCGCAACATGCAACTCCAATATCATCTTCTCCTCCTTAAGTTTTTTTATTTTTTCCTTCAAGAAATTGTTTTCTTCTTCAACTAAATTTAACCTCTCGACAATAGGGTCGGTTGGAATTTCCGGTTCAACAACCTCCTAGATAAATAAAATCTATGTCACGTTGGTCGGCATAATTTTCATAAACAATAAATGAACCAATAGTTATGAAAAGATAATATATACCACATCCGAATCATAGACAGGACGAGGGCCGACGGGGGCGGATACCAAAACCATCGGCGCACTATATAAGATGCAATAATAAAAGTAAGAAAATAATACAAGTATCTATCTAAACAAACAAGTAATAATATTTTTCCTTTCAGAAAGAAGATAAGAACAAGAGGCTCGCCACGGTGGTGCCGGCGATGAGATCGGCGCGGGTGATCGACGGCGGTGAAGACGGGGACGGGGCGTGACAGACCGCTAAACCTAGATAAATATTGAGGAAAATGGAGCTTGGCGGTCGAGCTTGGAGAGGAGAAACCTTAAGTAGTGTGGCTCGGGCATTCCATCGAACACCTTGTGTGCATAGGAGGTGAGCTAGAGCACCACCAAGCCCTCTCCCCCTCGGCCAGAAAAAACAGAGCAGTGTGCTCTGCTCTTGCGCGAGGGGCTATATATAGGCACCACTATTGGTCCTGGTTGGTGGCATGAACCGGGACTAAAGGTAACCCTTTTGGTCCCGGTTCATGCCACCAACCGGGACCAATAGTGGTGGGCCAGGAGCCAGGACCATTGGTCCCGGTTCGTCCCACCAACCGGGACCAAAAGGTCCGGACGAACCGGGACCAATGGCCCACGTGGCCCGGCCGGCCCCCTGGGCTCACGAACCGGGGCAAATAACTCCATTGGTCCCGGTTCTGGATTGAACCGGGACTAATGGGCTAAACTGACCTGGACGAAAGCCCTGTTTTCTACTAGTGATCCGATCACTCGTTGCTAGATGAACTCATAGATGGATCTTGGTGAAACCGTAGGAAATTTTTTGTTTTCTGCAACATTCCCCAACATCATGTACCGGCATCGCCTTGTGGCAGCAGACATGTATAACATGGAGAGGCTCAAGTTGATGTGCAAAAACAAGTTGTGCAAGAGAATCGATGTGAGCACTGTGGCCAACGTGTTAGCATTGGCTGAGTTTCACCACTACCGTGATATCAAGGGTGCGTGCTTCGAATTTCTCAGCACTCCTCAAAATCTAAGCGAGGCCATGGCCACTGACGACTTCGAGTATCTGAGCAAAAGCTGCCCTTGTGTTGTCAAGGGGCTGATTACCCTGTGCTCCGCACCCTAGGCTAGTGATACTGATCGATGGGCTCCTATGTCTGGAGGGGATGCATGAAGACACTTCTGATTGTTGCGAAGTCCTGGATGCCGGATGTTGTTATTCGATCCTTTAATTTGTTGCTTCGTGGTTGTGATCTATGATTCTGCGATGCTCGCTGGTTATGCAATATCTAGTGAAAATGTTGTCGGTTAAACTCCAGTGTTGTCTGGCTTTCGCCCAGTAGTGTAATATCTAGTGACAATGTTTTTATTTCATCTATTTTGTGTTGCTTACGACATGTGCCACATGGTATCTAGTGACAATGTTGTTGTTTAAACTCTAGTGTTATTGGGTTTTTTGATGTAGTGTTTGTGCCGATGCAGGAAAAAGTATATATGAGTTACACTCAAATGATGTTTACAATGTTTGCACGAGGGTGTGGGAACACAGGAGTGTTGAAAGAAATGGGGTATTTCACACACATTATCTTAAGAGCCTTCTCTAGTGCTATATGTATATCACTAAAGTGATGGCTATAATAGTATGGCTTAGTGATGACTATAATAGTATGGCTTTTGACTAATTCCCATTAAAGATTTCAAACAAAAACGATATCAAACAAATAATGACAGTCAGATAGAATTTCATATAAAATACTGAGACTATAAATAAAAATATGATAGCGTTCAACGCATCGTGGGTCACACATTGCAATAATCTCGAATAGCCGGTAGGTTGGCACTGTGAGTTTGTACATGATAGGAAAAAGATGGGTATGGGCGCTCTTGAGAAATTGAGCAAGCCATGAAATGCATTTTTTTACAGTGAAGTACAAGAAACATATCAGAACTGCATACTCTGAGGTACTTACAATGTTTCATCTCAGCTCCTCCCGCTCTGCCTATTCATGGCCATCCGATGCATACTACAAGAAATCACGGTGTTGGATCAAGTTCATGGAGTGAAGTTACATTCACTTTGACATTACCCCTCCTTTGACTATCACACGACCCGCCAAATACTGGCCCATGACACAAAAGTCAACCATGCCAGCCAAACATAAAAAAAATACCAAGGGTGAAAATGTAACGAAGCCCCATGGTCTTTGTTTCAAAATCTTGTGGCAATGCTTGTTAAGGAGTTGGACCGATGCTTGACCCTCACACCACTACGCCATACTAACTCCTCTACCTCTGGCGGGTAGTGCTCAGGGTTTGGGGGCAGCTTTCTTTTCGGGGGGTTTCAGCCACCATTTTTTCATATATATTTTTTGGATTTCTCTTGGAAGCAGTTTTTTACTTGCTTTTCAGTGTTTTTTGTTTAGTTATTAATTTTTATTTTTAAATTACTTTTAGGTTCATTTTCCATTTTATTAATATTTTTAAACAAGTGAATTTTTTAAATTTTCAAGGGCATATTTTTATAAAATGTTTGAACAAGTTTTAAAATTATCCAAACATTTAGAAGTTCATGAATACTTTTATATCATCTGTACATATTTTATAGAAGTGCACTAATCTTTTTAGATACAGTAAAATTCTCTAGAATATGCACGAACATTTTTATAAAAATGTGTGGACACATATAAAATTGAATTGACATTTTTCATACTTGTGAAAGTTTTTAAAATTAAAATAATTTTTTAAAAATATGTTAAGACTTTTTAAGTAACATGGATAGTTGTATAAATATGTGAACACGTTTTTTACAGACGCATAAATTTTTAAAGTATTCATGAACATTTGGTTCAAATGGTTGGAAACTTCTCTAAAATTACTTGTACATTCTCCTGAAATGCTTCACACTTTTGAAATTACGTGGACTTTTCATTTATAACTTTTAACTCCGGTTGCATTAAATTTGTAAAATAAGTTTTTACAAAATATACAAATGTGTAGACCATTTCGAAATAATTATAAAGGTGGGAAATGAAAAGGAACTTTGCTAAAAGGCCTGAAGCTGTGAGCTTTCTTTGAACGATATGTCGTAGTGTAGCGCCCTACCTCTACCTAGATCACCTATTTAGTTCTCACTGCGAAGGATACTACACAAAGTGTACTAATGGTGCACTCCAGCGCTATCGCCGACGCAACTCATTAGCGTCCCTTTTTGTGCTTCTTTACTAGTTTTCTTCCCTTTTTCCTTTCTACGTTTTTTTCATTTTTTTTCTTCGTTTCAATTTTCATCATTTTAACATAAGAATATTATTTAAAAGTTGAAGAATTTTTTATTTTTATAAAATTATAAATATTTATTTTAAATTTAATGAACCTTCTATTCAAGTTTGTGAACATTTATAAATTTCACAAACATTTTCTAAAAATTATAGACATTTCAAGATCCGTTTACATTTTTTAAATGGTTTAAAAATCATAATATTTTTTTGTAATCCGTGAATTTATCTTAAATGACGGAACATTTTTGAAGTCGTGAAAAGATTGTAAAATTACAGCAACAATTTTTTTAATCTACCAAAGGCAATTGATCATCCTGGTTTTGTGGGAATTATGGATAGAACGAAACCAATGCATTTTCAGAGGAAAGAGAGCCAAGGTAGAAGATGTGTTGGTCATATTTGACTAGTATTTATTGTTCTCTATCTTAACAAACCATTAGGTAACCAATAGTTACTACATAAACATGGGAAGGTCATATTCATTTACTCTATCCATATACCCCTCTGGCGCTTCTTTCATAGTGGGCCGGCCCATGTAGTGTTTCTTTTTGCACCAGTTTTGGGGAGTGTCTAGATGCTTACGGTCCTGCTTTTTTTCTTTATCTGTGGTTTCTCCTTTTTCACTTGGTTTTTCATTATCCATTTTTGTCCATTTTCTAAACTTTCCTAAGAATCATGAATATTTTTAAATATTGTGAGAATTTTTACAACTCCGCAATTTTTTTTAAAAAATTCTTGACTTTTTAAATATTCACGATTTTTTAATTTACAAACATATTTAAAATTTGTGTTTTTTCAAATTCATGAAATTTTAAAAAATCCACAAACATTTTTTTTCAAATTCAAGATAATTTTTAATCTGCAAACAATTTTGTAATGTATGATTTTTTGTAATTTATAAAAACGGAGTGGGGGTGTTACAATTTTTTAATGCAAGTGATTGAACAGTGCGTGAGGTAAATAATTCGATACGTGAGGTCTGCTCTAAATTTCAGCTCATTTGGACATCTGAGCAGGTCTCGGCAAAAAAGACAAACCGGGTCAGAACAGTTCGTGAACAGTAAACTTTTTTTACATACTCTGATTTGTCTGTTTTGCCGAGAGCTGCTCAGATCTCCAAATGAGTAGAAATTTGGAGCGTACCTCACGCATCAAATTATCTACCGCACAAAAAAAGTTGAATTTTTTAGTATTTGTTTTGTTTTTCTTTCTAAGCACGGGTGCAGATGAACCCCGGAGGAGAAACTCCGCGTCCGGAAATCCTAAACAGTATATGCTTCTAACACTGGCAGCACGGCCTTCGAACATATAGCTCCCGGCGCAACAGCTGCGCCCAGCATGAAGGGCTTTCCATCATCATTCCTTTCCTCTCCCTCGTTTCTTTCTTGGCCCACCAGAGCAGAAAGCCCATATGGCCCCAGCTCTCTCATCCAAGCTGCCTCTTTCTTCTTGCTCAGCCTCGGACGCTATGGCCGCCGTTGGACTTCTCGGCGCGCGTCCGGCTCCGGCGACCGGCCGCCTGGAGAGGCGGGCGGGGGCTCCACCGGCCGCGGGTAGCTGGGGCTGGCGTGCCCGCCCGCGCTCCCTTCGGTCCGTTCCGCCGCCCGGGGGAGCGGGGAGGGGAGGGGTAAGGGCGGCGAGGCCCACGCGCGCCGCGATGGGCGGCGGCGACCTGTACGCCCTCGACTTCGACGGCGTCTTCTGCGACAGCTGCGGGGAGAGCTCCCTCTCCGCCGTCAAGGTCCGCTCCTAACTCCGTCCTCCTCCGCCGTGTTTCTTGCGTTGACTAAACGTGGATGTGGTTGACCCGGTGCGCTGTGGCAGGCCGCCAAGGTGAGGTGGCCGTGGGTGTTTGAGCAGGTCGACGCCGCCATGGAGGAGTGGATAGTGGAGCAGATGCACACCGTAAGCCCCTCCTTTGCTCTTGTTCCCCACCGACTAATGTAGTACTTAGCTGCTGCCTATGTACAGTATGTCAGTCAGTCAGTCTGTATATGCTCAATCCTATGTACAGGTTCTTGGCTAACACTAGCATGTCGAAGCTCCATTTAGAAATGCTGTGGCTTTGCAGAACTGATTTTGTTGATTAGTTGGAAGCGTCTTTTATGGAGATGCAGGAAATCTCCCCCTAAGCAGATTCCATGTTGCAATGCACCTTACCACAGCAAATTTTGCGGCTTACTGTAGCAGTTTTGACTGACAAGAATGTGACAAAAAAGAACAGTAAAATGAATAGCTAACACTTACCCCCAAAATGTGATGGATGATTGAGGTTAGTGGGTTGGAGCGGTAAGCACTGTGCGGCTTGCTCATGTTGCTGGTTCTGTGACGTTATTTGGTGCCCTGTCCTGAACTACTCAGCCACTTAGTAAAACTTAGCTTATTGTTGCCTCGGGCTTTCAAATTCAACCAAGAATCTACTTTCCCCTATGGTCCTCGCCAATTATCATCACCATCCATCCTTAGTAGTGAAATCACCGCTGCGCATCAGCCAGCCGCCATAGTTATTCGGAAGCTTTGCAGCAACTTCGGCGCAGTTCTCTGCTCCTCAGTGTGCAGATACAGACCCGGGACTGGGTTAAATTTAGGTGCATTTTTTGGTAATTAAGAGCCCTGGCGTCGAAGGACAGTGTCGGTATCAAAACAAATTTTAAGGTTGTTGTAAGCAGGTGGTCTCTTGAGAGTTGAGAGGATGATGGTACAGAATAATGGTGTCAAACCTTCCTCACTTAGTTTCTCCAGAACACATGAAACATGATTTTTGACCAAGCAAACAAGGTGAATATTGCCCCCTTCATTCATATATCCATTATATGAAGTTATCCCATATATCTACTCTTATAAAAAGCAGAGTTGGTGATGATGGTGTGCCTGCCATCCTGCAATATAGGCCGTCCGATCTATATCTAATGGATAGGAAGGAAACTATGACAATTTACCCGCACTCCTCTCCACATTTGCAGATAAGGCCTTTCCTCGTTCATCATTTTCTCCCACAAGATATTGATGTTCCGTGCAACGCACAGGCATCTTGCTAGTACAACTAAAAATGTATTGTTACATACTTGTTTGCCCACAGTTCCTAAACGTATGAGCAATCCACATGTTACAAATATCTGGTACTACTGTGGATAGTAGAACACCAGTGATAATTAACCTTTTCTGTTTTTCAAATAAGGCTTTTAAAGAATGGTGCTATGAATAAATTGAGCTGCTCGCTCTCATGAAGCATAATAGGACCATGTTCTCATATTGGTTCCATGACGAGTAACATAGTATCCCTCTTATAATTTTTCTGTTTATAGTTCATTACTTAGGATGTTTTGTTCTATTTCAGCTCCGTCCAGTGATAGAAACAGGATATGAGAACCTGTTGCTTGTAAGGTTGCTTGTTGAGATCCAGATACCCTCTGCTCGAAAATCATCAGTAAGTTCTGTACTGCTTCATCTGTATTATATTCATGACCAAATAACATCAGTCCTGTCAAAGGTGGTAAAAGAATAGGCAAATGATTTTAGGCTTCTAGCTTGATCGAATTTTTATATTAAGGTGGTATTTGCAAGGTTGCAGATGGGCTCAGCATCCAACAAATATTGGACAACTGGTCAAAACTGTTGCCCACTCTCATGGATGAGTGGCAAGAAGATAGGGAATCTCTTGTAGATCTCTTTGGCTGTGTAAGGGATGACTGGCTTGAAAATGATTTGTCTGGCTGGATAGGTGCTAACAGGTGACTGATCTATGGAATAATTGGTGTATATTTTCTTGCTGGTCTGACCAATATACTCAGAGAAATGGAGTTGCATTTAACTAAACATTTTGTTTTTTCACTATTGACAGTTGGTGTTTTATCCTCAATTGAGAGGTATACTTAAAAACTTTCCAAAGCACTCTCAGGCTCATGACCACATGGATGCAATACAGATCGTGCATTTCTATTCCCTATTTCTCTTAGACAGAGATGCAAAGATAGTTTAAGAAATAGTAGCAGAAGACTCATTGCATCTAAGTGGGACTAACCTGTAAATGACTTTCTAATTTGTGTTACTCAATGTGATATGTTGATCAGTGGTTTTCAAATACGTTGGAAAGAATATTGATCATTAATAGTTCTTGATTATTGGCTCCACGTTTGCACCCTATCCCTTTATGTGCATGCGTGTCTCCATGAGAACATATGTGCTTTGTTATGTGTTAATATTGCTTGAGTTTATGACTCTGTCTTACAATTTAAGTTGATTTTATTGCTCTGCGTGAAAGTTTTGTTTCACTTGACAAATCAAAATTCTGTATGTCACTTCCGAGCAGGCAGTATCTGCACTTTTCCCACTCTCTTTTCAGTTTTATAGCTAGTACACGTCCGAAAAAGTTGAAATGGCGTGGTGTCTCTCAAGTGTCTCATGTTCATTATACATATCGAACAAAGGATATTGTGCAACTGATGGACAAACCAATGTGTGGCTGCAGGTTTTATCCTGGGACAGCTGATGCATTAAAGCTTTCAAGCTCTGAACTTTACATAGTCACAACAAAACAGGTCTATCTCCTACATTTTTCTTCTGTGCAACCTAACTTATCATGATCTTCTATATCATAGGGTTTCAGTTTCTGTTTTATGAACAACCAAGCATTTTGTTTCAACAAATGGTTCTAACAACCATCTTTAGGCTTTATCATTTTGTTGATGTTTTTTACAGTGATGATTTAGCTTTTAGTTAATTCACAGCTGCCCTGTAGGTAACGCAGAATGCTGATCTTCTACTGATCACTTTTTTATTGTCTTTCAGAGTAGATTTACTGGCGCACTACTTAAAGAATTGGCTGGAGTAGATTTTCCCTCTGAAAGGATATATGGACTTGGATCTGGGTTAGTAAGGCCCTTTCTTGCCGTTCCTTCACTTATCAAGGATTTTCTTACTGACTCTGATTTCATTATTCAGTCCGAAGGTAAAAGTTCTCCAGCAGTTGCAGGAAATGCCACAGCACCAAGGTCTTACACTTCAGTAAGTCCATCATTTGTATGATTGACTTTAATACCATATACTGCATCGGAAAGCTAAGTTCTGGAGAACAATATATAAATATTCCTCTCCTGCATAATCAATTAGTTGGTATACAATACTACTTACAGCTGGTCATAATATTGTTTTTCTTTTTTTTTCTGTCTACTTATTAACCTATGTTTACAATATGCACAGTAATCAAACAAAGCAATTCTTTGTACATTATGGGGATCACTTACTACGTCGTTATCTTGATTTTTAAACAGATTATTGTTATATCGTGGATCAAAAGTTGCTCATCTGAATCATTGTTCAATATACAAATTATGCAATGGATAACAGTACCTTCAAACTCAAGAAAATCAAGGAATGATAATTTTGTCTTTTTTTTCTCTTTGTTGCGCTTTAACAGTTTCGTCGAGGACCGACTAGCGACTCTGAAGAACGTGATCAAAGAACCAGCGCTGGACAAATGGAACCTCTACCTGGGTAAGTCATAGTTCTGGCTAGCCAAACCCAGTGGTTAACTCGTAGTTGAAAAACTAACCTATGTAGCTGATGTTGCTGGATGCCGTTTGGGCAGTGAAATGGGGATACAACACGCAAAAAGAGAGGGAAGAAGCAGGGGCTTTACCAAGGATCCAACTCATTGATCTCCCAGATTTCAGTAAGCAGCTGAAATAATCGACTGGCAGTGACACTCGGACATTGACGTGACCTACAAAACTTTGTTTTGTTCGATGTACTTGCAAACAGCAGGAGAAATACTTGATGTTCTTTTTTCCGATTGTTTGCATATTTGTGAACTGGTTTACTTCCAGCACATATATATGCACATTGGATCTGTCAATCGAGCACAGCTAAAAACCTGGAGCAGAGTTCCTGTCAAACCTGGCATATTTATTTTTTGCATTATTAGTGTCCAAATGTAGAACAACAGTATTTGTGGCCTCTCACACTTCACCTGAATTATAGAGAGTAATCAGCTCCTGAATATCTCTCACCCATCCCTAGCAGTACATGCCCTTGAATTCGGATCCAACTGTAACCAAATCCACCTCTCAACCCTTTGAACTGGACGACTGGAGGACCTGTTGGTTTGTTTCCGGCATATATCTAGCTGACCAACACTAGTGCAACCAGCAATACTTTGGCTTTAGCAACTGAGTACACCCTAAATTCAAATTGTACCGCCAAAATGTCTTATATTTAGGAACGGAGGGTGTGGTATATAAACTAAGTACTCGTAAGAAGCTTTATGAAACGCCATAGCTTGCAAAAACGTCTTACATTATGGGATGGAGGGAGTACACCCTAAATTCAAATTGTACTGCTAAAATGTCTTACATTTAGGAACAGAGGGTGTAGTATATAATGTGTTACATTTAGGAACAGAGGGTGTAGTATATAAACTAAGTATTCGTAAGAAGCTTTGTGAAACGCTTGTACGGCTCCCTGACTTGATAGCATTGTGCATGCCCACAAGGCCACAAATATACACTAAGCAAAAAAAAAAAAAAGGGCCACAAATATACTGAGATTTTTCGGCACATAAATAGCTAACGCGTTACAACTAGGCAAGGGTTGCAATGTCACATAAAATAAGATAAATCATCATTGCAAAGAAAGACCTAACATTGGTTGTGCATAAAAACCTGGCCTTTAGCCATCCAAGTTTAGGCAGCTAGAATTACAAATGGACAGTGAATCTTGCTAAAACTTTGGCACTAGAAAGTACTCCATCCGTTCATAAATATTAGATGTTCTAAAAAAATTCACAATTGGATGATTACGGACAGTCTTAGTGTGTGGTTCATATTAAAATATTCAAAATATCATATATTTGTGAACGGAGGGAGTACATGACTATCCTTGTTAAATTATTTGTTAAACAATCATTCTCACTTCCGAATGCCATCACCAGTGACCATTATACGACATTCCAATACACTAGTGCATCATCTAAAACTCAGGCTAAGACAAGGTTCTCTGTCAACTGTTAACCCTCTTCTACCTACTATGGCTTCCAATTCTACAACATCTTAATAACAGCTACGACACGATGCTAGACATGACGCTCATCAGCCATGGAATCCAAATCACTATCATACTCATCGCTCATCAAAGTCATGTCACTGCCATACCCATCACTATCCTCCAACGGATCATTGTAAAGGCGATCCTCTTCTACCCTACCATTAAGCCTCTCCGTTGTGACGCGACTATGGTCGATGATCTTTGTATTGGTGTAATATGGTTGGTCCACTGCAGGATCAAAATCATCGTCGCAGGGGTCTTCTCCACAGACCATCTTCTCAAACTCCAACTTGCGCCCATGGAAGTCTTCCCCAACCGGATGCACGATCCTAATACCCATTGTGGTCACAGTAAAGGCACCGTACTCGTCCTGCCAAAAACAAATGTCATCAATATTCATGAAGGGCTGCATCCTAAACTCTAAGCGTCAAAAATTCATTAAAAGATAAAAATGCTCTGTGGCTCACAAATTTCATCATGCATAGAACCATAAAATATTTGTTGCTCCTAATTGTTGCAAAACAAAGTAACCACCAATGCATACAAATATAAACCATATGTTTCTTGAAGCAAATTAGCGTGCGGGTTAGGAGGTCATCCAGCTACATGTTTGCCTGCTTTGCTAGGGAGCAACGCCGCTTGATCTGAATGTTGGCTAACAAACCTACACCATTGAGATATTTGATTGAAAGCGTTTTTTCCTTGAAATATTTCGTCTTTCACACTAAATAGGAGGTATCGGCCAAACACTTAGCAACAACATTTCATTTGCTAACACCTAGTAGCTGTTAATAAATTAACTAGCAATAGCACATAACAACAAACTAGATCACCAAAGTATACATATCAGTCATGCTCTTCAGGCGTTTACATAAAGGACAAGATATGAAAACAATTTGCACAGGGTTAGCTAGATCATACCGGCACATGGTAACGGCACCCACACGCGACAGACGAAGGGTTGTGGCATTCCAGCTCTGTCATCATCATCATCATTGCAAACCTCAGCGAAGAATAGCAGCGGAGTTGTGCCGGCAGGAAACTGAGTGCCTTTGGGAGTTGCCAGGAAATTGACATGGGTGCGGTAGCACTTAGCATCAGTGCCAACTGGGCCTGACACATATTTGTTCACACCACAGATTGTATGAAGCTCATACATGGGTTCCTGTAAATGGAGAGGGGAGGTAAATTAAATTAGTTCAGTTAGCTAGTTTTGCATAGCAAGGCATTTGACAAAATGCTAGCAACAACAACAACAACAACAACAAGCAAGCAAGACAAACAAACCTACCCCGCTGAGCATCGCGGCATATGCACTCAATGCAGCATTGATCTTTTTGCACATCATTGTTTGCGATGACAAGTACCATGGATGGGGGAACCGGCGAAGCGGCTGCTCGCCGCAGGCAGCCTCAGGACACAACAACCTGGCAAGGCACTGAACATCTTGAGAGGAGAGTTGGCCAGTACTACCTTGTAGGATAGATGATATCCGCTCATCACATGGACATAGACGTCGCAAAAGCTTTGCTTGAGCATCGGGGTTGGGGTGGTAGGCCGCCGTAGCGGCGGCCAAGAAGGCTCTGTCCAAGCCGGCAGCTGCCTCGTCGTCATCATCGAGGCGGCGGTCCGCGAGGAGTAGGTCGCCGTCTGCCTGGAGCAGGCAGTAGATGGCCTGATCGAAATCGGTGAGATGACGGTGGCGTGTGCAGAGGAAGGAGACGAGGCCGTACAAGGAGCAGTTCTCCGTCCGGTGGAGGATCATGGTGCCGATCACGTCCACCTCGAGTTTTACGGCGGGCGGGAACGCCGCGTCGTGCCAGATGGTGTTGATGATAATGTTGGAGACGGGGTCGAGCGGGCCGTAGCAGTGGCCGGCCACGAGCAGGCTGCGGTGGAGCCGGGAGCGCAGCTCGCCGGCCGGCAACCGGGCGATGGCCTCGAGGTAGAACCCGTGGAGCGCGTCCTGGAGCGTGCCGTTGAGGGCGGTGGTGGTCTGGTGCGGCACGCTGCGGCGAGGAGGAGGCGGACGAGAGGCCGTCAGTCGTCGCCACAGGTCTTGGTGGGCCGGGGGCGGCAATCCGTCGAGCAGGTTGGGGAGCCTGTCGAGGCTGGATTCGGGGGAGCGGCGGCGCACGTCGGCGAGGAGGCGCACGGTGTCGTCGAGGCGGCCGGAGATGGCGAGCCAGTCGAGGACGAGGCGGTCGGGGTCCGGGTGCCTGGCGGCCAGGGCGGCGCACCTGAGGGCCATCACGAGGGCCTCCTCGACGGCGGGCCCGGGTGATGACCCTAACCGCGTCATGCCGAGGTCCGACGCGACGGCGCGGACGGCGGCGAGCAGGTCGGCGCCGGCGAGGAGCAGGAAGCGCACGGCGTGGCAGTCGGTGAGGTAGGGGAAGAAGCGGGTGAGGAACGCGACGAGTCCGTCCAGCGAGCGGCGCTCCAGGTCCCCGAGCTTGTCCTCGGGGACGTGGACGAGGTCGCCCGGCTCGCCGCGGGAGATGAGGGTGTTGGCCACGATGTTGGAGACCGGGTCGAGGAGGCCGAGGCAGAGTGCCCCGCCGCCGCCGTGGAGGAAGCGCGCCGCCATGCCGGGCCTCGCCCTGGCGTTCAGCCGCTCCAGCGCCTTGCGGTAGGAGTCGTGGATCTTGCGCAGCAGCCGCGACCTGTGCTCGGACTGCTCCCGGGGCGACGTGTACCCGCGGTTGTAACTCGAGTCGTAGACCCGGAGGTCCGGGGGGCAGTCGGGCACCAGCGCCATCGCCGGCCGGCGTCCGCTCCGGTCAGGCAGGCAGGCAGGCAGGGAGATTCGATTGGAAGGAGCGCCGCCCGGTGGCGCGAGGATTGAACGAAATCTTCTGGGTCGATCGATCATGGTTCAAACACCTTCTGGCTTTTCTCGATCGACTCGGCTTGTTTTTTTTAGAACAGTGTCATCGGCCCAGGTTTGTGTGGGCTTCTGACTTCTTTGGGCTGGGCTTGAGCATTATGCGTGTTTTGTGTCATCCAAGAAATTAAAGAGTGCTTGCCTCAAAACTATTAAAAAATTAAAATAGAGAATGGCTGAAGGGACGTGAATTTTTGGGACATGCAGCCAAGGCGCTGCCGTAATCCCGAGCGTCCATGTATGCGTCGTGATTGCTATTTATTATAGGCCCAGTTGAAATACATGACACGTTAATTACCAACGTTTGCGAATACGTCGCGGTATATGCACCGCCAATGGACAGGCGACATTTATGATCGTATGAATACACTTTGTCTGTTAGCGACCCACGCGCACGCCCCGTTTGATGGCATAGCTGCTTGTAGCTTGCACTGTAGATCTCCTCCAAGCCGTCTCCTGTGGAAAAAGAAAAACAGAAGCAGGGGAGATGGGTTCTGCACAGACAGAGATCGGTTAGCCCATCCTAGCCATTATCTTATTATGGGGGCAAGCAACGGATCTGTGCGCTTGGGAGGGATCACACATGCGTTGACAATGTTGATTCATCTAGGCTGTCATTTGCTATCCATACAATATGGACTCGCTCATACGTACTATTTTTTCCTGTTTGACAATGTGTGGACAGAGAACACTAGCTGCATATGTTCACCAGCTTCTTGACCGTCAGCATGTGACCCATGTCCAGGTCTTGAATGCCATCAATTTGGATGTATGGAGCTGCGTTCACTTGATGGTGCATTTGAATTCGGCCAGGCATTTATCGTGCATGTGAAATATGTATTAATGTTTCCTCCTGAGTGTGGCCGACATGTATGGACTGGAGACCTAAAGAGTTGCTTCGGGACATTGATGAACACATGAACGACACTAGGACATGAACATATAATAATGGTGTTGGTGTTGGAGGAGCTAATGGAGATAAAAACACTAATGCTACGGCCTAGAGGATTGAGAGAGAGAAAAGAAAAGATGAGGGATATGAACTGCAGTATTGCTACGACTCTACATCCACATTTTTTTTTTTTGAAAAGAAGCCCTGTATCTTCATGTATGAGTTCTAGTTAGCTATGCACATGAACAGAATGGATGAACTAGAGAACAAGGATGAGCAGAATGCACGCATGAACTGGAGGAGGTGGATGAGTGAGAGAGAAGCTGCTGGATGGGGATAAAATGCAGAAGGTGGTGCAGGCCGCCGATTAACTCCTCTAAAACAATAATGTGGGATCAGTACAATTATTGTGTGATGGGACATACATACTTATTGTGTGGTGGGGCATTCACATGTACTGGCCGTGTCATACATGGACAATACAACATTGACACACTGCCAAGAAATCAATATACATGGCTCGTTGTATAATTACTGCACTGATCTTTGTGCAGCGAACGGATGAGATACCATCCTCGCATGGCCGCATGTCCACCCGTGATTTATCGGTGCCCAAAGGAGTCCCAGATTGTGCACCTTATATACCCCTCAAAACAAAAGTTGTGGCGATGGATGGTTAAAGGGACTGTGGTATCCTTGGCCCACCAGGGTTTAAGTCCTGATGCTCGCATTTATTCCTAGATTTATTTCAGGATTTTCGGCGATGCACATTCAGTGCGAGGAGATGTTTCTGTCGATGACGAGTTGCCTATTGTTAAGATTAAAGTATAATCTGTAATTAAGGGAAATCTCCCCTTGCCCATCGAACGAGCGGTTGCTCCCGCACGGACGCCTGTGTCCGTTGCAACCGTCGCCTCTCTCCCGTCCTTCTGGAACCGATGCATCTTTTCGCGATCGTCGCATCTCTCCAAGGGGTACTCTGTAACCATCGATCAAGACAATTAATCACTTTTGATTCAAAACACGTTATCACGCACGTAGAACAGCAAGCGAGAGCAAAAGGCAACAGAGAAAGGAGAAGAGAGAAGAGACGCCGCCGGTGAGATGACAGGCCTCGTCTCCTTCTTCCTCCGTCTGATCCGCGAGGACGGTCGCCGCTACCGCCTCATTGCCCTTCGCCGTCATGGAGTTGGTGGCCACCGCCGTTTCCGTCGCCGGATGCAAGCCATCCGACGGTTCGACCGCAGCGCCGCTGGACGTGCCGCCCTTGGCGGCCACCGCGCCGCTGGATGCGCCCGTCGCAGTCCTCACCACGCCCCTGGACACGGTCCCCGTGCTCCTGGATGCGCCCACTACGCTGGTCCCCGCGCCCGTGGCCAGGCGCCCATGGGGTACGACCCTTGGCTGGTGGCCGACCCGAGCGCCCCCATGATGCATAGGGCCGCTATCGCGCCTGCCCTGCCCACTGGGTCTCCGCCTCCACCACCTCCTCCGCCGGCCGCATGGATCCCGCCGTCAACGCCGACGCCTGATGCCCTGGCCACTGGCCCGAGCCTCCGCCCGCCTGGCTACGCCCCGGTGCCGATGCGCTCGACGGTGAATGCAGAGGAAGCGCTCGCCTTCATCTCCGCTCCATCTGGCGCCTCTGGTGTCGTCCGCCTTGGAGTCGGCATGGAGGGCGCCACCACCGCGGGCTCGAGCAGCCGCGCGGAGCGGCGCTTCGGCCGCCTCTTCGGGCGCGCCGTCGCAGCCCTCGACCACCGCCCCGGCCGTCGCCCAGGCTCATGGGCTCCGGCGAACCTCGGCTTCACCGCTACTCCACTGCGCCAAGCCTCCACCGTCGTCGTCTCCTCTTCTGATGAAGAGGCCTCGTCGGTGTCGCGTCGCTGACACCTGAAGATGCAAGGGGAGGCGCCGGCGCTCGCCCCAATCGCCGGCGACTGGGCTCCCTGCTCCTTGCGAGCGCAGGTGGTGGTGGGCGATCGAGCGTGGTGCGGATCATGCGGGTCCTTATCCGTAACTGCCCCACCTCTCGCCTCCTCTTATGCGGTGTGGGTGGCTGCGGGCTGGCCTCGGTCGGCGGTGGCAGGCCCAGGCCCAGGCGATCGACCTGCCCTCTTCAAGTTTTTTTAAATCTCTGTTTTATTAGTCTAGTACTAATTATTGTATATGGTGCAGTTTTAGACTCTGTTCCATATGTCCATACACAAAATGGTTTGGCTGAAGCATTGATTAAGAGGATCAAACTCATTGCAAGAACTTTGTTGACGAACTGCAACTTGCCAACCTCTTGTTGGGGTCATGCTGTTTTACACGCTGCTGACTTGATACAATTGAGGCCAACTGCATATCACAGTTCTTCCCCTCTGGAATTGGTACATGGAAATCCTCCGAGCATTTCCCATCTGCGTAAGTTCGGATGTGCTGCATACATCCCGATCTCACCGCCACAGCGGACATCTATGGGCACACACAGGAAGTTGGGGATCTATGTGGGGTACAAATCGTCGTCGATTATCAAGTACCTGAAACCCCTGACTGGGGATCTATTCACAGCCCGTCACGCTGATTGCATATTTAATGAGGAACATTTTTCGGCATTAGGGGGAGATTTCAAGTACCAGAAAGAATACCTGGAAATTGATTGGAATGCTCATGCCATTTCATCCTCTAATCCACGTACCCAAGAGACCGAACTTCAAGTTCAGAAGATCATTAATTTGCAACATCTTGCAAATAATCTGCCAGATTCATTTACTGGTCTGAAAGGTGTTACAAAATCCTTAAATCCGGCCAGAAACGCGCCAGATAGAGTGGAGGTACCGATAAAAACCACTCGACTCCCTATTCCCAAAAAGAGGGAGAGTAGTACAACCTTTGACCTGGAGCATGCTTCTAGAAAGCAGGAAAAGGAATCGAGGAGAAAAACCTCGGAGTCAGTAAATGCAGGTCAACTCAACGTTGACAAACACCTGATGGGTAGTATACACCCAGTGGAAGGGCAACCTCCACAACCAAGTTTCAGTGTGCACAAACTGACTGGGACATTGGAACACCCAGACTCGGTCGTATTGGGAAATCACGAAGAATCACTAGGGGTGCAGGAAATTTCCATCAACTATGTTGATTCTGGAGAATCATTTGACCGTAAGACAACAACTGTCGACATATATTTTGCTGAAAAGATTGCAGATACCCTTCTCACTGATCATGATCCAAGGTCTATCGTTGAGTGCCAAAAGCGCTCCGACTGGCCTAAATGAAAGGATGCAATCCAAGCAGAAATTGCCTCGCTTATCAAAAGAAAGGTATTCACTGAAGCAATACCTACACCTCCCAGTGTTTTCCCTGTCAGATTCAAATGGGGTTTTCTCCGGAAACGGAATGAGACAATGAGGTGGTGAGATATAAAGCAAGGCTCGTAGCACAAGGTTTCACGCAGAAACCCGGCATTGATTTCACTGAAACATATTCTCCAGTAACGAGTGCAACCACTTTCCGATATCTTATATCCTTGGCAGTGCAAAATCATCTATCTATGTAGTTGATGGACGTCGTGACCGCATATCTTTACGGGTTCCTGATGGAATCTCTATCCCGAATAAAAATGCAAAACGCAACATGTATTGTGTAAAGCTGAATAAGTCATTATATGGCTTAAGTCAGTTGGGACGGATGTGGTACAACCGACTAAGTGAGTTCCTTCTTCAGAAAGGTTACTCCAATAGTGTTGATTGCCCATGTGTTTTCATCAAGAAGTCCTCTACAGGATTTAGCATCATCTCTGTGTATGTTGATGATCTCAACATCATTGGCAGCACACCAGACATTGATGAAGCACGCAATCACCTAAAGATGGAATTTGAGATGAAGGATTTGGGTAAAACCAAATTTTGCTTAGGTATTCAACTTGAGCACCTTCCCTCAGGAATCATGGTACACCAATCTGCCTATATCCAGAAAATATTGGAGAAATTCAATATGGACAAATCCTATCCATCTAAAACTCCCATGGTGGTTTGATCTCTAGACGTAGAGAAAGATCCATTTAGACCAAGGGATGATGGAGAAAAGGTGTTGGGACCTGAAGTTCCATACCTTAGTGCTGTTGGAGCGCTTATGTATCTTGCAGATTGCACAAGGCCCGATATTGCATTTGCAGTGAATCTACTTGCTAGACATAGCGCAGCTCCCACCAAACGGCATTGGTCTGGAGTGAAGAATATCTTTCGATATCTCCAAGGCACAAAGGATCTTGGCCTATTTTTCCAGTTCCAGAAAAATCAGGACTCTGATGTGATTGGATATGCAGATGCCGGCTATTTGTCTGATCCCCATAATGCCAGATCTCAGACCGGCTTCGTGTTCCTACATGGTGGCACTGCTATATCATGGAAGTCTTCGAAACAGACTCTGGTGGCAACATCTACCAATTATTCTAAAATAATTTCGTTATTTAAAGCAACATGCGAATGTGTATGGCTTCGGAGAATGATAAACCACATACAACAGTCATGTGGAATGGGTTCGATAAAATTACCTACCATTATCTATGAAGATAATGCGGCCTGTGTTGCGCAGATGCAAACATGATACATCAAGAATAATATCACCAAGCATATTTCTCCTAAATGGTTTTTCCCCATAATCTTCAGAAAAATGGGGAAATAAGCATTCTGCAAGTCAAATCATGCGACAACCTTGCTGATTTATTTACCAAGTCTCTACCAAATTCTACGTTCCAGAAATGTGTTCATGGAATTGGTATGCGAAGACTTAGGGACTTGCAGGTGTCAGGGGGAGTCTCTTCTTGAGATATCCTTATTTTAATGACATCACATTATGCTATCTTTCTTTGTGAGTATGTGTTTCATGATCTCATCAAAGATTTTATGAAGAACTTTTGAAAGAGGATCTTTTGAGATGACAGAGCTTCCCCGACAATCGTGAAGATGATTCTACATGGTCAAGCGTAGATTAGGAGGAGTGTTAAGATTAAAGTATAATCTGTAATTAAGGGAAATCTCCCCTTGCCCATCGAGCGAGCGGTTGCTCCCGCACGGACGCCTGTGTCCGTTGCAACCGTGGCCTCTCTCCCGTCCTTTTGGAACCGATGCATCTCTTCGCGATCGTCGCATCTCTCCAGGGGATATATATACTCTCTGTAACCATCGATCAAGACAGTCAATCACTTTCGATTCAAAACACCTATGACAACTTTGTAAATTTCAAGATGATATGCCGGCTCAGTTTTTTGAAGGTGCTCATAGGGGTAGGGTATGCGTGTGTGCGTTCATAGGCGTGAGTGTATACATGTGTATATCAGCGCTTGTGTCTGTACTATGTTCAAAAAAAGAAAAGTTGTGCACCTTTATTCATGAAAGAAGAAAACAAATTAATTTCAAAGTACATTAACTTGCTATAAGCATGCTAGTTTTCTTTAGTTTCAGGACGATGTAAGCATGATTTGATTTTATTAAAGCCAGCCATGTACGCTTTCCCCATTAAAAAAAAGCATGCAGGTTTTTTAGTTTCAGGCCATCATGCATGGCTCGGTGTTCCTTATGACCCAGTGTTTGCACTTATGAAAATGCCAGTTAACTAATTAATAAAGCTCCATGAGATTCTTCAGAGAAGAATGATTATCTAAAAAAAATAGATGAATTGAATTTTTTTCTGCAGGGGCAAAACATGTATATTAATCAGAAAAGAAGTACACTCCTTTATTACATTGCACGACAGCCACGTCCAGCTCCGAACCAAGCCAGCTTACCGTGTGGCCTTCCATTCTGCCAATTTTTTGTGTTCCTAATAGGTCATTTAATCTTTGGCCACAGCTTTTCTCGTATTTGGTATTTGGACCTTTGTTCAAGAATTCGTCCGATGAACCAATTAATTTGCTAATTAATCCCTACTCGTAGGATCACTGTGTAGCCAATAAACTGATAAATTGTCAGATTAATTGATTAACTTATCGATTAGCTTATTAATTCCCTACTCACCAGTCAACTGAGCAGCTGTCAGTTTATGATTCCCTCAAGAATGATTTGGATGATTTGTCCTCGCCTATTGACATGGATGACTTGTGACCATTTTTGCTAAAACATTGGAGTATAATTTACACTTTTTATCCATTTTGAGATTACACTGTAAAGTCGATGCCCAATAAATGACCATATTGAAAAACTATTAGATTCTTACATTTTCAACGTTGCCAGGAGATGCAACACAGATAATCCAAGACATGAACCATTGAGTTGGAGAAAAAGAAGGCCAAACAAGGAGACCCAACCCCAAATCATTGATGAATGTGTCGTGGCGGGATCTATTGACAAGACTACCGGTGCCATCACAAACCTGGCTGGGATCATCGCAGTTGGTGGGCTCCTCTCCCCTCGACAACATGACTTATTGGATGTGAGAAAACCACCTCGCATCGCCATGACGGGGGCGAGGCCAGAGGTATTTATATTTACGACATCGTCGGCCCTTCTTCCCAGTTTAGCAACACGAGGACGACAAAAATTGTCAATATACCACCCTGTCCATCACTGCCTTGTGGCCCATACTCCCTAGAATCCCTCCTTCCGGTGAGCAGGTCTCCAACTGTGCCCTTTTGCACACCTGCACCGGGTGAAGGGGATAAGGGTTCTGGGTAGCGTCTCGGCGCAACTGCCCGCGTTCGTTCCACTAATTCGACTGCTACCATAACTTCAAGCTCTGTTTCGTCGAGCTCACCGTGGCTGGCTGGCAATGCTAGTGCCGCGAAAACCCGTTTTCTTTTCCAAAAAATCAAAATCAATTCTATGGAAATGCCTCCTACATAAGATTTTCTTTCCCCAACTACCTAGACTAGAATCCCTCCATCAGAAAGCGCAAATGATTTCGAACGTTTGAATCTCGCGGCTCTCGGCCTGGCACCCCCAGCGTCCCAGAACCCGGTGCATGCACCCATCTCATCCACCAAGCGCCCACCCCTCGCGCAAACGGTCCATATGCTCACGGTCCATAGACCGGGTCCTCCTTATTTCCCCTCGCCAGTCTAATTTATTGGCCGCCGCAGCTTTCCTTTCTGGCCTCCTCCTCCCCATTCCCATCTTCCCCAGCCCAGCGCCGCCGCAGCGAGAGAGAGAAATCCGGAGATTGCCGGAGAAGGGATGGCCGGAGCGGTCGCGTACGAGGAGCAGCGCCGGAGGCAAGTGGAAGAGAACAGGCGCAAGCTCGACCAGCTCAAGCTGCACCACCTCTCCGCCGCCCTCAGGGACGCCGCCGTCGACCCCAAGCCCTCGCCGGTCAGACCGCTCGCCCTCCCGCCCCCCTGGCCTCCTCCCCCTTCGATTCGTATGTAGGCTGTTCATTCGTTCGTTTGTTTGTTTGATTTGACTGACTCGCCGGGTTTCCGTCCGTGTCGCAGGTCAAATCTGCGAAGCGGAAGCCTCGAGGGCCGCCGCCGGGGGACGCCCCGCCCCGCCGCTCCGGCCGCGTCGCCAGCCTCCCCGAGCAGCCCAACTACCGGTTCGAGGTACGAACGTGGTTATGCTGCCGTTAAGGGTTTCAATTTTCATTTTTATTTTTTCCTTCATTCAGATTCAGATACTAACTGAAGAATGCATCTTCCGTGTATTTGCTTGTGTAGGATACCTATGGTGTCCTTGAGAAGAGTATCAGGTGGGGATAATCATGTCTCGTCCGATTCTTCCTCTCCAGAGAGCATTTGATTCGTGCATAGTACAGCAACTCTGTTTCTTGGTTGTTTTTGATGGAGCAGGGGGAGCAGGACGCACACCACAAGGAGCGACTTGATTGATCGAGTCTACGCGACCGAAGAAGCCAGAACCTATGCCACCGACATGGCCGAACAGCTGCAGGGCAAGCTGGACCCCCGCCACCCCAGTTTTGTCAAGCCCATGACCCAGTCTCATGTCACCGGAGGCTTCTGGCTAGTAAGCAAAAGGCTTCCACTGCTGCATGCTTGCATTCAGTTCACTCCCTGATTGAAACTGACGATGGTTGTCGGGTGCCGATTTGGATGGATTACTTGCAGGGCCTCCCCAAGCAGTTCTGCACCAGGCATCTCCCAAAGCGTGATGAGTGGATCACTCTGGTGGATGAGAAGGGTGCTGAGTCCGATTCGTACTACCTTGCGCGCAAGTGGGGCCTCAGCGCCCAGTGGAAAGCGTTTGCCATCAATCACAAGCTGGTCGATGGTGACTGCCTGGTGTTCGAGCGCATTGACCGGGCAAAGTTCAAGGTGAGACTTTAATATGGTGCAATCCCTTGTCTGAAGCTTTGTCCATGTATGAAACATTGAATCCAATGAGAATGCACGTGCATTTTATACAATTTCTGAAGAATTGCGTTCAATTTCATGGTTTGGTGGTTTGCTGATGCCATTATCTTGAATGTTCCACACTATTTGTACACCCAAGCAGTTGACTGAATTAATTCATGGGGAATTCTTGTTATGGTCATGTAATAACTGTAGATATTATGCATTTGTTCTCTGTGGTTTGTTATGTTGTAGATTTAAACTGTTGAGTGGAGCCACAGTTTTATTTAGGAATGAATGTGAGGTTGCAAAGAATGTCTAACTATTTATTCGAAATGACTAACTAGACATGTTTTTTTTGCTGGAACCATTGCTATACAACAACATCCCTACAACATTCCTTCATTCTAAGCAGATTCTACAATGCTCCCTTGGAGCCTCCTTGTGATTGTACATGGAATAGGAAACAATTCATTGAAGGATTAACAACTGGGAACATATTTTGAAATGCAGCCTCTGTTATTGCTATGAAAGTACGAATGCAGCCTCTGTTATGTCTAACCATGTGTATCACTGCTAATAATGGAGCCTCTGCTATGTCTAACCATGTGTATCACTGCTAATAATGGCGTCTCTGCCATGTACATGATGCAGGTCCACATTATCAGACAAAGTTCATATTATAAGTAACGACTGATGAGGGTGTGCAGGTAAATTGTTCATATTATTGTCAGTATTAGTTGGAAGTTTGAATTGAGTATTGTAAAAAGTTTATTTCTAAGTATCTTTTACTGCATGGTAGTTCACATGTCTGAAATAATTGTGAAACATGTGTTTTATTATCATTTAATCTACCTCAACTTAACTCTGTTTCCTGCACTGCAGTTAGTTGTGATGTGAACATGGGAGAAAAGCTGGCCAAATTTCTATATCTGACAAACTAGTTGATTACATGCCAGGCATTAAGGGATTGTATTTTTTTGGGTGGGAGCGGTGCAGGATTCTGCTTATCTTTCCCTCCCCGATATATAACCATTTGAACTGTGTACTCCACTTTTGCATGTCGATCTGTACCTCTGGGCAGCAGTTTTTTTTTTGCCACAGTTTTTAAGGAAAGGCACTCTTGGCTTACCTCAAAAGCAGCACTAGTCTAGTACACACCTTGTTATGTCGGCAGTTTAAAAGAATGACAAAATTGCATCTGTTCAACTAAATTGTTTCTACATTTGAGTCTTGGTACCATGAGTGTCTCATATCTGAGGGAAAAGCGTTAGGTTACTAGTTTGTAACTTTCTATACATATTCATTCTGCTTGCTTGCCATTGCCAATGACCACCAACACTCGTGTTTCATCTACTTCCCCACTTTCCTATTTCTTCCCAATCATACATAATTTATTGATATTGTCTAAACTTAGCATTATTCCCTTTTTACTAAGTATTTCTGGTCTTTTGGTCAATTAGGCCCGCTTGAAGGAATTGGACAATGAGTTGCAAATGGAGATCGTGAACCGTCTTCAGCCTTTTCGGTGACAGACAATGTTAAAAATATTAACTTCACAGATTCTCCCAGTAGTTATGTTTCGACTTATCTATGGGAACCAACTAAACTTGTAAATTTTGCCTGTTATGCACCATCCTTATTCCCATCCAACTTCTTGTGATGTCCAATTTGATTCACTCTGCATGCATGCATAATTTAGCAGATTTGTTTCGTTTCTATGATCATATCTACACAATCTTGTGGCTGCTTTTGATCTTAGCTTTGTGGTTCTCAAGTAACATGGTATATGCTTTAGCTATAAATAAGGTGAGACGAAGATGAGAATGCTTCCACATGGATCCAATGGCTGTAGGTAACTGTAATTTTATAGCAATCTTTCACATCCGTTAGTTTTTTTTTTGGACTTGTTGAGGTGACTATTTGACAAATGTTTTTACTGAACTTAACTTTCAAATGCTCATTGCTGTCCATGAGCCAAAAATTCGCATCATACAGAAACAACAGGACCAAGACTAGCCAAGGTGTACACAAGGACATGAACCAATGTCATCTAACACTAGGTACAAGAAACTGCAAAGAACAGAGAAAACACTTGGGACAGATCAAGTTCATCACTTGTTAATGGATGCAATAGAAACAAATACACCATTTTGCCCATCCCATCTTCTTCAATCCCTCTCATGTAACAGTATACTCCAACACAACCCAACACGTATGGATTTCAGGCACCAACAGCCGGCCAGCGTACGCATTATTACCAGAACCGTCAGTCCATCTCTACACATCACTACTATCCACCCACAGCCTCACAAATTGCTTTTCCTCGAAGAACTGTCTGTGCATGTGACTATTTGGTGCACTTTCACCTGTATGCCATATCGTCAGCGTGAAACTCTTGCCACCAGTTATTGCACCTGCTTTTATCGTCAACGTGAAACTCTTGTTGCCAGTTATTTTGCCTGCTATTACCGTCAGCGTGAAGGTCTTGTCGCCAGATCCGTGCTACTGTGTGCTGTCATACCAATAAATTTAAGTTGAGTTGGCTGTTGCAAACGAGTTAATTGTCAGAAAAAATAAATGTTGATCTCCTTGGCCTCGTGGCCTGGTGAGGATCAAGCAAATCTTATCACAATGACCGACCCGTAGAAATCGCTGCAAATGGATGGCATTTCATCCGTATACATTGAATTGATGCATATCCTAAATTGCACAGCTAAATGGTGGTATATGCCCAAACTTTCTGATGCGATATATTACCTATGTTCTGAAATATAAGTTGCTGGGGGAGTTCAGTTTACACTCCCCCAACGACTTATATTTAGGAACAGAGGGAGTATATTCAAGTAAGTACGTGATAGAACGGAAAGCTTTAAGCACATCTCTACCCAATGTATAAGGAAGGTTCGATCTTCCCCTCTCAAAAAGGACGAATACTTGTTCTTGTATAATATAAGGAGCCAACTTCCTGCTGAATTTTTAGTTGTAAAGATAATATGCCCGAATGTCTCACAGTATGCTTTATAATAAATTTAAGTTTATTTTTAGCTATCATTATTTTCCTTGAAAAACAATCTTTGTTGATATTAATCAATTGTAGTAATATGTGTATGATATGTATAGGCCAACCATCCTATCAATTTTGTCCTGATCCATTGTTGATGGTGCAATTATCTCCAAATGGAGTGCTTTATATCTTGACGATGACGTTGTGCCCCATATAGACAGGGACGAGAAACTAGACATACTACTCATATAGTACATGTTAGGTTCCTTATATATGACACAAAACAATTAATCTACAGATTTTATGAGTGTATCGCTCTCGGTGCATTGAAAAGATTGATAGCTTTGCGTGATTGAAAATGATGCAAAGCCAACAATGGATGAGATGGCGCGACAAAGATATGAACCTGCTTGTGCAACGTGCCAAATGCGACCCTGCATGCGCGCGCTTGGTGGAGGCTCCCCTATAAATACATAGCTCATCATCACTAAGGACGTACACCGAGCTGAGGCATCAAGATGGGTAGTGGTGGAAGGTTGGTGTTGGCTGCCTTGGTGGCGGTGGCGCTCGCCATCTTGCACCCATCGGCTGAGGTGGCCTCCCTCCGTGGTGGCGAACCGTTCGAATCCATCTTCGCCTTTGGCGACTCCTTCACGGACACAGGCAACAACCCCATCGTCTTCGGCTGGTACAACGTCTTTGACGTCGTGATGCGCCCTCCCTACGGCATGACCTCCTTTGGCGGCCTCCCCACTGGCCGCAACTGCAACGGCCGCCTCATCATTGACTTCATCGGTAATTAATCTATCAATCATCAGTAGCCTCCCTCCCTGCCTATATATGTGTATTTCAAGGTGATCAACGTATGATTTTCAGCTCAAGGCCTAGGCTTGCCTCTCGTGCCACCGTACCTGTCACACAAGGGGAGCTTCCAGCAGGGCGCAAACTTCGCCGTTGGTGGCGCCACCGCTCTCAACTCCAGCTTCTTCCACATCGGGGACCCTCCCGGCGCCAGCCCGTTTCCCCTCAACACCAGCCTCGAAGTGCAGCTAGGCTGGTTCGAGGAGCTCAAGCCTTCCTTGTGCCAAACGGACCAAGGTTATATACTTACTTAGCTTCACACAGTGGATTGAACTGAAAATGCATATAAATTAATATGAAACGGCTGCCACCCGGGTTTGAAGAAGTACTGGTTAAGTCAACTGATTATGGTCACTAACCTAGGCCAGCGTAGGATGCAACATCTTATGGATGAATATCAAACGTGATGAACATACACAGTAAACAAAGTGTAGAGAAAAAACTGATTTGAAAAAGATAAATCACTATGGTGAATATGTCAACATAAGTTTAAATATAATGAGTTTGATGACTACACATGGTAATGATATATTGTTCAAACCGTGGTGCACCATTAACCAAACACTTGATGTGCGTACATATAATCAAGAGGAGAAATGCTTCACTGCAGAGTGCAAGGATTTCTTTGGCAGATCACTCTTCTTCGTGGGTGAGTTCGGGATCAACGACTACCACTACTCCTTTGGGAAGAAGAGCATGCAAGAAATCAGATCATTCGTGCCAGATCTCATCCAGACCATCTCCATAGGTGCCGAGGCAAGACTACTTGACTCATCATGCTCCTCATGTCACTCCGGCTGTTCAGTCAGCGTACATGCATGTTAAACTTCATGTAAACTAATGCAACAAGCAGAGAGTGATCGAGCATGGGGCGAAGACTCTGGTCGTCCCTGGGATGATCCCGTCCGGATGCGCGCCGCCGATCCTCGTCACCTTCGAGGACGCCGATGCTTCGGAATACGACGCCACCACCGGCTGTCTCAAGGAGCCCAACGAGATCGTGAAGCTCCACAACTCTCTGCTGCGAGACGCCGTCCAGAAGCTGCAGGAGGAGCACCCCGATGTGACCATCATCCACACTGACCTGTTCAACCACGTTATGGAGATGGTCAAGGCGCCTGAGAAATTCGGTCAGTATAATTCTGTGTATACGCTCTTCATTGTTGGAAGTGCCCTGAGATTTATCTCGCTTAGAGTTTTGTCCAAACATATTGCACACCTTTTTGAATCCATTGTTCAGCATGAATCTTGATTCGTAAGGTTTAGAAAATAGAGTAGTAGTGGTGAACATTGCAGAAGTTGATGAGTTCAGTTATGCGGTGGTTGCAGGGATTAAAAAAGACGATGTTCTTAGAGTTTGCTGTGGAGGACGTGGGAGGTACCACTACAACCTCTCGGTCGCTTGTGGTGATGAAGCCGCGACGACGTGCGAAGATCCGTCCACTTATCTATTCTGGGACGGTGTCCACCTGACGGAGGCAGCTTACCACTACATTGCTGAAGATTGGCTCAACACCATAGTAAGCAGTCTGCCTACAACACTTAGCTCTTAAATGAGCTGCCTACGTCTGAATGCGATACATGGAATCATGTACACGGTAGTCCATCATATCACCGCAATCTTCAATAAGATACTTGTAATAAAATGGGTTTAAATGTACTTCTAAATAAAATTATTATCTATTGTATATTGTTAAACCAATAAAAAGGATGGTGGAGGTTTATGGATCTAAAATTATGATATCTTAGTGGTAGAGATGTGTCTACACAAAACAGCACACCATCGAGAAAATTTAGACCTACTTGGACGGCATCACGACACTTTTAGTATGTGCAAGTTTAGATGTTTTACCGGTATGTTGTCACGGACTCCTATTGAACACTTGCGAGTATAGATGTGTTGCACTATGCTCACTGATCAGTGATCATAGCCATTGCATCTTCTCTTGGAACCACCGACGCAGATTTGTCACAACCATTGAAGACGTACAAGTAGCATATAACACTTCTAATCTGAGCTACAGAAAAGATTATGCATTCAAGATCGATATGTGCATACAAAAAATTCACGGCTTTTTGTTAGCTTGGTCAACCAAGTCACTGACAAAATTGGCATGCAAGTGAGATAAGTATAAATAAAAAGTGAGAATATGATTCGCGCAAAAGGAACTATAAACATGCACAAACAAACGATTGATTCCTCGCTATTGATACGACTGCAACACCATCATCGGTGAAGACGCTATGAACTACTCCACACTTCTGGTTAATCTATATGCACTATGTATGCTGCCAAGATAAATATAGATGGTGCACATAGTGATCATGACTTGATGCACCACGATGTTGCACCATACTGATATGTTGAGTTGTTTACTGCAACAGAACGCATCCTCGAAGGTAAACACTTCTTTTTTTGCTTGGACCTATAAAGATACAGTGCAATTTATTTACTGGCGTGGCTCTTCTTAGTTGCGTTGTTGTTTTCTTTTCGTTGGAAACCAAACCTAGTGATTCCCTTCTAAATATCCCAAATGGTTTTGATCTTGTCTCCATAAATATCAAATGCATCGTAGCTATCTTAGTTATAGATAGTTGATGATTCTGCATGATGCAAATAACCAGCTTAAAATATTATTTTTAGATAAGAGTATTATGTGCAACAATACGGCCAGAAACAAAACTATATTACATACACAAAAATTACAAGTCCCGTGCATGGTGTATGAAATCACGTAGAGAAGTCCAAAGAGTAGTTTTTTTGTGCGTGGAGAAAATGTTAATTTGTTATGTCTTTGCTAAAAAGTGCATTAGCACATTTGAAATTGGCTCAAACTTATATAACTATTCACCATACCATTTGTAAAAACACCGATGAATTAATTGTACACATGTGAAGAACCTAAAGCTTGTGAGACTATTTAATTGGCTATGCAAATCAATATGATGAAGTATCATATTAAAAACATATTATTTTCCTCCCAGATGAGAGCTACGTTTCGGAGCTCGTGCGCATTTGCACCAGAGTGAACAGTAAATTAAAAAACAAATTCACACAAATCTGAAATCTTTAGAAATCAAAGATGAGAAACCCTTCTAGGAGCATACCATCTCGGAATCAGATTTGAATTTTGGTTATCAGACGACATTTTGGTTAGTGAGTATATCCATCCATCAAATAAAGCCAAAAAAACAGCACCACATTTGTGTCCTCCCATCTGCTTGTCCAAAATGGAGGGGCCATTTTTTTTTGTGCAGTTATGGCCCAGAAAAGCAAATAAATCATTTTAATGTGTCAATAGCTATATGCTCATGTAATCACTAGATTGATTTGTCATTTATGAAAAATCGACGATATTAATATGTCTAGTTTCTGTCCCTATCTGGAGGTACAACATCGTCGTCAAGAGACAACAACTCCATCTGCACATAATTGGATTATCAACAATGGATACGGATGGCTGACCTATATGTATCATACACATATGCTGCAATTAATATTTATAAACAGTATTGAGGGAAATAATGATTGCAGAAAGTAAATTAAAATAAATTATAAAACATACCCATACAAACATGCATGCATTTTCTCTTCAGCCGGAAGTTGGTATTTGAGTTTTGGCGAGATCAAACACGATATCAGCCTGTTTAGATGGGTAGATCAAACACTATAGTGTGCTTCCTTATACACCGAGTAAAAACGTGTTCAACATTTTCCGTTCTTAATATATACGGTACCATCAACCATTTGTAGTGTTTTCGATTGGTCAGTCGTTGTGATACGACTTGCCCCATCCACGGGCCAAGAAAGAGACCATCATTGATTGTGTAGGTCGATCAACTTGTTTAGAATGGACGGGTCAGATTAAATTTATTTTATGGTCACTGCACAAGAAAACAATTTTTGGTATGATAACTCACAGTACAACTGTATGCGGGTAATAATGTATTTTTGCAAAAAAGTGTGTTTTTTCTTATGATTGCTAAGAGCGGGTACAATAACTAGCGATAAGAGCTTCATGCCGATGACAGAAAGTGAGACCTGACAACTAAATAGCCACGTACGTGTGCACACAGTGCTTCGAGGAAGGCAGTGAGGCAATGGGCGGATAGTGATGGCGTGCAGTGATGGTTCTCGTAATAATGTGTATGTGACCGGTTGACGAATACTTACATATATGTGTCACGTTTGCGCCCATCCGTTGATCTGTACTGGTTTGGTTGTAGCTAGAGACGGGGATCTCTTAGGGTGCAGGTCATATGTGGTAGTAATATTAGATCATATGTTGATTATTGCATACTGGTCTTTTGGGCGATTCACCTTTGGGCATCTCTATTTCAATTTTGTTTTCAGAAGGACAATTTGAACCACTGGTTAGAGAAAAGGTAAAATAACCATGCGCCCCAGTAAAAACAGGTTTGACTTTGCCTGGAAAACATAAATCCACGTTAATCGATTTACCGCCGCCATCCCCATCAACCCGACCTCTAGAACTGACCCCTCCCACCAGCACTGCTAGTTTCGCGCTTCCTGAGCTGCCTCCTTTACCTTGTCGTTGCCACATCGGCCATCCCTCTACCCCGCGGAATTAAATCACCCCCAAAATAGCTGCAACAGCCACACTATTTGCTGCCTTGGAACCCTGCCGCTACGCTATGGCTGCTGCCGCAAAATTCTCTCCAAACCTTGTTCCAAAATCAGCAAAGGCCTCGAGAAATCCCACTTGAAAAATTGATGCTATTGCCATGATTGCCGCTATGGCGGCAGCTATAGCTGCTAGAAGAGGCTGCCTCGAAAACATGTCTCCCACAATGTAATCTTTGCGCCTACCCCCTCCCCTTGCACACGCGCGCGCGCGCGCACACACACACACACACACACACACACACACACACACACACACACACTCTTTCTTTGGCGTCGGCGACTATCCCGCACCTGCACCCGTCAACCCTCGGTCTTCCCTCCGGCAGCAATGCTGTAACCATCAGGTTCAATTTTATGCGATTGACAATTAACAAACGCTGTAAAACCAATAATGCGCCCATACGCTTATTGGTAGTCCAAGGTGCACGCCCGTCTCCACCCTAGTGGGTGTCTGTGGGTCGTCCAACCATAAGTAATTGGTTTACCTTATATATTGTTGATTGGTTTTGAGATAGCTTATTGTTTATGAAAAACGGTGGTTTACCTTATATAACCTTGATCAGTGAAGGACATAGCATATATATTGCTTCTGTAAAGTCTCATCTTCCTTGATCATACTCCCTCCGTTCCCAAATATTTGTCTTTCTAGAGATTTCAACAAATAACTATATACAGAGCAAAATGAGTGAATATACACTCTAAACTATGTCTACATACATCCGTATGTTGTGTTTATTTAAAATGCCTAGAAAGACAAATATTTGGGAACGGAGGGAGTAGTAATTAGTCAGACCATTCAAATACATTATTAGACAGTATAGTAGACTCATATAGAAAAATCACACTTCCCTCCTCTATTTTTTCCTCTCGAGATAAGAGAGAACAGAGAAGCATAACTATTTGGAAAAGGATGCATTTTTGAATTGCTTCTAGATGACGCACACTCATTGTTCAGCCTACAATACTCGTCTCCTGCTAAACCGTTTGTGCGCTCATGGCTAGGAGTGAAAGATTGGATGAAGCGTATGCCTCTGGCAGGAACGCGTTGCATGTTATGTAGGCAAAGAGGTTTACAAAATTTGGTAGTTAGGTTATGTTGGATTGATCCTCAAGAAAGAAACACAAGATGAGGATGAATCCTAACAACCACAACTACTGGTTACAACACCACACAACACGCTAGCCTTCCCGGCGTACCGGGCGTATATACGGTTTATACTTATACCGTATATACATATTACAATGTATTCTAACACGCCCCCTCAATCATAACTTCACCAAGTTGAGATTGCTCTTAAAATATTCCAATTTTCGCCATGATAAGGCCTTGGTAAACCCATCAGCAACTTCATCACCTGTGGGTATAAACCGAATGTCCAGTAGCTTGCTAGCTACTCTCTCTCGAACAAAATGATAGTCAACTTCTATATGTTTAGTTCTTGCGTGAAACACTGGATTTGCTGACAAATATGTGGCACCAATGTTGTCACACCAAAGACGAGCAACTGGCGAATGAGCAACTCCAAGTTCACGCAGACGAGTTTGGACCCAAATAATCTCAGCAGTTGCATTGGCTAATGATTTATACTCTGCCTCAGTACTTGACCTTGAAACAGTAGCTTGCTTACGTGCACTCCAAGAAATCAGGTTGGGACCAAAGAACACACAGAAACCTCATGTTGATCTTCTGTCATCGGACATCCTGCCCAATCAGCATCTGAGAAGGCACTAACAATGTTGCAAGCTGACTTAGTGAATTTTAGGCCTGTACTCATATTACCTTTGAGATATCTAAAAATCCTTTTAACTGCTGTCATGTGTTGGGAGGTAGGAGAATGCAAATACTGACAAACTTTGTTCACTGGGAAACAAATATCCGGTCTTGTTAATGTCAAATATTGCAAAGCACCTACCATACTTCTATACCTTGTTGATTCTTCGGCCCCCAAAGGTTCTCCTTGTTCCTTTGATAGCTTTTCAGAAGTTGAGAGAGTCATGTTTGAAATCTTGCAGTTTGTCATGCCTGCACATTTCAATATATCCATGACATATTTATCTTGGGTGAGAAGGATGCCATCTTTTACCTTCTTAACTTCAATTCCCAAGAAATAATGTAGATCTCCTAGATCCTTCAAGGCAAAATCTCTTCTCAAATCTGCCAACAAAGCTACAGTTGCATCTTGTGATGAGCTAGCAACAATTATATCAGCAACATAGACTAACATAAACATAATAGTCTTTCCTCTTCTAAAAAAGAATAGAGAGGTATCCCCTCTTGATGGTTTAAAACCAAGTGCTTGAAGTTTGTCACACAACCTGGAGTACCATGCCCGAGGTGCCTGTTTTAGACCATACAACGCTTTGTCAAGTTTGTAGAGATGATTTTCCTTGCCTCTAATTTCATAGCCAGGTGGTTGTCTCATATAGACTTCTTCCTCTAGAACGCCATGAGGAACGCATTCTGAACATCCAATTGCCTGAGGCTCCAGTTACTGGATACTACAACATAAAGAACAAGTCTGATAGTAGCTGCTTTAACAACAGGACTAAAGGTATCTTCATAATCTATATCGTATCTCTGTTTGAAACCTTTTGCTACTAGCCTTGCCTTGTATGTGTCAATTTGACCATCTGCCTTTCTTTTAATCCTATAGACCCACCTACAATCAATGATATTTTTATTTTTTATTGGTGGGACTAAGTGCCAAGTCTTATTTTTAATAAGAGCATCATACTCATCATTCATAGCCCTCTTCCAATTTGTATCATTCAAAGCTTCTTGCAAGTTATGAGGTTCACCAGTAGTTGTCAGACCACCAAAACGAGGTTTGAGCTTGTCATACCTAATTGTGCCATCTGTACGAATTTGAGGTTTTAAAATGCCATGTTGTGACCGTGTTCGCCGGGTTGGCACATCAGGAGCTGCAGGTGCATGCGGCACAGAAAATCCGCCGGAGGAGGGAGGATCCGCACACGATCCCATGTCAGCGCGCGATCTCGTAGCGGATCTGTCGCCAGCGACAAAGGATATCTCATCCTGTCGGGGCAGGTCGACGTGGGAGCCTGTGCGCACGTCTCCCTCGCTTGGTTGGCGCACCTGGAGGCGGCAAGAGGGGAGCCGATTGGCCCACCTGACGATGCGCTGTCGGGAGATTCAGCGGGCGGCCCAGCGCGCGCCACGCGTCGTTCCCGTGGCGGCATCTGCGCAGTGGAGGCAGATTCGCCCCCTGGTCCACCTGCGTCGCCTGCGCCTGCTGACGCTGCAGGCTCGGGATCGCTGCCCGCAGCACCTGAATCCTCCTCGTGTTCTGCAACAGTTTCGTCTTGTTCTGCTGCATAAAATCATGCACAAAAACTAGATTTTCTCCACTGTTAGCAACAGGATTAGGGCGAAAATTAGCCTGTTGATCAACTACAGGTTCGTCGCCATGATCAAAAGGTGTAGACTCAGGAAGTAAAAGGACTTCTGACCGGAGAGGGGTGCCTGCATTACGATTTAGATTTGCAAAGGGAAAAACAGTCTCATCAAAAATAACATCACGGGATATGTATACTCGTCCAGCAGCAACATTTAGACATTAAAAACCTTTGTGAAGATTGTTGTAGCCAAGGAACACGCACTGTTTGGAACGAAATTCTAACTTTTTGGAATTATAAGGGCAAAGATTCGGCCAACATGCACATCCAAAGACCCGAAGAGAATGATAATTGGGTTATTCTTGAAACAAATGTGTCAGAGGAGTTTCAAAATTAATCACTTTGCTAGGGGTGCGATTTATCAGATATGTAGCAGAGAGGAAAGCCTCATCCCAAAACTTCAAGGGCATGGAGGCATGGGCTAAGAGAGAGAGCCCTACATCAACAATATGTCGATGTTTTCTTTCTGCTGACCCGTTTTGCTGATGAGCATGGGGACATGAGACATGGTGAGTGATTCCTAATTGACGAAAAAAGGAATTTAGACGTTCATACTCGCCACCCCATTCTGTTTGCATAGTGATTATTTTCTTATTGTACAACCTTTCAACAAGGGTTTGAAATTCATGAAAGACTTTAAACACTTCGGATCGGTGCTTAAGGAGATATATCCACCTGAATTTGCTGTAATCATCAATGAAAGACACATAATAGTTTTTCTTATTGATAGAATCATGGGCAGGCCCCCATACATCGAAGAAAATTTGCTCTAAAGGAGCTTTAGACACACTGTTTGAACTAGGATAAGGAAGTTGGTGACTTTTGCCCATTTGGCATGCATCACACACTCCTTCTTTATTCAACTCGCTACTAGAAAAGGGAATATCATTCTGGCTAAGAACATGACGCACTATGGTAGATGACGGATGCCCTAGCCGACTATGCCACCTTTCAACAGGCAGTTTATTGGCACCAAACGCTTGCTTGCTTGAGCTAAAGGAAGCCGATGATACGGGGTAGAGACCTTGTCTACACCTGCCGCGCAGAAGAGTTTTCCTCGTTCCCTATTCCTTGACGAGAAAAAAAGTTGGGTGAACTTCAAGGAAGTATGATTATCAGTGGATAAGCGATGGGCGGAGATAAGGTTTTTGGCGACATCGGGTACATGCAAGATGTTCTTAAGATGAAGATCACGAGTAGGGGTACGAACAGTAGTGTGACCAATATGACTAATTTCCATACCTTCTCTGTTTGCAGTGTGGACTTGATCGTTGTCGTGGTACTTGTTGTGGACGGTCAACTTGTCGAGTTCAGTGGTGATGTGATCGGTGGAGCCAGTGTCCAGATACCAGTTGGTATCTACTCCATAGGACGAGGTTGTGGCAGATCTGGCGCTCTTCTCGTTCTTGGTGTAGGAGATGTCGAAGCGCCGGTAGCATTCGAGGGCGGTGTGATTCGGTCTCTTGCAGATCTGGCAGACGACCTCAGGAAGATCATCGGCTCCTCCGTTGCCGTTGCCGTTGCCGCGACCTCCATTGCCACGACCACCGCCTCCATTGCCACGGCCTCTGTTTCCGCGGCCACCTCCTCCATTGCCACGGCCACCGTTACCGTGGCCAAAGCCACTGCGGCCACGAGAGATAGTGTTGGCGGAGGACTGGGAGGAGTGGTTTCCACCTTCGAACATAGCAAGACGCTTTTCAAAACCGATCAACTGAGAGTAAAGTTCAGCTACCTTGATTGGTTCAGTCCTCGCGGCGCAGATGGACGAGACAAATGAGATGTAGTCGTAGTCTAGTCCGGCAAGGATGTAGGAGACCATGTCATCATCGTCGAGCGGCTTGCCTGCTGAAGCCATCTCGTCGCCCAGCGCTTTCATGCGCCCGATGTAGTCGGCGATGGTCGCGGTACCCTTTTTGGTGGTGGAGAGGGCGATCCCCGTGTTGACGATATTGGCCTGTGTCTGGGAGAGGAACATCTCCCTGATGGCGGTCCATGCCGCGGCGGCCTTGGTGCAGTGGGAGGCGAGATCGAGTTGAAGATGAAGCTGAGCACCTGTGAGTCTTGCGCCACGGTGACAAGATACTCCAGGTTTGGCGCATCTGTCGGCTTGCCGTCTTTATCGGCGAGTTTGGGCTCCGGGAACGGGTGATCAGGGTTGAGGAGATCGACCAGCTATGCTCCACGGATGGTGGCTAGGGCTTGCGCGCGCCAGACCAGGTAGTTGCCCCGGTGCAGCTTGTCAGCGATGGGAATGAGGGCAAAGGCGGCGGTGGCGGCGGAGCTGGAGCTAGCCATGACTAGGTTTGGATGTTGGAGAGGAAGTTGGCTCTGAATACCATAAAAGATTGGATGAAGCGTATGCCTCAGGCAGGGACGCGTTGCATGTTATATAGGCAAAGAGGTTTACAAGATTTGGTAGTTAGGTTATGTTGGATTGATCCTCAAGAAAGAAACACAAGATGAGGATGAATCCTAACAACCACAACTACCGGTTACAACACCACGCAACACGCTAGCCTACCAGGCATACCGGGCGTATATACGGTTTATACTTATACCGTATATACATGTTACAATGTATTCTAACAAGGAGAAGGAACTTCAAGCCATCAGAGGGGTGGCCAGAAGAAAGGAAACAAGATGCAGCTGATGACTCATAATATAAGTTGTGTATTTATTTTTCTACATCTGACAAATTGTACTTGACACCTTTTTTTCCTCTTATTTTGCGATGAGTCTCCATATATGCTTTACCAATTACCCAACTAGCAAGAAACAAAAGGAGAGTTGGCTTAGCTAGCAAGAGTTAAATTACATGTTACCACAGATACAAACAAGAAATGCTAGCTTCAAGATTAGGAGACACCGGGAAGTAGGATGATGCAGTTGGGTCTGCTGGTGCAGTTTTTTGTTTGGTGTCAGACCGCTGTCTACTGGCTAGTGGCAACGGCAAATTGCATTTGTACTGTGCGAAATTAGCAGTGGACGTGATCGACAGAATTTTTGTATGCATGTGTGTTGAGCATCGATGCGGGTGTAGACTACTGGGCCGTATGTCCAACCGAAATTGAGATGAATCATTTCTATTCTCCCGATACGGAGCCGCGGTGTATATGTTTATCTCGTGCAATATCGTGCCAGGAATGTTACAACATAAGGGTTACAATGTGAGGATCGAGGAAGATAAAAGAAAACCAAAATAGAGTCGGTTTGGTTTATATCGCACCAAATCTTGTTTAACATGATGAGAATAACCTTCTCAAACATCCTCCCTCAATCACAATTTGTGCAAATTGAGATTCTTCAATGCTCGGAGCCAATGGATATAGTCTTTGGGTTGCTCCTCTTCGATCGTGTTCCGTGCTAATACCAATTTGTCCTTCATGAATCTTGGCCCAATCCCTCATCCATTGTCGGTTCAACAAGATCAAGTAAATGTTAAATATAAGGTAGAATAACATTCAAAAAAAATATGAGGTAGAATCGTTGAACCGGGCGACCTTTCTTGGCTAGCGACTTTTCAGGTGCTTTAAGGGAGATCTCTATTTTCTCTCCTTCTATTGATTGTATCTCTAGATAGTCGGCGAAAATGGCACCCAAAGTAGCATCAACAAAGTGGGATAGAATAGGTTGTTTGCTTACTTTTTATGTCCTTGTTTGTTTGGATACAACTCTAGTATACAACATGTCGTCTCAGTCGGTATGAAAAAGCCCATTGTTGGCGAGTAATCATGCCGTCTAGGTTGGGGGTCAGTGATCCTAGGGACATTCACAGTTGGGTGAAGAGCCGATCAAGAAAGCAATATGTCAAAGGGATCACAACAAGAGCCTCTAGTAATAACCTCCATCACATGCGGCTTTTGGTGAATATTCGTCGGTGAAATAAGGAGCATAGTCTGTTATATGTGTATCAACCATCTGCTTTATGTTTATCGTAGATGGATCTTACAAGCATGAATATATCACATTCTTATATATATATATATATATATATATATATATATATATATATATATATATATATATATAATGACATATCAAGTTCATTTGATTCTCAATCTCTGGATTGGTGGTGGTCTAGTTGTGAATATTGAGCCTCGGAGATCATCATATTTGTCACAGAGTCAACTGAATTCCGGACCGGCAGTCTCTTCGGTGAGCAATCCATGGTTGGTTTCAAGAGTATGTCGTCTTTTGGTCTTTGAGAGGTACCCCTTCTATGGTAGTGTGATCTTTTAGTTGGTCTTCTTCGATTTGTGTTCCACAAAATATTGATCTTTGCTTCATCAATCCCAGTTCAATAGAATGTTCATATTAGGATATCATTATTGAACGAACCACCTTTCTAGGCTACCAACTTTTGCAAGTGCTTCTAAGGGGCATCTCTATTTTCTCTCCTTTGAGCATTTAGGTGTCTAGGGCCCGTGACAGTGGTGTCTAGAGCAACTCCATTTATGAGTTGGCTCAACAAATTAAAAATATCAGTGTAAGTCTAGGCAATGCTTAAAATAGCTTGGAAGTGGAAACTTTTGATGAACACGTACATAAAAATTTCACCAACAATGCTTTACATGGCTAACAATTAATGTACACGTATATATATACACAACCATCTGACGATTGTGTGTTCTTCAAACTCCTCGCATCATTGAGTATCAACGTCGTAAGTAACCTTCTCCTACACCAATCATCAGAAGAAATGATGCAAGAAAGAAGAAAATAAATACTGATAAAGAGAATAGGTAGGTTGAGAATAGGAGACACCAGGAAGGGAACACTTCGAGTGCATTAAGCATGCTGCACTCTAATATGTGTTGCTCCGGCACGAGATCATTTTATACTCTCTGAGAATCAACATAGAACCTTGTCAAGTCAGGCAACTGGAAGCAATGACATCTGTGTGGCAAAAAGATGCACAATGACTTCTGGACGTGTAGTATGGACCTTTCGCATGTTTACTTACCGTTGCAATTTTCTCTTGGGATTGAACTATGAGATGCCTTTTTAGGGTTGCCTTGCCACATTGATTTCATTGATGTTATAGACACACATAGACCACATGAGAAAACACGCACGGACAACTTGTCGGAAAATAAAAAGGTTTTAAAATGTGAAGACACGCGCTTGCAAAGGAAAAGTGTGCGGGTGGGTGGGATGATTTGTTTGGCCTCATTGATGTCTCCTCCTGCTAGCAGGCATGTTGCCATCGACCACCTCACATGCCTGAAAATTGCGTTTGCATATTCCGACCTTCCTCTGCACGTTCACTTTTCACCTCAAGCTTTGCCCATAAGATACACCCCCACGCTCAACTGTTAACACAGGCTCTCGCGGTAGAGATGCTCGCCAAAGTATAGTAACTAATCAACATATAACTAAGTGAGTTGGCTCTCCAATTTGAAATGACAAGCATAAGTTTGGGCCAAGCTTAAAATAAAAGGCATCCTCTTGCTCTTCATCTCATCGCATTGGATCTTGAAAAAAAACATTTCATAAAATCGACATGAGATGAATATTCTCACCAACCACGTATTTGTATGACTTACACAAATAACACGAACATCGGTCAAATGGGTTCTCTAATTGTTCCGTGAGTCATTTAGTTTCACCACCACAATTTATATACCACACGAAAAATTCTCCTACACTGCCGCAAAAAAGACAAAAAACAACAATGCAATTGAAGAAAGAAGAAATAGAAAAAAAAAAAGAGGCATTGAGACACCGAACATTTTAAAATAGACATGGGGGAAACCTAGAGATTCGTGCGGAATAACTTGAAGATTCGTGCGGATGCTTAGCTGCCATGTGACTGAGAGGTTGTGACGGGATAACTCCGAGAAAAAAAAAGGAATACAAGAGGACATGCTGTGCTCGGCCTCGTCGCCGCCTCCTCCCGCCGGCGGGCATGCCGCCGCCGACCACCACGCGCGCCTGAGGTCCGCGGCCGCGCGCTCCGACCTGCCGGGCGCGCTCGCCGCCTTCGCCGCCATGTCCACCTCCGCGTCCGCCAGCCCCGTCCTCCGCACCTTCACTTCCCTCCTCAAGCTCTGCGCGGCGCGCGCCGACCTCGCGACCGGCCGCGCCGTCCACGCGCAGCTCGCCGCGCGGGGGCTCTCCGCGGAGTCCCTCGCCGCCACGGCGCTGGCCAACATGTACGCCAAGTGCCGCCGGCCGGGCGACGCGCGCAGGGTGTTCGACCGTATGCCCGTGCGGGACCGCGTCGCCTGGAACGCGCTCGTGGCCGGGTACGCGCGGAACGGGCTCACCGGGGCCGCCATGGAGATGGTCGTCCGGATGCAGGAGGAGGACGGGGAGCGGCCCGACTCCGTCACGCTCGTGTCTGTGCTGCCCGCCTGCGCCGACGCCCAGGCGCTCGGGGCCTGCCGCGAGGTGCACGGGTTCGCGGTCCGCGCTGGCTTCGACGAGCTCGTCAATGTCTCCACGGCGATCCTTGACGTGTACTGCAAGTGCGGGGCGGTTGAGGTTGCCAGGGCTGTCTTTGATCGGATGCCGGATAAGAACTCTGTTTCTTGGAATGCCATGATCAAGGGGTATGCTGAGAATGGGGATGCTACTGAGGCTCTCGCGCTGTTCAAGAGGATGGTGGGGGAGGGCGTTGATGTGACGGATGTATCTGTGCTGGCAGCATTGCACGCCTGTGGTGAGCTTGGGTATCTTGATGAGGGGAGACGTGTCCATGAGCTACTCATGAGAATTGGGCTGGAGTCAAATGTGTCGGTGATGAATGCGCTGATCACCATGTACTCCAAGTGCAGGAGGACCGACCTCGCTGCCCAGGTTTTCGATGAGGTGCGCTACAAGACACGGATCTCCTGGAACGCCATGATCCTCGGGTGCACACAGAATGGAAGGTCAGAAGATGCAGTCAGGCTCTTCTCTAGGATGCAGCTAAAAAATGTGAAGCCTGATTCGTTCACTCTCGTCAGTGTCATTCCTGCACTTGCCGACATCTCAGATCCACTGCAGGCAAGATGGATCCATGGTTACTCTATCAGGATGCACCTAGATCAGGATGTGTATGTTCTGACAGCCCTTATTGACATGTACGCAAAATGCGGCCGTGTCAGTATAGCTAGAAGTCTCTTCAACTCAGCAAGGGAGAGGCATGTTATCACATGGAATGCGATGATCCATGGGTACGGCTCACATGGTTTTGGCAAGGTTGCAGTTGAGCTGTTTGAAGAGATGAAAAGTTCTGGCAGAGTGCCCAACGAGACGACATTCCTTTCGGTCCTCTCGGCATGCAGTCATGCTGGTTTGGTTGATGAAGGGCGGAAATATTTTTCGAGCATGAAGGAGGACTATGGGCTTGAACCTGGGATGGAGCACTATGGTACCATCGTGGATCTTCTTGGCCGAGCTGGGAAGCTAGATGAAGCATGGTCTTTTATCCAAAAGATGCCTACGGATCCTGGCATTAGTGTTTACGGTGCAATGTTAGGCGCTTGCAAGTTGCACAAGAATGTGGAATTGGCAGAAGAATCAGCGCAGAGGATCTTTGAGCTAGGGCCAGATGAAGGTGTGTATCATGTCCTCCTAGCTAACATTTATGCAAATGCTTCAATGTGGAAGGATGTTGCAAGGGTTAGAACTGCTATGGAGAAGAAAGGCCTCCAAAAGACTCCTGGATGGAGTATTGTGCAGCTCAAGAATGAGATTCATACCTTCTATTCTGGAAGCACAAATCACCAGCAGGCAAAGGACATTTATGCAAGGTTGGCTAAGCTAATAGAAGAGATCAAAGCTGTGGGGTATATGCCGGACACTGATTCTATACATGATGTAGAAGATGATGTCAAGGCACAGTTACTCAACACCCACAGCGAGAAACTTGCCATTGCATATGGACTCATCCGCACATCCCCTGGTACAACAATTCAGATAAAGAAGAACCTCCGCGTCTGTAACGACTGTCACAATGCAACCAAGTTAATATCTCTAGTGACAGGACGGGAAATAATCATGAGAGATATTCAACGATTTCACCATTTTAAGGATGGTAAATGTTCATGTGGAGACTACTGGTAGTGAAGTGTTGAAGGCAGTCTGAATATGGATTTTGAGATGATAAAACTTCGCACAGCTACTATACAAGTAAGCCTATGAATTCGGACTATAATGTGGACTAAACTAATTGGAAGATATATTAAGGCAGTCGCTAAGTTTTATTTGTGGCACACTTTTGTGTGACCATAATTTCAGATCACAATTTGAGATCTGAATTACCTTGCCATACTTTGTCACGGGTCTAGCAGGTGCCTTTTCTATTGGCATCATGGCTAAAATTCTGAAGCACCAGGCAGCTCTTAGCCTCTTATGGTCATCTAACCTTCTCAGCGAACATTCTGTAGATCCAGTCCATTTACATTGGTATTGTAACGCATTTAACAATTATGATGTTTCTACCTTCATTTGAAATAGTACACATGGAAGTTGTTGACCACAGAAAACACTTCTATTTTATTCTCGTCTGGAATCAGATGATGTACATGATGAGTGCAAACTGTTGATAACTAATAAACACTTAGTCTTACCATTTTGCATACTTGAGACTGTGAGATGAGTATGTAACAACATCTTGTATTCTGTAATGAAAATCAAGGACTGTAACAACATTCTGTCTTTTATTCACCATTTTGTTCCCGCATTATCCCAAAATCCCATTAAAAATGGATTGACATATCCATGTTTACAATTGAGTATACATTGAATACTTAATTCTTCCGTTGAAAGTTTTGTGTACTTCGAAGCTAAGGATCACTTCTCAGTCTGATTTTAGTTTCCAATTGCTGTTTAAAACTATTCTACTGTTCTGCTCCATGGACATAACAGCTCTCTTTTGCCTCAGTTTTTTGAACTTTGTGCTGATGGTGTTGACATCTGCCTGCCAATTGTAGCAATGAACTCCACTGCCACTTTGAGTGCATTAATAGATGCCAGGTTCATCAGGCTTGTTGATGACCATGTTGGTTCCCCTCCAGCCAGATCCGATACTCCCCGGAACACAATCACAGGTACGCCAGGAGATGTTGTTGTCTGTTGAAATATTAAGTGCACTTAATTAGTGATATCTTAGATTTTATGATTGAGTCGATATTGTGGAGCGCAAATGTTGCCACATATATTTAAGTAAAGATTATGAGAGATAAGATATGGAACCCACCATCACCACTGCTGCGCTTTCCTCATCTATTGTTGACACTGCAAATTCTCTGAAAAGGAACTTCCGGTATTCTGCATTGTCTAGAAACATGTCAGCTGATGCTCCTTTTAGCCCATGAACCACTTGTGGCGTTTTAGGTAAACAAAAAGTATCATTACACCTTTCAAGGTTGACCTACAGAAATTTACAAGTAGTACAAATTTTAGGCTGTGTTTCTATGCATAAGCCTGTACTTGCTATACAGCTGAAATATAGTGGTATCTCTCACCTTAAGTCCTTCTGCTATTTTGAACCATGCTGAATCTACAGGTAACCAGAAAACTTCTTCCATGGGCTTGCCAACTGAGTATAGCTCCTCATTTCTGTATTTCAGAGACCCTAGCAGGTTCTCTCCTCCATTCGGGACGTTAAATTGTCCAAAGTTTAGTTCTGTTGACTCTTCTTTAAGTGATTTGTACTTCTGGAAAAATCAAAATCAAAATACCAGAGGTCTTGTTAAGTAGTGAGATCAAATGTGAGATGGTTGATGGTAAATTATCTTCTAAATTCTAATGATGTGTGGTTCTTAAATTATCTTCTCTTTGGAGTCCAGATGTGTTTACATTCTACTAGTGTGATTCCCCTTGTTTTAGTGTACCACACAGTTTAAACTGCACACATGCTTTTAGAAGAACTATTTACTTGGTTTCTTCTTCTTTGAACTAATTAACTTATATTTTATCTCAGCGCAATAAATTTTGTGTCCTCGCAAGGAAACTGGATTTAAAGATGACCAGATTCCAGTTTTTATCTGTATCTGCAGTTCTGCACTCACCAGTATTGCAACATGAAATGGGGAATTAAAGCTAATTACAGTAGGAGGGTACCTTCCATGTCCAAGCGCCTGTATAAGCAACTAACTTGGGGACACTGACATCTCCAAATGACATTGAATCATTAGAGCTGCCTGCTGTGCCATAATGGACAATACCAGACACGGTAAAGACATCGAGGAGAGTTTGTACAGTGACAGCTGCATTCAACTGGAATAACAAAGAAACAGTGGTTACGGGTAAGCATAGTACAATTCGTATTTGAATTCCTACGATGTTGCTTTACTGCCTACAAGTATTTTTTTCCTTGCTTTCCTTTTATAAATGAAAAGGAGCTCCTCCATATAACAGCAGGAGTGATAAATGCAGAAGTTCAGGTTTTAGTACCCTGCGTTGTCCTGTCAATGCGTATATAACATTCACACCTCGAATACTCCCGATGTGAAACCTCCGTCCTGAAATAATATGAGGTGAGACTACTCATGAGGCCATAGGAAGATAAATACATACATGCATTAAAGACTGAAATACTTAGTCATGGAGCTTGAATGAGAGCTCAGTCCTATCAGGAGAATAGCAAAATCAGTTAACATGTAAAAAGGAATACGGTACAGCGGAGAACTTGTTTCTGATTGTATCTTCCTTTTCCATTTTCTTTTTCTAATGGAGTATATGTTATCTTCTTGTCTGTCATGTTTTCCTTCTAGTCGCTTTCTGGACACCCCCCCCCCCTCTCTCCATAGGTGTTATCCAAAATGTGTGAATGGGTCAATCTGCATTCAGGTATGGTTTGTCATGTGCACACAGCTTCAGGCATCTCTATAAAGACCACACTATCATGTCTACCTGTTGCCCCACTCTGTTCTGTGGTGCCTGGGTTCAGTTAGCAGCAGTTCAGCACTCAGTGCTAGCTGTCTTGTAACAACCAAAAAGTCAACTAGGAATGCCCAAACTCACCCACTGTTTGCTCAATCTACAGGAAAGCCGAAAGCGATTCGGATCAGAAACGGGAGGCGGAGACTCACCGTAGAGGTCAACGAAAGGCTGGACACGCCAAGGCCTGAAGTAGCCGGAGGCCTGGAGCGCGGTGTCCTCGGCGACGTACGACATGACGAGACCAATGGACGGGCCGCGCCTGTTTGCCCTGTCGACCTGCTGCCGCACCTGGTCCATCCCGGGCAGCGCCGGCAGGGCCGTCGTCGACGAGCTGGCCAGCAAGCAGAGCAGCAGGAGCAGCGGCAGGCGGGAGAGCTCCATGGCTATGGCTGGCGTGGACAGGGAGCAAGCAAGCGAGCAAGGAGCAAACTCAGAAGCACAACGGTACAAGAGGATGGGGCAGTTTAATTAGCTCCGCTGGTCTCTGGTCCGCGATGGCGACGGTGATTGGGTTGGGTTGGTGGCGAAGGTGATGAGCGTGCTCCCATTTTTTATACTCGGATGTGATTCGGGATGTCTCTGTCAAAGGATTTGGGCCACTAAGCAAAATCACGTGTCCAGTGTTGTACTGGGATAAGCATGGGAAAACAGAGGAGGGTTATTCGTTGTTTTTAATTTGTTTTTGTTATTTATTTATTTTATTCTTTTGTCTTTGGGTACACACTGTTTATCTCTGTTAGTGGAACTGGACTTGCCCTTGCTTAAGAAAATATAAATATTGCTGAAACTAATTTGTCAAGTTAGTTTTGTGGATCACAAAACCCGACATCATATCTCAGACTTCATGATAAGTGAAACATAATGGTAGAATATGCATGTGTTTATATAGATGCCGGGCCGCCATCTCTACACGGTGCATTTTATTAATTTCCTCACATTTTATTAATTTCCCCACCTACCTTCACGTGACATGCCTAAACTACACTGACCCGCTCCTATATATTTCGACCCCATGTTCGCATGAACACGTAGTAAAGCCCATCGTCTCACATTCATTCATCCATGCATTTTACATTTCCACATAACTCTCTCTTCATCATTTTTTACAAAAGGTAGATTTCAATACACATAAACAATACACATGATGGTCGACACATAATCAAGATGATGTTAGAAAACACGTATGACTGAGAGGCATCAGAAAAGAAACAAATACGTGAATAAATCCTTCCACACCAAATAGCGATCATGTTACCACGCCCAAGGGGCACAATCTTTCATTGACAGTTGGACTGCAAACATAGGAGCTCCTAATCGGAGGCTATATCACCAGTTAAGAGCATCTCCA
>NC_041392.1:30264487-30266492 GCF_002162155.2 Triticum dicoccoides | reverse complement strand
CCTCCATGACGCTGAAAAGTGCCGGTTCGGCCCTTTTTGGGCCCGGCGGTCGCAGGCCGAACCCGACGCACTATGGGGCGATCGGGGGCTCCGGCGTAAGGGAAAAGCGCGGCTGGCCCACGCCGTCAGGTGAAAAGTCAAGTTTCTCTTCCCCGAATCGCCTCGCACCCCTCGCGCCCTCAGCAGCCACTAGATGTATCCTGGTGCCGCCCGCCGCCCTTCACCGCTAGATAGCCAATCCCTGCCGAAAAAATAGCAGAGGTTCGCCGAGGCAGCCCCTCCACCAGCAGCTGGGCGATTCCGGCCGCCGTTTCCGGCCGCGGAGGGGCAGTTTAGCGACGGGGTACATGCCCACCGGGCGTAAGGTGTTCGGCGATTTGCCTGCCTCGGCGATGGACTCAGATGACGAGGAAGTGCTAGCCGCTCTGCTGGAGGAGGAAACCGAGGCCGACGTCCAGGAAGAAGAGCATCTCATGGTGCTCGCCGCCCTCGCCCAGCTGCTGGCGAGCAATGAAAAGCCGCGGCGAGGTGGCTCGGCATTGGGGCGGGTGAAAGCAAAGAACCGGCATCGTCTTGAAGGCTACTGCATGGTCTACTCCGACTACTTCGTCGATGCTCCACTTCACGGCGACAAAACATTTCGGCGCCGTTATCGGATGAGCCGAAAGCTATTCCTTAGGGTTGTGAATTCCATCCGGGAGTTTGACAGCTACTTCAAGTGCAAGAAGGATTGCACCGGCAAACTTGGATTCACCTCGATCCAGAAGTGCACGACAACGATGAGGATGCTTGCATACAGAGCTCCCGGTGATTCACTCGACGACTATGAGCGCATGGTGGAGTCCACCCGCATTGAGTATTTCTACAAGTTCTGTCGGGCAGTGGTGGCAGTGTTTGGACCGCAATACTTGAGAACACCCAATGCGGAAGACACTGCTTGGATCCTAGCACAAAATGCAGCAAGAGGATTTCCGGGGATGCTTGGAAGCATTGACTGCATGCATTGGAAATGGAAGAACTGCCCATTTGCTTGGCAGGGGATGTACAAAGGCGCCAATGGCGGTTGCTGTGTGGTACTTGAGGCAGTGGCCACACAGGACCTCTGGATTTGACACTCCTTCTTTGGTATGCCAGGAACTCACAATGACATCAACGTGCTGCAGTGCTCCCCTGTCTTTGCGATGCTGGTTGAAGGTCATTCTCCTCCGATGAACTTCGAGGTCAATGGGTGGCACTACAACAAGGGGTACTACCTACCTGATGGCATCTATCCGAGATGGTCTACATTTGTGAAGACTATCTCAAACGCTGTGCCAGGAGGCAAGAAGTCCCACTTTGCCAAGGTGCAGGAGGCTTGCAGGAAGGATGTCGAGCAGGCTTTTGGTGTGCTCCAATCTCGATTTGCTGTTGTCCGCTATCCTGCCCAGACCTGATCAGAAGATCAAATGTGGGAGATCATGACTAGCTATGTCATCTGGCACAACATGATCATCGAGAGCGAGCAGGAAGAGCCAGTGTTTGACATTGAACCATACTACAGGCAGGGTCCTCTAGCCGAAGTTGATCACCAGCTACCGGCAACCTGGACTGCCTACCTTAGTATGCGTCAGGAGATCCGAGACCCGGAGGTGCATCATCAACTGCAGCAGGATCTGGTGGAGCACCTATGGAGGCTCAAGGGCGGCGCCGGGCTTGACATGTGATGAAATATGAGTTTTTATTTGTTGAACTATATAATTTGTATTGAACTATTTGTTGTTGCACTATTTTGTTGAACTATTTTGATTTTCTATGATGAACTATGTGATAAAAAAAAATTTTGTTCATAATTGAACGACGAACCACGCCGAATATGGGCCGATTCTCGCCCATATGGGGCCTTTATTCGCCAAAAGTGGGTCAAAAATTGGACCAATCTCGGCGCCTGGGGGCGACCTGAGGGCGACGACTGGACGCCCAACCGCCCCCAGCACCAATTACATCGCCGGCTCGCCCTCAGGGGGCG
>NC_041392.1:30260082-30264152 GCF_002162155.2 Triticum dicoccoides | reverse complement strand
AACGCATAGGGGCGTGCGGGCATGGGCCCGCCCTTGAATCGCCAAGTCTGTTCCTCGCTAGCATGAGTTGTACCCGTTGTTTGTTCGTTCACACAGCGGCACAGGGGGCACAACTTGCCTTTTTTTTCACTCATTCTGTAGAAATCTATTGGCCTAGGGAAGGAAAACATGACTGGCTTTTCTAGTATTTAATCAAAATCTGGTCTAGGGAAGTTTTTAAAAATTTGTGAATCAAAAAAATGTACATGGGTTTGAAAAAACTCAAGAATTAGAAAAAAAGTTTGCGAATTTACAAAATTCATGATTTAGAAAAGTTCATGAATTTTAAAAGGTTCGTCGATTCTGAAAAAAATCAGAATTTTTAAAAAGTTCATGAATTTTGAAAAAACTTCACCGATTTTGAAAATAAACTGGTAGCAGTTTGAAGACAACCAAGAAATATCAATTATGACAACTAAAAAAGGATCTGGGTCATTAAGCAAAATCACGTGTTGAGTGTTGTACTGGAAAAACATTTCAAAACAGAGGATGATTATTTGTTGTTTACTTTTTCTTACTCTTTTGGCCCCGCTTGGTTCGTGGAGGTTGGCACGCGCCGCCGGAGCAAGAAAGGGGTGAGGCATCAGCGGCAAAGGCTGCGACTGGGCCAGCCGTCCGAGGCCCCAGTCCCACCAGCGATTGAGTGGGCTGCCGGCATAGGCGGCGAGCGATGGACCGCCAGAACGCCCACCTCGATGGACGCGGAGGAGATGGGTTGGATCTTGCCGGATAAGCCGGTGAACCGTGCTCTCCAACGGGGACATCGCCATGGCCTGGAGCATCTCGACGGTGCAGTTCCTGCCGAGGCAGAGCATGACGACCGCCGTGATAGATCGCGCATGGCGAGGTGGTGGAGGTGGCCGAGCACCAGGAGTGCCCGGCGGTTGAGGCAGAGGAGAGAGGAGTGAGACAATAGCCAGGAGGGCGATGAGCAGCAGGTAGAGCGGCAGTTTGGTCGCACGGGCCCTGGTTTTGTCGATGGCGTTGAATTTTTTTATACCAGGAATTTGTTGGAGCTGGGTAATATACAGGTGTAAAATATTACGGGGCCTTTGTGGTAGCTGAAATACTGTATGCTTGTGTTTGTTGAATTAAAGGCCAGGTGTTTATTAACGTGAGATTTTCTAGCCTATTTTTTAAACTTTTAATCATAATTTTCCTTTAGTATACATATATACTAATATACTCACTCTAAACGCTCATATTTTTTTACGAAGAGAGAGAGAGCATCTACAACCGGACTAGACAAAAAATCTGGCAGTGACCGGCTAGTCATCAAATTTGCTCATCTACATCCGAATGCCCTATATTAGAAATCTTAAATTCATATAAAAGAATACAAAGAAAAAAAATCACGAACTACGTAGATCAACTACCCTAGTCCTCTTTGGAGATGTCCACTATTTCTGTGCCCATCTCTAGGTACATGGGCATCAGCCGCAACTCCGGTTCCTGCGGCACCTCCGCGTCGGCCTCCACATCCATCTTCGCTCCGACCACATCAAAGAGCGCGTCGGTTGCTGCCCGTTTCTGCCGGTTGGCCTTTACATAAGCCTCATTTTGGATGAACTCCAGGATGGCCTGCTGCTCTGCCATCTCGTTCGCTTGGGCGCACTACAAAAACCATGTTAATCAATGACGGATTTCTGATGACGTTCCCGGGATCCATAACAGAAACCGTCATGGATCCGCAACATGAGGATGGCCCCCAAATCGGTAACCTCATTATGATGAACAAAGAGAGACCGTCACACATCACCAGTTGGGCCTAGCCTTTCTTTTCTTATACACCATTTAGACCAGCACAGATGGATGGTGCTGATGTGTCATGCGTGCTCCTTGTTTGGGCCACATTTCACTCAAACACTAGTTAATATTGTACATTTCAGTCTCTCGAAAATGCTCATAGGAATAGGGTGTGCGTGTGTGCGTTCATAGGAATAAGTGTATGTGCGTGTATATAAGCGCTTGCGTCTGTACTGATGCTAAAAAAAAGAAACCTAAAAAATTAGGGCACGAGACTCAAACCTGGACCCTCTTCATATGCTACAAAATTTGTTTATAAGAAAATAATAGGGCACGGGAGGTCGGACCAAGATAAATTACACGGTCCTACCTCGGACCAGCTACATCCCGTAGCCAGGCCAGGTGTCATGTGGCAGGGTATGAGAGAGAGAAATAAGGTGAAAAATTGGGCAGATAGGCAGCGAACCTGAAACCTGAGAGGTACCTCACAGTGAAGCTGGCCACGAAACCAATGTGCGCTCCGTCTGGACAAATATTTTTTTTCTGATACAAGTGTGGACAAGATATCTAAAACTATATGTTTTTAGGGTATCTAAAATAATACTCCCTCCGTCCGAATTACTTGTCGATGAGATAAATGTATCTGGATATATTTTATTTCTAAATACATTCATTTTTATTCATTTTTATGACAAGTATTTTCGAATGGAGGGAGTATGTAGTAATTTGCTTTCCGTACCGCTTGCCTTCAGTAGCACTTGGGCTGGCCCAGTGGTATAGCGTACCATTTTCTTATCTTCAAGCGATTTTCCTATTGCGTATTCTATTGGTTTTATTTTTATTTTATTTTACCAACTTGTTCTTTATTTGTAAGTTTATTTACTTCCATATTGAGAATTTATTGTGCATTTTATTTTATTTTTTCATTATTTTGTACCTTGAAGTAAGCATGAACTTTTTCCAGACTTTGTGTGGATTTTAAATACATGTATGCATTAAAGGGCTGCGAAATATTCCTTCATGCAACTTGAATGAGAGCTCAGTCTATAGCAGAATAGCAAAATCAGTGAACATGTAAAAAGGATTACAGTACAATGGAGAACTCGGGTATTATTATATGTCCCCTTTCATTTTTCATTTTCTAATGGAGTATGTTATCTTGTGTGTTTTGCCATGTTTATACGCAGTCCTTCAGTCGCTTTCTGGACCACCTTTCCATAGCTGTTATCCAAAATGAGTGAATGGGCCAATCTGCATTCAGGTCTTGAAAGGGAGTTAGCAAAATGAGTGAATGGGCCAATCGGGCCTTGTGTGACTGCAGATCATGCAAAATTTGCAAAGCCAGCAAGCTTTGCTGTGCGCGCACAGCTTCAGGTATCTCTAAAATTTCAAGTTTATATTCTCCATTGTTAAGTGTTAACGCTACAATATCATCTCTACTTGTTTCCTTCTGTTGTGTGTTGTCTGTTGGTATCTGGGTTTAGTTAGCAGCAGTTCAAACGGGAAACAACCAAAAAGTCAACCAGGAATGGCCAAACTCACTCAGTGCTTCATTTGCACAATCTACAGGCAAGAAATTCGGATCAGAAACGGGAGGCGGAGACACGCCAAGGCCTGAAGTAGCTGGAGGCGCCGCGTCGTCAGCGACATACGACATGACGAGCCCGATGGATGGGCCTCGCCGGTTCGCCCTGTCGACTTGCTGCCTCACCCTGTCCATCCCGGGCAGGGCCGGCAAGGCTGTTGTCGACGAGCCTGCCAGGTGCCAGCAAGCAGAGCAGTGTTGGGGAACGTAGCAGAAATTCAAAATTTTCCTACGTGTCACCAAGATCTATCTATGGAGAAACCAGCAACGAGGGGAAGGAGAGTGCATCTACATACCCTTGTAGATCGCTAAGCGGAAGCGTTCAAGAGAACGGGGTTGAAGGAGTCGTACTCGTCGTGATCCAAATCACCGGAGATCCTAGTGCCGAACGGACGGCACCTCCGCGTTCAACACACGTACAGCCCGGTGACGTCTCCCACGCCTTGATCCAGCAAGGAGAGAGGGAGAGGTTGAGGAAGACTCCATCCAGCAGCAGCACAACGGCGTGGTGGTGATGGAGGAGCGTGGCAATCCTGCAGGGCTTCGTCAAGCACCGCGGGAGAGGAGGAGTAGGGAGAGAGGTAGGGTTGCACCAAGAGGGAGAGGTTCTCATCTGTATGACAGCCCAAAACCTCAAGTATATATAGGGGGAAAGGGGGGCTGCGCCCCCTTTAGGGTTTCCCACCCCAAGGGGTGCGGC
>NC_041392.1:30244524-30259933 GCF_002162155.2 Triticum dicoccoides | reverse complement strand
CCCACTCTGGGGCTGGTCCCTTTCCACTCTAGGCCCATGCAAGCCTCCGGGGCCGGTGGCCCCACTTGGTGGACCCCCGGGACCCTCCCGGTGGTCCCGGTACGTTACCGATAAAACCCGAAACTTTTCCGGTGACCAAAACAGGACTTCCCATATATAAATCTTTACCTCCGGACCATTCCGGAACTCCTCGTGACGTCCGGGATCTCATCCGGGACTCCGAACAACATTCGGTAACCACATACAAACTTCCTTTATAACCCTAGCATCATCGAACCTTAAGTGTGTAGACCCTACGGGTTCGGGAACCATGCAGACATGACCGAGACGTTCTCTGGTCAATAACCAACAGCGGGATCTGGATACCCATGTTGGCTCCCACATGTTCCACGATGATCTTATCGGATGAACCACGATGTCAAGGACTCAATCAATCCCGTATACAATTCCCTTTGTCTAGCGGTATTGTACTTGCCCAAGATTCGATCGTCGGTATAGCGATACCTTGTTCAATCTCGTTACCGGCAAGTCTCTTTACTCGTTCCGTAACACATCATCCCGTGATCAACCCCTTGGTCACATTGTGCACATTATGATGATGTCCTACCGAGTGGGCCCAGAGATACCTCTCCGTTTACACGGAGTGACAAATCCCAGTCTCGATTCGTGCCAACCCAACAGACACTTTCGGAGATACCTGTAATGCACCTTTATAGCCACCCAGTTACTTTGTGACGTTTGGTACACCCAAAGCATTCCTACGGTATCCGGGAGTTGCACAATCTCATGGTCTAAGGAAATGATACTTGACATTAGAAAAGATTTAGCATACGAACTACACGATCTTTGTGCTAGGCTTAGGATTGGGTCTTGTCCATCACATCATTCTCCTAATGATGTGATCCCGTTATCAACGACATCCAATGTCCATGGTCAGGAAACCGTAACCATCTATTGATCAACGAGCTAGTCAACTAGAGGCTTACTAGGGACATGGTGTTGTCTATATATCCACACATGTATCTGAGTTTCCTATCAATACAATTATAGCATGGACAATAAACGATTATCATGAACAAGGAAATATAATAATAACCAATTTATTATTGCCTCCAGGGCATATTTCCAACAGTCTCCCACTTGCACTAGAGTCAATAATCTAGTTCACATCGCCATGCGATTAACACTCACAGGTCACATCGCCATGTAACCAACATCCAAAGAGTTTACTAGAGTCAATAATCTAGTTCACATCACTATGTGATTAACACTCAATGAGTTCTGGGTTTGATCATGTTGCTTGTGAAAGAGGTTTTAGTCAACGGGTCTGAACCTTTCAGATCCGTGTGTGCTTTACAAATCTTTATGTCATCTCCTAGATGCAGCTACCACGCTCTATTTGGAGCTATTCCAAATAACTGTTCTACTTGGAGCTATTCTAAATTGTTGCTCCATTATACGTATCCGGTATCTCTACTCAGAGCTATCCGGATAGGTGTTAAGCTTGCATCATCGTAACTCTTTAAGTCGAACTCTTTATCACCTCCATAACCGAGAAAATTCCTTAGTCCACTAGTTACTAAGGATAACTTTGACCGCTGTACTGTGATCCATTCTTGGATCACTCTTGTACCCCTTGACTGACTCATGGCAAGGCACACTTCAGGTGCGGTACACAGCATAGCATACTGTAGAGCCTACGTCTAAAGCATAGGGGACGACCTTCGTCCTTTCTCTCTTTTCTGCCGAGGTCGAGCTTTAAGTCTTAACTTCGTACCTTACAACTCAGGCAAGAACTTCTTCTTTGACTCATCCATCTTGAACACCTTCAAGATCATGTCAAGGTATGTGCTCATTTGAAAGTATTATTAAGCATTTTGATCTATCCTTATAGATCTTGATGCTCAATGTTCAAGTAGCTTAATCCAGGTTTTCTATTGAAAAACACCTTTCAAATAACCCTATATGCTTTCTAGAAAATCTACGTCATCTCTGATCTATGATATGTCGACAACATATATTCATCAGAAATTCTATAGTGCTCCCACTCACTTCTTTGGAAATACAAGTTTCTCATGAACTTTGTATAAACCCCAAATCTTTGATCATTTCATCAAAGCGCACATTCCAACTCCGAGATGCTTACTCCAGTCCTTAGAAGGATTGCTGGAGCTAGCATACCTTTTAGCATCCTTAGGATCGACAAAACCTTTCTGATTGTATCACATACAACCTTTCCTTACGAAAGTTGGTAAGGAAACTCGTTTTGACATCCATCTGCCAGATTTCATAAATGCTGCTTATGCTAACATGATTCCGACGGACTTAAGCATTGCTACGGATGAGAAAAACTCATCGTAGTCAACTCCTTGAACTTGTGAAAAACTCTTTGCCACAAGTCGAGCTTCATAGATGGTGACATTACCATCCACATCCGTCTTCTTCTTAAAAGATCCATTTATCAAATGGCTTGCCGATCATTGGGCAAGTCCGCCAAAGTCCATGCTTTGTTCTGATACATGGATCCTATCTCGGATTTCATGGTTTCTTAACCATTTGTCGGAATTTGGGCCCACCATCACTTCCCCATAGCTCGTAGGTTCATTGTTGTCTATCAACATGACCTTCAAGACAGGATCACCGTACCACTCTGAAGTAGTACGCATCCTTGTCACCCTACGAGGTACGGTAGTGACTTGATCCAAAGTTTCATGATCACTATCATAAGCTTCTACTTCAATTGGTGTAGGTGCCATAGGAACAACTTCCTGTGCCCTGCTACACACTAGTTGAAGTGACGGTTCAATAACCTCATCAAGTCTCCACCATCCTCCCACTCAACTTTCCGAGACAAACTTTTCCTCGAGAAAGGACCGGATTCAAGAAACAATCCATATTGCTTTCGGATCTGAATTAGGAGGTATACCCAACTGTTTTGGGTGTCCTATGAAGATGCATTTTATCCGCTTTGGGTTCGAGCTTATCAACCTGAAACTTTTCCACATAAGCGTCGCAGCCCCAAACCTTTAAGAAATGACAACTTAGGTTTCTCTAAACCATAATTCATACGGTGTCATCTCAACGGAATTACGTGGTGCCCTATTTAAAGTGAATGTGGTTGTCCCTAATGCCTAACCCATGAACAATAGTGGTAATTTGATAAGAGACATCATGGTACGCACCATATCCAATAGGGTGCAACTATGATGTTCGGACACACCATCACACTATGGTGTTCCAGGCGGTATTAATTGCGAAACAATTTCCACAATGTCTTAATTGTGTGCCAAAACTCGTAACTCAGATATTCATCTCTATGATCATATCATAGACATTTTATCCTCTTGTCACAATGATCTTCTACTTCACTCTGAAATTACTTGAACTATTCAATAATTCAGACTTGTGTTTCATCAAGTAAATATTCTCAACATTTACTCGAATCATCTGTGAAGTAAGAACATAACGATATTCACTGCATGCCTCAGCACTCATTGGACTGCACACATCAAAATGTGTTACTTCCAACAAGTTGCTATCTTGTTCCATCTCACTGAAAACGAGGCTTTTCAGTCATCTTGCCCATGTGGTATGATTTGCATATCTCAAGTGATTCAAAATCAAGTGAGTCCAAATGATCCATCTGCATGGAGTTTCTTCATGCGTATACACCAATAGACATGGTTCGCATGTCTCAAACTTTTCAAAAACGAGTGAGTCCAAAGATCCATCAACATGGAGCTTCTTCATGCGTTTTATACCATTATAACTTACATGGCAGTGCCACAAGTAAGTGGTACTATCATTACTATCTTATATCTTTTGGCATGAAAATGTGTATCGCTATGATCGAGATTCAATAAACCATTCCTTTAGGTGCAAGACCATTGAAGGTATTATTCAAATAAATAGAGTAACCATTATTCTCTTTAAATGAATAACCGTATTGCGATAGACATAATCCAATTATGTCTATATTCAACGCAAACACCAAATGACAATTATTCAGGTTTAACACTAATCTTGATGGTAGAGGGAGCGTGCGATGTTTGATCACATCAAACTTGGAAACACTTCCAACACTTATCGTCAGCTCACCTTCAGCTAGTCTCCGTTTATTCCGTAGCTTTTATTTCGAGTTACTAACACTTAGCAACCGGACCGGTATCCAATACCCTGGTGCTACTAGGAGTACTAGTAAAGTACACATTAACATAATGTATATCCTATATACTTCTATCGACCTTGCCAGCCTTCTCATCTACCAAGTATCTAGGGTAATTCTGCTCCAGTGGCTGTTCCCTTTATTACAGAAGCACTTAGTCTCGGGTTTGGGTTCAACCTTGGGTTTCTTCACTAGAGCAGCAGCTGATTTGCCGTTTCATGAAGTATCCCTTCTTGCCCTTGCCCTTCTTGAAACTAGTGGTTTCACCAACCATCAACAATTGATGCTCCTTCTTGATTTCTACTTTCGCGGTGTCAAACATCACGAATACCTCAAGGATCATCATATCTATCCCTGATATGTTATAGTTCATCACAAAGCTCTAGCAGCTTGGTGGCAATGACTTTTTGGAGAAACATCACTGTCTCATCTGGAAGATCAACTCCCACTCGATTCAAGTGATTGTTGCACTCAGACAATCTGAGCACAAGCTCAACGATTGAGCTTTTCTCCCTTAGTTTGCAGGCTAAGAAAATCGTCGGAGGTCTCATACCTCTTGACGTGGGCACGAGCCTGAAATCCCAATTTCAGCCCTTGAAACATCTCATATGTTCCGCGATGTTTCGAAAACGTCTTTAGTGCCTCAACTCTAAACCGTTTAACTGAACTTATCACGTAGTTATCAAAACGTGTATGTCCGATGTTCGCAACATCCACAAACGACGTTTGGGGTTCGGCACACCGAGCAGTGCATTAAGGACATACGCTTTCTACTGTCCGCATAATTGCTACTTTCAACTTTCAACTATATTTTCTCTAGGAACATATCTAAAACAGTAGAACTAAAGCGCGAGCTACGACATAATTTGCAAAATCCTTTTGACTATGTTCAGATAATTAAGTTCATCTTATGAACTCCCACTCAGATAGACATCCCTCTAGTCATCTAAGTGATTACATGATCCGAGTCAACTAGGCCGTGTCCGATCATCACGTGAGACGGACTAGTCATCATCGATGAACATCTTCATGTTGATCGTATCTACTATACGACTCATGCTCGACCTTTCGGTCTCCGTGTTCCGAGGCCATGTCTGTACATGCTAGGCTCGTCAAGTTAACCCTAAGTGTATTGCATGTGTAAATCTGTCTTACACCCGTTGTATGTGAACGTAAGGATCTATCACACCCGATCATCACGTGGTGCTTCGAAACGACGAACTGTAGCAACGGTGCACAGTCAGGGGAGAACACTTCTTGAAATTGTTGTAAGGGATCATCTTATTTACTACCGTCGTTCTAAGTAAACAAGATTCATAAACATGATAAACATCACATGCAATCAAATATAGTAGTGACATGATATGGCCAATATCATATAGCTCCATTGATCTCCATCTTCGGGGCTCCATGATCATCATCGTCACCGGCATGACACCATGATCTCCATCATCATGATCTCCATCATCGTGTCTTCATGAAGTTGTCTCGCCAACTATTACTTCTACTACTATGGCTACCGGTTAGCAGTAAAGTAAAGTAATTACATGGCGTTGTTTAATGACACGCAGGTCATACAATAAATTTAAGACAACTCCTATGGCTCCTGCCGGTTGTCATACTCATCGACATGCAAGTCGTGAATCCTATTACAAGAACATGATCAATCTCATACATCACATATCATTCATCACATTCTTCTTGGCCATATCACATCACATAGCATACCCTGCAAAAACAAGTTAGACGTCCTCTAATTGTTGTTTGCATGTTTTACGTGGCTGCTATGGGTTTCTAGCAAGAACGTTTCTTACCTACGCATAACCACAACGTGATATGCCAATTGCTATTTACCCTTCATAAGGACCCTTTTCATCGAATCCGTTCCGACTAAAGTGGGAGAGACTGGCACCCGCTAGCCACCTTATGCACCAAGTGCATGTCAGTCGATGGAACCTGTCTCACGTAAGAGTACGTGTAAGGTCGGTCCGGGCCGCTTCATCCCACAATACCGTCGAAACAAGATTGGACTAGTAACGGTAAGCATATTGAACAAAATCAACGCCCACAACTACTTTGTGTTCTGCTCGTGCAAAGAATCTACGCAATAGACCTAGCTCATGATGCCACTGTTGGGGAACGTAGCAGAAATTCAAAATTTTCCTATGTGTCACCAAGATCTATCTATGGAGAAACTAGCAACGAGGGGAAGGAGAGTGCATCTACATACCCTTGTAGATCGCTAAGCGGAAGCGTTCAAGAGAACGGGGTTGAAGGAGTCGTACTCGTCGTGATCCAAAACACCGGAGATCCTAGTGCCGAACGGACGGCACCTCCGCGTTCAACACACGTACAGCCCGGTGACGTCTCCCACGCCTTGATCCAGCAAGGAGAGAGGGAGAGGTTGAGGAAGACTCCATCCAGCAGCAGCACAACGGCGTGGTGGTGATGGAGGAGCGTAGCAATCCTGCAGGGCTTCGTCAAGCATCGCGGGAGAGGAGGAGAAGGGAGAGAGGTAGGGCTGCACCAAGAGGGAGAGGTTCTCATCTGTATGATAGCCCAAAACCTCAAGTATATATAGGGGGAAAGGGGGGGCTGCGCCCCCTTTAGGGTTTCCCACCCCAAGGGGTGCGGCCAGCCCTAGATGGGACTTGGGGGGGCGGCCAAGAGGGGGAGAGAGGGGAGGCGCGCCTAGGGTGGGCCTTAGGGCCCATCTGCCCTAGGGTTTGCCCTCTCCCCTCCTAGTTGCGCCTTGGGCAAGGGTGGGAGGCGCACCAGCCCGCTCTGGGGCTGGTCCCTTTCCACTCTAGGCCCATGCAAGCCTCCGGGGCCGGTGGCCCCACTTGGTGGACCCCCGGGACCCTCCCGGTGGTCCCGGTACGTTACCGATAAAACCCGAAACTTTTCTGGTGACCAAAACAGGACTTCCCATATATAAATCTTTACCTCCGGACCATTCCGGAACTCCTCGTGATGTCCGGGATCTCATCCGGGACTCCGAACAACATTCGGTAACCACATACAAACTTCCTTTATAACCCTAGCGTCATCGAACCTTAAGTGTGTAGACCCTACGGGTTCGGGAACCATGCAGACATGACCGAGACGTTGTCTGGTCAATAACCAACAGCGGGATCTGGATACCCATGTTGGCTCCCACATGTTCCACGATGATCTCATCGGATGAACCACGATGTCAAGGACTCAATCAATCCCGTATACAATTCCCTTTGTCTAGCGGTATTGTACTTGCCCAAGATTCGATCGTCGGTATAGCGATACCTTGTTCAATCTCGTTACCGGCAAGTCTCTTTACTCGTTCCGTAACACATCATCCCGTGATCAACCCCTTGGTCACATTGTGCACATTATGATGATGTCCTACCGAGTGGGCCCAGAGATACCTCTCCGTTTACACGGAGTGACAAATCCCAGTCTCAATTCGTGCCAACCCAACAGACACTTTCGGAGATACCTGTAATGCACCTTTATACCCACCCAGTTACGTTGTGACGTTTGGTACACCCAAAGCATTCCTACGGTATCCGGGAGTTGCACAATCTCATGGTCTAAGGAAATGATACTTGACATTAGAAAAGATTTAGCATACGAACTACACGATCTTTGTGCTAGGCTTAGGATTGGGTCTTGTCCATCACATCATTCTCCTAATGACGTGATCCCGTTATCAACGATATCCAATGTCCATGGTCAGGAAACCGTAACCATCTATTGATCAACGAGCTAGTCAACTAGAGGCTTACTAGGGACATGGTGTTGTCTATATATCCACACATGTATCTGAGTTTCCTATCAATACAATTATAGCATGGACAATAAACGATTATCATGAACAAGGAAATATAATAATAACCAATTTATTATTGCCTCTAGGGCATATTTCCAACAAGCAGCAGGACTAGCGGCAGGCTGGAGAGCTCCATGGCCGTGGCTGGCATAAAACTTGGAAGCACGATGAGGGGATGGAGCAGTTTAATTACCTCCGCGTTGAGTGGTGAGCGTGATGATGTGCTCTAATTGTTTATATATGGATATGGTTGAAGATGTCTCTGTCAGGGGATTTGGGTTATCAAGCAAAATCCGTGTTGAATGTTGTACTGGGGAAAACATGGCAATACAGAGGAGGATTGTTTGTTGTTTTTATTTTTTATTTCCTTTTGGTTTTGCGGTACCTGAACATTGGTTGTTTCTGTTAGTGGAACTGGGGGTTGCCCTTGCTAAAGAAAATGTAAATATTGCTGAAACTGACGTGTCGAGTTACTTTTCTTGATCAAAACCAGCCATCATATCTCAGACTTCAAGAAAAGTGAAATAGAATGGTAGATTATGCATGTGTTTATATAGAAGCCGGGCGGCCATCTATAGCCGGTGCGTTTTACTAATTTCCCAATCCACCTTCACGTGACATGCATAAACAACACTTACCGGCTCCTATATATTTCACCTCATTTTCGCATGAACGCGTAGGAAAGCCCACCATCTCCCATTCATTCATCCGCACATTTTACATTTCCACATAACTCTCTCTTCACCATTTTCGTATAATAAGTAGATTTCAATACACATAGATAATCAAGATGATGTTAGCAAACATGTACGACTGCGAGGCATCAGGAAAGAAGTACTTGAATCAATCCATATGCACCCAATAGCGATCATGTTGCCACGCCCAAAGAGCACACTCTTCCACTGATAGTTGGACTGCAAACCTAGTAGGTTATGCTTAGGGATGGGGGAGCCGAGTGGGCTTACGGGCTTGGCCCAAGATAGAACTAACCCATCGCGGGCTTGGCTCAAACTCACACTTCAGCAGGCCGAGCCGAATCGGCATATTTGACTTGTTCCTGCCACTGACCAAGCCCAATTCGACCCGAGATAGGTAGTTGTCTTTTAGCCCCAGCATAGCCCAATATGCCAAGGCCGAAAAACCTGTAAGCTATGTCTTCAACACCTTGTAGGCTTAGTCGTTGTAGACCTTGTAGGCATCACAAAGGTTTGGTCGTGTCCTGTTAAAAGGGGTTGACGATTATTAGTTGTTGTTATTATTATTTTTGCTTTTTTTGTTTTATGGTAGCTCGAACACTGTTTGTTTCGGTTAGTGGAATTGAGGGTTGCCCTTGCTTAATGTAAAGATTGCAAAAATGATTTTTCCAGTCAGTTCTCCAGATCTTGATGCTGGACATCATAACTAAGGAGTTTTCTTATTATAGTACATCAAATCAATTTGGGTTGTTCACTTATCTTGCTTGGAGGGTCGAGATGACCCAATACGACAACAAATTTTCAGTAGTACATTTTGGGTACTCTAATCTATATCTATACCTCTATATCTAATACTCCCCCCGTTCGTTTTTATAAGGCGTTTCAGACAGCTGAGTTTGAACTGTTTAGTACACTGTCTGAATTTACTAAAACGTCTTATATAAGTGAACAAAGGAAGTAATAAAGGACGGAAGCTTTTATAGTTCTCCATAAGCTGTCTGTTTGTTTTTTTTATATCGCTACTAAGCTTCGTGATGATAATTAAGCTTCACGTACGCGAGGTGGTACTAAGATGGTTCATACTAATTTATTGATTCTATGGGCCGCCTCCTGCGTTCCTGCTATGGGCCCCATCATGTGCTTTTGCTTTTGGGCCGCATAAGGCCTTATGCATATGTGTTTACACCTCACGATTTTGAATATATATAAGATAAAGAAAAGGTGTTGTGCCCACGACCTGGTCTTTCGCTCGTAGTTGAACTCTTGCCTTCGCTAGCGTCTACCTCACATAGTAAATACAAAGAGCAGACGTTAAACACGGCCGATTCCAAGGGTAATTATCAGTGTACGTGACGTCGAGGCTGGTGGCAACAACCGTCAAGGCCAACGCCGACGGGCCTACATCATCCGGAGGTTTCTGGCTCTTCCGATTCGCTGCACCAGTGCGGTCCTCTAGATGACCGTCTTTGACAACGACGAGGAGATCAGCAGGCCTACATTGTTCAGGTACGGCGTCCACGTGGTATGCTAGCGACGACACGTTCCAGCTGCTCAGGTAGAACGGCATGGCATCGGCATGGGCCACCCTCCAGTCATGATCATCGATCGCGAAAAGCGCACGGGCTGATCGGCATGATGGCGGTGCTCGTCCCAGAGTGCTCTCGACGGCTTAGAGCAACCGAGTGTGGAGTGGAGAAATGTGCGCCGGGGGAAGTAGGCATCCCCATGGTGTATGTCATTGTCACCACCTGCGAGCAGGGTATCTCATACGTCCTCGCCCTCGCATTGTCTCCCGGATAGCCGCACCGCCCAAACGACGAAGGCAGAGCTTCCCTCAAGAACAAGGTCACCGCACCGCACTGAGTTCTTGTGGCCGCTCATCCTTCTCCAATGACCACTGTCGTTGAGTTTCAGCACATAGGTATGGCCACTGCTTCTCCTCCACCTCCTTTCACCGCGTGGAGGGATCCACCCGGATCGCCGGAGGTCGCCAACGGGATGACCTGGACGCGGTTGCCGCCGACTACTTCACCCCACTCCGCACAACCCCCACCAACAATAGCCCAAACTCCCAGGGACTGCGCTGCCTGGACGCGTCGGCGGCATTCCCACTCCTCGCGGACGCCACTTCCTAGATGAGGTCGCACCACCGAACCAGTCTATGCGTCTAAGCCACATCCTGAAGGACGTCGATTGGCCTGCTAACCCTCTCTTGTCAATCCACTTGCAGGGCAGCATGTCCCTTGCTGAACAGCTAATTACACAATTAATGTACTCATCAATTCTTTTTTTCTTTGCGAGAAATGTACTCATCAGTTCATGTGTACATCAGTCCCTCCCTTCAGTAAAATTAGATAGAGTAAAGTTTGTCTTCATTTGGCAAATCATGATAAAGATTTACCCGACTGTGAGATTCAAGGTCTGGCCGGCTTCGGGTGAAGTGGCGCCGGCGGCAGCGCACCCTCGACTCGCATTAGGAGATGTGCTAGCTAGCTTCTCCAAGGACTTGGATCTATTCTGTGGTTTTTTTGGGCTGCTTGTACTGCTGTTCGATCCTTAAATATAGATCTGGGGGCTTTTTATCAATAAAAAACTTACGTGTTTTTTAATATATAAAAACTATTTAATCCAACAAAGGTTCAGTGTTTATGGAGTAGCTCCTGCAGAATATTGTCCAGTGGGAGCAGTTCATGATCCAAGTGTTTTATGAATGGCCCTATGTACATTTGTTGACTATTAATTTTTCAGTTTTGACACTCAGTAGCTATTTACATAGTGGTTATGTTTCATTTTGTGGCTAATCACGGGAAAGTATGGAGGTTCAAACCGCTGCTGATGGTCCTGCCAACAAAGATAGTAGTAGTCAAGACGGTGACTTTTTGAATGGAGAAGGCACCTACTTCATGCAAGGTACCAACTTGGTTCATGAGGACTTCTACCATATGCCAACGGAGTTCTTTAAGATTTCTTTTGAACAAATTTACTTTTCCTTTTAACTTGGTTGGATAATTCACCTGGATAGCAATGTAGCTTGTTAAGTTAATGATGTAATAATCCTGGTAGAGAACTGTAACATCCCAAAATTCTAAATTTTGGAATGTTATAATAAATAGATAGATTTGACTGATTGTTTGATTGATTGTCTGAAAGTGAGTGAATTCAAAACTTTTGAGAGTTAAATGAGAGGGAATAAAAGGGCTTTCCCAAACTTTCATATTTGCTTTCTGATCTCCATGAATTCAAATGCTTTTCACACACAAAACCCTTGAGCGAAGATAACATGACTTCTTCCATTTAAAAATGAAAAGGGTGTTTGAACAAATTTACTTTTGAACAAATTTACTTTTCCTTTTAACTTGGTTGGATAATTCACCTGGATAGCAATGTAGCTTGTTAAGTTAATGATGTAATAATCCTGGTAGAGAACCGTGAATGTGTTTCGGTCTACTCAGTTTTTTTCTCTCGGTGCAACGCACGGACATATGTCTTAGTGTTTATCAATCATGCATGCACGTTCCTTCCCCGTCATGGTGCAGTCTACGCCGGCCGGTACATTTCGCAGATGACCAACGAAGACAATGAAACGAAACTGAGGGTCTTGGTTCGTGCTCCAAGCTGACCTGTACTGCATGTACACAGCTACGTAGAAAAGCTACGCTAGTAGACTGGCCGCTGCCGTCCGTAACGTAACACGTAAGTAACAACCAGATCGCTGCTTGCTATTGGAACACACGTACGGAAGACGACTGTTGATGGCTACAGGCACGATATTTTTCCTGGTGCATTTTATTATTACTTCAACCAAATCTCTACTTCAACCCACTGTGTGATTAATTACAAAGCCGATGACGGCGTGCAAAGCTCCACGAGGGCGATGGGCATGCGATACAATGTGCCGCGACGCCTCACCCGCCCGGGCACTCCGGCAGCCCTAGCAGGGAGCAGCGGCGACGTGGGTCACAGACGCACTCGCTTGCGCCTCCGCTCAAGGAGGCTCACTGAGCGCACCGAGGTGTCCACCGTGCCGTTCGCCGCCTGTGGCCGTCGCACGCGTGCACCGCCTTGCTCGCCATCTAACCCTCCGTTGCCCCTGTTGAAAGGAAAATCAAAGATGGCGGCGGACGTTCTTGCGTCGGCGCACTGCATGGAGATTTGCGGCGGCGTTGCGTCGTGAGTAGCGGACGAGCGGTGCCGCGTAAGATGTGATGGAATAATTTAAGTACTTAGATTGTTAATTGCGATTAAAACTAACAACGAATAAATCTATCTGTAATAGGAAATTACCAATATGCCCTAGAGCTAAATCCTTTGACCCATCCATATTGGCCATTGGATCAACTAAATACTACACATCGTAATATGTAGTACGGTGTACCGTAAAAATTCTATTATAACACTATTTTGGTAGAAAATAATCATATATTTACATGCATATTAGGCCTAACTCAATGTTTGTTGGGGTTGGGATGGGGGGCACTGCATGCCCCACTTTCTCCGCCATTGTTCATGCAACATGCACTTTAATTTTGGAATCCTGCTACACGGGGAGATGCATCTCCAGTGATGGGGTTGTTATCTTTCCAACTTGGCAACATTACAAGGAACTAATCAACCCTGTCTGTTGATTAATCAAGGGTAGTTGCAACTACAAAGCATCTCAGCAGCCGGTGCTAGTCTCTGCGAAAGGGAAAGGCTTATTTGAGAATCGAGTTGATATGTGGACAAAGAGGCTTCGTAATCAAGGCATTTGCACAAGCTCAAAAATCACAAACGCTTCTCCACTGCACTTGAACTTCTACGAAGAGGGGCTTCGTCTTGCACTGCAGCGCAACAATCATTATGTGCACACAACACAAGAAGCACAAGCCATGGAGGTGAAAAGAAACGAGAGAGGCATCACCCTCGCCCGCTACAAGGCACCCGACTCCTACCACCTCCCCAAGGACATCTTCACCAAGGCAATTGGGCGTGTTCGTCTACAACTAGTCCACGACAACATCACCCCGACCCTCAAAGGTGTCAGTGGTTGTCCGCAACAGCACCATCAGAAAAAAGCAACAAAGACGAAGACCATTACCTCGACACCAGCACAAAGACACATGAATCGCCTGCTCAGATTTGACACCCAAAGTCAACAAGGAATGGCTTGAAGACAACCAGAAAGTCAACCAGGAATCTCCCGCTCAAACCATTACCTCACTACGATGCCGGGCATGATTACTCAGACCCATGAAAGGTGAACCAGAACGGTAAAATCTGCATCTGTTTATATAGAAACCAGGCCGCTACCTCTACACGGCACATTTTATTTATTTCCCCACCTACCTTCACATGTCTAAACAGCTCTTTCCTCTATCCTATATATTTTATCCCATTTCCCCTGAGCGCTAGGAAAACCAGTCATCTCTCATTCATCCATGCTTTACATGTACACAACTATTCTTGACCGTTTAAATATATTAGGTTGATTTCAACACACATGAACACGGGAGATAATGGCAATATGATGCCAGTAACATGTATGACTAGGAGGCATAGGGAAGGAAACAAATACGGAGAGAACTCCGTTGGCAACAAGCATGAGCTGTCGTATTTCCACGTCCACCCAGGGGTGCAGTCTTGTATTGAATTGGACCTCAAGCAGTGAACTTAAAAACAACACGAGGGGATCAAACAGAGCGTAGCCCATAATGATGTGTCGGTACACGATGGTGATTGGGTTGGTAGAGAACATGGTGAGCATGCTCAAATTTTTGTACTCGGATATGATCGAATATGTCCCTGTCAATGGTTTGGGTCATTAAGGAAGATCACATGTAATGTCGTACTAGGAAGGAGATTGTGATCTGAAAAAGAGGAAGAATCTTTTAAAGCAGAAATGTGTCAAACCAGAAGAATATTATTGGGGCTTCGTGTCGAGCAACAAACCAAGCAACTTTTTACAGTTAGTTTTTGACAGAATTGCCTATTTTGAGTGTGTGAAGAATAACCAATATCACTGCCAATTATCGTCTCTTATTGTTAGACTGTATAGCCTCTGTATTTACATGTGTATATTATAACGTTGTATTTCACTCATTATATATATGTGATAGGCCATCTCTAGAGGGTTGTGCCAGTTTACCAAAACCTATTGTCTTACATCACTAGGTTACGATCGCTTCCGCTAAACCCTAATACCCGCACCGCCGCTGCCGCCGTCTTCACTGCTGCCGCTCCCGATCGCGCCGCCGCCATGTCGAGCGCCGCCACGTCTGGTTCCACCACTGCGGGGTTCCTGCCGGCCTCCCTCGCGGCGCTGCTGTCCCTCCCGCTGGACGCCGCCGCTGTGCCGGCCCCGCTCGGGACTCGGAGCGTAGGCTCCTTCTTCTCGACTCCTCCAGCGTCATCGTCGTTCGGGCGCAAGTTCGCTGTGCACACCGCTACTGCGTCGCCCGCCTCTTCTCGTGCGGGTGCTATCCCGTCGCTACTGCTGGTGGCGCCCGAGTTCGCCTTGATGGCGGGGCTGTCGGCGTCGGGCCTGTGTGCGGCGCCATCTGCCCCCGCGCCCTTGGTTCCTCCGGCCGCATCCCCGGTCACGCTGACGGCCTCTGTGGTGCCCTCACCCCAGGCCATCTCCTCGATGGGATCGTCGCCGCCGCCGCAGTTTCACTTCGGCCACCTTATCACCATCAAGTTGTCGTCCGACAACTACATCTTCTGGCGTGCGCAGGTTCTTCCGCTCCTTAGGAGCCATTACCT
>NC_041392.1:30202262-30244177 GCF_002162155.2 Triticum dicoccoides | reverse complement strand
GTGGACAACGTGCACGGTCCGGTCTACAATCCGATTCACCGTGTTTGGACAGGGCAGGACCAGGCGAACCTCTCCTCCATCCAGGGGTCGCTCTCTCCGGCTGTCGCCGGGCTTGTTGTCTTTGCCAAGACGTCTCATGGGGCCTGGACCATTCTTGGGCGCTTGTTTATGGTGCAGTCTCAGGCTCGTGTCTCTGCGCTCCGTCGTCAGCTTGGCGAGTGCGACAAGCTTGACTCCACGGCCACTGAGTTCTACAACAAGGTCATGGGCCTTGCTGACACGTTGGCCTCCATTGGATAGCCGCTCACCGACTCCAAGTTCAACTCCTTCATCGTCAACGGGATCGACGAGGAGTATGATGCTTTGGTTGAGATCATCAACGAGCGGGGCAACTCGACTGCCATGATGGCACATGAGGTCTACTCCCGCCTTCTCCTCACCGAGCAGCGTGTCGAGGCGCGCCGCTCCAAGGCCAGTCACGGCTCCCTCTCCGTGAACGCCGCAACTAAGGGTGGCCGCAGCTCGTCCAAGGGGCCGCCCCCGGCTTCGTCTTCGTCATTGTCGGCTCCCCCCGCGTCCGCAACCCTACCAGGGGCCGGTGGTCGACGCGTGTGTCAGTTGTGTGGCATTGAGGGGCATTGGTCCTCCAAGTGTCACAAACGCTTTCAGCGGAGTTTTCTTGGTCTTGGCAATGACGACAGGGACACACGCAACTTTGCCCGTCAGGTTGCCATGGCTAATCGTCCGGCGTCGCAGAAGCAACAAGGACACACTCAGTCCTACTCCATCGATCCCCACTGGTACATGGACTCTGGGGCGACGGAGCACCTGACGAGCGAGATGGGGAAGCTTCACACTCGTGAACCCTATCATAGCTCCGACAAGATCCACACCGCCAATGGAGCAGGTATGCACATCTCTCATATTGGTCAAGCATCTCTTCTCGCTAGACATGCCAATAGGAGTCTTCAGCTTCGCAATGTTCTTAGAGTTTCGTCTGTGACATGTAATCTTCTTTCAGTTCCTAAACTCACACGTGATAATAATGTGCTTTATGAATTTCATCCTTTTGATCTTTTTATTATGGATCGGGGCATGAGGGACATTCTTCTTAGTGGGCGGCTGTGCCAGGGCCTCTACCGTCTGGAGCATCCTAGCGTCACTCGCGTTTTCAGTGGAGTTCGGGTATCCCTGTCACAATGGCATGTCCATCTTGGTCACCCGGCCACACCTATTGTCTGTCATGTTTTGCGTCGTCATGAGCTTCGTAGCTTGTCTAGTAATAAAGATGTAGGAGTGTGTGATGCTTGTCAACAGGGGAAGCGTCATGAACTTCCCTTTTTGGAGTCCAGTCGTGAGGTGAAACATCCTTTAGAACTTGTGTTTTCAGATGTATGGGGTCCTGCTCAGACTTCTGTCAGTGGTCACAATTATTATATCAATTTCGTTTATGTTTATAGTCGCTTTACCTGACTTTATCTTATTAAACGTAAATCCGATGTGTTTGACATTTTTGTTCAGTTTCAAAAACATGTTAAACGCCTTCTCAAGCACAAAATTGTTCATGTCTAGTCAGACTAGGGGGGCGAGTATAGCAACCTCAACTCATTCTTTCAGTCGGTTGGGATCGCTCACCGTTTAGCATGTCCACATACACATCAGCAGAATGGTTCGGTAGAACGTAAGCATCGTCACATTGTTGAAACTAGTCTTACTCTTTTGGCCCATGCATCTGTTCCGTTTCGGTTTTGGAGTGATGCATTCACCACTGCATGCTTTCTCATCAACCGTACTCCCACTCGTGTTTTGAACATGAAGACTCACATTGAGGTTCTCCTTAATGAACAACCCGATTACACCTTCTTCAAGGTTTTTGGGTGCACTTGCTGACCATTTCTCCATCCATATAACAAGTGCAAGCTTGAGTTTCGCTCCAAGAAGTGTGTCTTTCTGGGCTATAGCTCTCTTCATAAAGGTTACAAATGTGTTCATGTTCCCACTGGTTGTGTCTATATATCTCGGGACGTCGTGTTTGATGAGCATGTTTTTCCCTTTGCCAAACTTTCGGTGTCCACCGCTGAACCACCATCCATGCATTCATCCTCTATTTCTTTTGACCAATTTGATGATGTTGCATACTCTCCTGTATTGCTGCCTAACCATGGTGTAGGCACTGGACGTGGGGCTCGTTTGGAAATTTTAGAGGCGCCATCGCCTCCTTCGTCGTCATCGCCTTCCTCGTCGGCACCAACAGTCGTGCATGATGACCCTATGGCATCCTTGCATGGCCTTGGTACCCGTGCCCATGCACGACCGGTCGATGCCCCGGCGCTCTCGCCTGCTTTGTTGCCCGTTCGTCCTGCGACGCCGGTCAGGCCAACGACGCCTGGGCCGGTCTCGCCCGTCCATGTCTCGTCTCCCACGATGACTGGACCGGCCTCGCCTTTCCTCGCCTCGCCGCCCACAGCGACTAGGCCGGCCTCGCCCGTCCTCGCCTCGGCGTCCACGGCGACTGGACCGGCCTCGCCTGCCATCGCCTCGCCTACGGCGTCTGGGCCTCTGTCACTCGGGCTGGCCTCTCCTGGGCTGTCTTCAGCACCCTGCAACCTGGGGTCGCCTTGCACTGGGACGCCTCCGTCTCCCTCGTCCAGTTCTGCTGCTGCTGGCTCCTCTGGCGCCGCTCCATCATCGTCCTCGACGTCACTGGCTCCTACTACTGCTCTCCGCCCTCATACACGCAGTCGCAGTGGTATTGTTCAGCCTAAGCAGCATCATGATGGCACTATTGCGTGGTTGGCTGCATGCATGACTGCAGCGCTTGCGGATCCCTCCTCCGAGCCGCGCACATATCAAGCTGCTATGCGCATTCCTCATTGGAGAGAGGCCATGGAGCAAGAGTATCAAGCTCTTATTCTCAATAAGACATGGACTCTTGTTCCTCCACTGTCACGGGCGAATGTCATTGATTCTTAGTGGATTTTCAAAGTGAAGAAGCATTCTAATGGGCCCATTGAGCGCTACAAAGCTCGTCTTGTTGCTCGAGGGTTTCGACAGCGCTATGGTCTTGACTATGAAGACACCTTTAGTCCAATGGTCAAGCCAACTACCATTAGGCTACTTCTCTCTCTTGTCATTACTCGAGGTTGGTTTCTTCGTCAGCTGGATGTACAAAATGCCTTTCTCCATGGTGTGTTGGAGGAAGAGGTTTATATGCGCCAGCCTCTGGGTTTTTCTGATCCAGATCGTCCTCATCATCTCTGTCGTATGTCCAAGGCGTTGTATGGTCTGAAGCAAGCTCCCCGTGCTTGGCATGCTCGTCTTGGCATGGCTCTTCGTGCTCATGGTTTTGCATCGTCGACTGCTGACTCCTCACTGTTTCTTCTACAGAGGCATGAGGTTACTATGTACTTGTTGGTCTATGTGGATGATATTATTCTTGTCAGCTCCTCTCAGTCGGCTACTACAACTCTTGTTTGCTCGCTTGGTACTGATTTTGCGGTCAAGGATCTTGGGAATCTTCACTACTTCCTTGGTGTGGAGGTTACTTATCGGGCTGATGGTCTTGTTATGACCCAGAAGAAGTACTCCTTGGATTTGTTGCAGTGAGCTGGGATGCTTAAGTGCAAACCAACGACTACACCCATGCCTACCACTGACAAGATCACTGCTGTTGATGGTGAGCTTCTGTCTTCTGCTGATGCAACGGAGTACAGGAGTATTGTTGGTGGTCTTCAGTACTTGACGATCACACGACCGGACATTGATATGTCTCCGACATATCTATAATTTTTGATTGTTCCATGCTATTATATTATCAACCTTGGATGTTTTATATGCATTTATATGCTATTTTATATGATTTTTGGGACTAACCTATTAACCCAGAGCTCAGTGCTAGTTTATGTTTTTTTCCTTGTTTTAGAGTATCGCAGAAAAGGAAAATCAAACGGAGTCCAATTGACCTGAAACTTCACGGAACTTATTTTTGGACCAAAAGCAACCCGGGAGGCTTGGAGTCCACTTAATGGAAGCTTCGAGGAGGCCACAAGGTAGGGGGGCGCGCCCTCCACCCTCGTGGGCCCCTCATGGCTCCCCTGACGTACTTCTTCCACCTATATATCTCCATATACCCTAAAAACATCCGGGAGCACAATAGATCGGGAGTTCCGCCGCCAGAAGCCTCTGTAGCCACCGAAAAGCCAATCTAGACCCGTTCCGGCACCCTACTGGAGGGGGCAATCCCTCTTCGGTGGCCATCTTCATCATCCCGGTGCTCTCCATGACGAGGAGGGAGTAGTTCTCCCTCGGGGCTGAGGGTATGTACCAGTAGCTATGTGTTTGATCTCTCTCTCTCTCTCTCTCTCTCTCTCTCTCTCTCGTGTTCTTGAGGTGATATGACCTTTATGTATCGCGAGCTTTGCTATTATAGTTGGATCCTATGATGTTTCTTCCCCCCTCTACTATCTTGTAATGGATTGAGTTTTCCCTTTGAAGTTATCTTATCGGATTGAGTATTTAAAGATTTGAGAACACTTGATGTATGTCTTGCCGTGCGTATCTGTGGTGACAATGGGATACCACGTGATTCACTTGATGTATGTTTTGGTGATCAACTTGCGGGTTCCGCCATGAACCTATGCATAGGGGTTGGCACACGTTTTCGTCGTGATTCTCCGGTAGAAACTTTGGGGAACTCTTTGAGGTTATATGTGTTGGTTGAATAGATGAATCTGAGATTGTGTGATGCATATCGTATAATCATACCCACGGATACTTGAGGTGACATTGGAGTATCTAGGTGACATTAGGGATTTGGTTGATTTGTGTCTTAACGTGTTATTCTAGTACGAACTCTAGGGCTGTTTGTGACACTTATAGGAATAGCCCAACGGATTGATTGGAAAGAATAACTTTGAGGTGGTTTCATACCCTACCATAATCTCTTCGTTCGTTCTCTGCTATTAGTGACTTTGGAGTGACTCTTTGTTGCATGTTGAGGGATAGTTATGTGATCCAATTATGTTATTATTGTTGAGAGGACTTGCACTAGTGAAAGTATGAACCCTAGGCCTTGTTTCAACACATTGCAATACCGTTTACGCTCACTTTTACCATTAGTTACCTTTCTGTTTTTATATTTTCAGATTACAAAAACTATTATCTACCATCCATATACCACTTGTATCAACATCTCTTTGCTGAACTAGTGCACCTATACAATTTACCATTGTATTGGGTGTGTTGGGGACACAAGAGACTCTTTGTTATTTGCTTGCAGGGTTGCTTGAGAGAGACCATCTTCATCCTACGCCTCCTACGGATTGATAAACCTTAGGTCATCCACTTGAGGGAAATTTGCTACTGTCCTACAAACCTCTGCACTTGGAGGCCCAACAACGTCTACAAGAAGAAGGTTGTGTAGTAGACATTAAGCTCTTTTCTGGCGCCGTTGCCGGGGAGGTTAGCGCTTGAAGGTATATCTTTAGATCATGCAATCGAGTCTTTTAGTTTCTTATTTTATCACTAGTTTAGTTTATAAAAGAAAACTATAAAAAATGTAATTAAGTTTGCCTCATACGCTTCATCTTTTTAATATCTTTCGTGAGTATGATGGAAAGGAAAATTGTGTCAAGGTGTTAGAAGAAGAATGCATTAAAATGTTTGGCACTAAATATTTTAATGATGAGCATGATTGCAATGTTGTTAGTATGAATTCCTTGAATATCCATGATGCTAATGATATGCAAAGCCACAAGCTTGGGGAAGCTATGTTTGAGGAAGATGATATTTTTTGTCCCCCAAGTTTTGATGAGCAAATTTATTATGATGAAAGCATGCCTCCTATTTATGATTATTATATTGATAAAAGTGGATTTGGAGAGGTCATGACTTTATTTAGTAATGATTCCACTATCTCGGAAGAGGTTCCAATTGATTATGAGAACAAAGTTGCTATCTATGATGATTATTATGATGACTTGTTTGCTATAAAGAATAATGATATCCATGAAACTTGTCATCATGGTTTTAGTTTTCAATTGGATTATGCCTCACATGATAGTTGTTTTGTTGAGTTTGCTCCCACTATCCCGAATGAGAAGAATTTTGCTTATGTGGAGAGTAATAAAATTTCTATGCTAGTAGATCATGAAAATAATGCTTTAGGTGCTGGTTATATTGTTAAATTCATTCATGATGCTACTGAAAATTACTATGAGTTAGGAACATATGTTTGTAGGAATTGCAATAATATCAAGTTTCCTCTCTATGTGCTTAAAGTTTTAAAATTATGCTTGTTTTGCCTTTCTATGCTAGTTGATTATTGTTCCCACAAGTTATTTGCTCACAAAATCCCTATGCATAGGAAGTGGGTTAGACTTAAATGTGCTAGTCATATTCTTCATGATTCTCTCTTTATGTTTCAATTCTTATCTTTTATGTGAGCATCATTGAAATCATCATGCCTAGCTAGGGGCGTTAAACGATAGCGCTTGTTGGGAGGCAACCCAACTTTATTTTTGTTCCTTGCTTTTTGCTCCTGTTTAGTAATAAATAATTTATCTATCCTCTGTTATGATTGAGTTTTTATGTTTTAATTAGTGTTTGTTCCAAGTAGAACCGTTGGGAAGACTTGGGGAAAGTCTTGTTGATCATGCTGTCAAAAACAGAAACTTTAGCGCTCACGAGAATTGCTGCCATTTTTTATTGGAGAATGCTATTTAGTTAATTATTTTTGAAGATGATTAATAGATAAATTCCTCAGGTCCAGAAATTTAGTTTAGAATTTTTGGGGTTCCAGAAGTATACGTTTGATCCAGATTACTACAGACTGTTCTGTTTTTGACAGATTCAGTTTTCGATGTGTTGTTTGCTTATTTTGATGAATCTATGAGTAGTATCGGAGGGTATGAACCATAGATAAGTTGGAATACAGTAGGTTTAACACCAATATAAATTAAGAATGAGTTCAGTACAGTACCTTGAAGTGGTGATTTATTTTCTTATACTAACGGAGCTCACAAGTTTTCTACTTTAAGTTTTGTGTTGTGAAGTTTTCAAGTTTTGGGTAAAGATTCGATGACTTTGGAATAAGGAGCGGCAAGAGCCTAAGCTTGGGGATGCCCAAGGCACCCCAAGGTAATATTCAAGGACAACCAAGAGCCTATGCTTGGGGATGCAACGGAAGGCATCCCCTCTTTCGTCTACTTCCATCGGTAACTTTACTTGGAGCTATATTTTTATTTACCACATGATATGTGTTTTGCTTGGAGCATCAATTTATTTTATTAGGATTTGCTTGCTGTTATTTAGAACATTGTTTTTAATCTTTTATTTCAATAAAAGTGGCATTGATAGCCTTTACTATGCCTATTTTACAAGTCTTCATGTTGCTGTTTGAAAACAGAAAGTTTACCGCTGTTGCAATAATTCCCTAGAAAAGTAAGAATGTGATAAAATGTTTAAACCTTTTGCATATTAAGCTATGATAAATTTACTACAGTGGGAATTTTCTTTCATATTTTTTGGAGCTAGGGAAGTATGGATGTTGCTGCATTCTTTACAGACTGTCCTGTTTAGGCAGATTGCTGTTATGTTTGCATTGTTTGCATATGTTTGCTTCTTTAATGATTCTATTTGAGGACAGGACTATTAAATATGCAGAGGCATTTAGTATGCAATGTTGAATAATAATTTTAGTGATTTGCTACAGTAGAGTATGATAAGGTTTTGGCAATGGTTCATACTAAGTTATCTCACGAGTCCTTGTTGAGTTTTGTGTGGATGAAGCTTTTGAGATTTAGGGAGACCGTGATATGAGAGGAACTAAGGATATCACAAAAGATTAAGATTGGGGTTGCCCAAGGCACCCCAAGATAATATTTCAAGTTGTCTCAAGCGTCTAAGCTTGGGGATGCCCCGGTTGGGATCCCACCTTTCTTCTTCAACAACTATCGGTTAGTATCGGTTGATCCTAAGTTTTTGCTTCTTCACTTGATGTTTGCTATTCTTAGATTTCATTTTATTTTGTTTTTCTTTCTGTTTGAATAAAATCCCAAGATCTGAAATTATTAAATGTTAGAGAGTCTTCACATAGTTGCATAATTATTCGACTACTCATTGATCTTCACTTATATCTTTCGGAGTAGTTTGTCATTTGCTCTAGTGCTTCACTTATATCTTTTTAGAGCACGGTGGTAGTTTTATTTTGAAGAAATAATTTATCTCTCATGCTTCACTTATATCATTTTGAGAGTCTTTATAACAGCATGGTAGTTTGCTTTGGTTATGAAACTAGTCCTAATATGATGGGCATCCTAGAGGGATATAATAAAAACTTTCATATAGAGTGCATTGAATACTATGAGAAGTTTGATACTTGATAATTGTTTTGAGATATGGAGATGGTGATATTAGAGTCATGCTAGTTGGGTAGTTGTGAATTTGAGAAATGCTTGTGTTGAAGTTTGTGATTCCCGTAGCATGCACGTGTGGTGAACAGTTATGTGATGAAGTCGGAGCATGATTTATCTATTGATTGCCTTCTTTATGAGTGGCGGTCGGGGACGAGCGATGGTGTTTTCCTACCACTCTATCCCCCTAGTAGCATGCACGTAGTACTTTGTTTCGATAACTAATAGATTTTTGCAATAAGTATGTGAGTTCTTTATGACTAATGTTGAGTCCATGGATTATACGCACTCTCACCCTTCCACCATTGCTAGCCTCTCTAATACCGCACACTTTTCGCCGGTATCATAAACCCACCATATACCTTCCTTAAAACAGCCACCATACCTACCTATTATGGCATTTCCATAGCCATTCCGAGATATATTGCCATGCAAATTTTCACCGTTCCGTTTGTTATGAGACACTCCATCATTGTCATATTGCTTAGCATGATCATGTAGTTGACATCGTGTTTGTGGCAAAGCCACAATTCATAATTTTTTCATACATGTCACTCATGAGTCATTACATATCCCGGTACACCGCCGGAGGCATTCATATAGAGTCATATCTTGTCCTAAGAATCGGGTTGTAATTCTTGAGTTGTAAGTAAATAAAAATGTGATGATCATCATTATTAGAGCATTGTCCTAGTGAGGAAAGGATAATGGAGACTATAATTCCCCCATAAGTCGGGATGAGACTCCGGACGAAAATAAATAAATAAAAGAGGCCAAAGAAGCCCAAATAAAAAAAGAGAAAAGAGGCCATAAAAAAGGCCCAAATACAAAAAATAATGTAAAAAATGAGAGAAAAAGAGAGAAGGGGCAATGCTACTATCCTTTTACCACACTTGTGCTTCAAAGTAGCACCATGATCTTCATGATAGAGAGTCTCCTATGATATCACTTTCATATACTAGTGGGAATCTTTCATTATAGAACTTGGCTTGTATATTCCAATGATGGGCTTCCTCAAAATGCCCTAGGTCTTCGTGAGCAAGCGAGTTGGATGCACACCCACTAGTTTCTTTTGTTGATCTTTCATACATTTATAGCTCTAGTGCATCCGTTGCATGGCAATCCCTACTCACTCACATTGATATCTATTAATGGGCATCTCCATAGCCCATTGATACGCATAGTTGATGTGAGACTATCTTCTCCCTTTTTGTCTTCTCCACAACCACCATTCTATTCCACCTATAGTGCTATATCCATGGCTCACGCTCATATATTGCGTGAAGATTGAAAAAGTTTGAGAACATCAAAAGTATGAAACAATTGCTTGGCTTGTCATCGGGGTTGTGCATGATTTAAATATGTTGTGTGGTGAAGATGGAGCATAGCCAGACTATATGTTTTGTAGGGATAGCTTTCTTTGGCCATGTTATTTTGAGAAGAGATGATTGCTTTGTTAGCATGCTTGAAGTATTATTATTTTTATGTCAATATTAAACTTTTGTCTTGAATCTTATGGATCTAAATATTCTTGCTATAATAAAGAGAAATACATGATGAATATGTTAGGTAGCGTTCCACATAAAATTCTATTTTTATCATTTACCTACTCGAGGACGAGCAGGAATTAAGCATGGTGATGTGATACGTCCATTTTGCATCATGCTTTTATATCAATATTTATTGCATTATGGGCTGTTATTACACATTATGTCACAATACTTATGCCTATTCTCTCTTATTTTACAAGGTTTACATAAAGAGGGAGAATGCCGACAACTGGGATTCTGGCTAGAAAAGGAGCAAATATTAGAGACCTATTCTGCACAGCTCCAAAAGTCCTGAAACATCACGGATGATGTTTTCCAAATATATAAAAAACATTGAGCGCAAGAACTTCACTAGGGGGGCCACACCCTGCCCACGAGGGTGGGGGCGCGCCCTACCGCCTTGGGTGCGCCCCCTACCTCGTGGGCCCCCTGGTGGCCCTCCGGTGACCATCTTCTACTATATGGACTCTTTCGATGGGAAAAAAATCATAAGCCATCTTCTCAGATGAAACTCCGCCGCCACGAGGCGGAACCTTGGCGGAACCAATCTAGGGTTCTGGCGGGGCTGTTCTGCCGGGGAAACTTCCCTCCCGGAGGGGTAAATCATCGCCATCGTCATCACCAACGCTCCTCTCATTGGGAGAGGGCAATCTCCATCAACATCTTCATCAGCACCATCTCATCTCAAAACCCTAGTTCATCTCTTGTATCCAATTCTTGTCTCCAAGTCCGGGATTGGTGCTAGTAGGTTGCTAGTAGTGTTAATTACTCCTTGTAGTTGATGCTAGTTGGTTTATTTGGTGGAAGATCATATGTTCAGATCCTATATGCATATTAATACCCCTCTGATTATGAACATGTTTATGCTTTGTGAGTAGTTACTTTTGTTCCTGAGGACATGGGAGAAGTCTTGTTATTAGTAGTCATGTGAATTTGGTATTCGTTCGATATTTTGATGAGATGTATGTGTCTCTCCTCTAGTGGTGTTATGTGAACGTCGACTACATGACACTTCACCATTGTTTGGGACTAGAGGAAGGCATTGGGAAGTAATAAGTAGATGATGGGTTGCTAGAGACTACTAGGGAAAACCTTATACACAGAACTTTAGCAGTAGCGCGGGTAAAAAAAGCATGCTGGTGCTAAGTAGCAGTAGCGCGCCTGTGCAAACCGCACTGTAGATAAAGTTTTAGTAGTAGCGCATCTTGTTCTAAACACGTTACTACTAAAATTCCCACGGCTTAGCCGATAGGCTACACATAGTAGTAGCGACCTATATCGAACCGTGCTACTGCTACTTTCTTTGTAGCAGCGCGTTTTAATCTAAACTCGCTACTGCTAAAGGATATAAAATTAAATGGAAAGCAAATAGAAAGGTAATTGAAAATGAAAGAAATAGAATAAGGTAAAAGGAAAAAAAATAAAATGTGAAGAAAACTAAATGAAAAGGGGGAAAAAGAGGAAGGAGTTGCAGTAGTGTGTATCCCAGGACGCGCTGTAGCTAACGTAGCAGTAGCGCGCTTTCTAGAACGCGCTACTGCTACTTCTGACTTAACCATGGGGTTCGTCCTTCCCCACGGCCACTTCCCCCAAATCCAGCTCTCTACTCTCGCCGCCGCTGTCGCCAGTCGGTCGCCGCGCGCTCTCCGCACACCCTGTACGCCGCCCCGACCCCAGATTCAACGCCGCCCCGCCCCCGACCTCAACGCCGCCCCGGACGCCGCCCCCGACCCCGACCTCGATGCCGCCATCCGCCGCGCGCCCGAGCCCCGACCCCGACCTCGACGCCGCCTGCCCCTCCCTCGTCGCAGGCACCCGAGGTGAGCACGCCTGCTCCTCCCTCTCCCCTACCTCTGCCTAGGGTTTCTTTATATTTTAGTTGCATCATATTAGTTAGGGTTCATGTAAGGGTGGAAACGAGTCAGATGCGGATGTGGCTCAAATGAGTTATGGTTCATCTAAGGTTGGAAACAAATCAAATTTCTAAGATGAATCATAAAACGAGTAAAATTTGACCACTTATTTCACTTTATAGTTGGATAATTGGAATATCCGCTATCACTTTCCACCCCTAGCTTCATCAAATTAGATGGTAATTAGGGCAGTAGTTCCTAGATACTAATTAGTTAGTAAGAACTAGGTACTAATTAGGTACTAGTTTATTTTTATTTATAGTAAGTTTATTTTTAATAAGAACTAGCTAGTAAGAACTTGTTGCTATTTTTTTAGTTAAAGCAAAATTTCCCGCATCGACGTGGACGATGCCTATCCCGCATCCTCGTCGTCGAGTCGGCGGAGGACGACACCTGCTTGACTAGATGGGCCATGTCCGGGACTGGGCTCCGCCGGGGTGGTACTGGGAGGCGCTACCTACCGAGGGGCACAGGTTGGTGAGGAGCCAGCCTGTTGTTGACCCGAACCTTCTTTGGTGGCGGTCGCGTGGGCTAGTGACGGTCCAGAGGCTCGAGGACCCCGCGGAGGTGGTGCGTCACCGTGTTAGTGAGGAGGACACGCACGCCCGTCGCTACTTGTTTGCATTGGAGCACAGGTTCTCCAATACCTGGCAGGTTCTCCAGGGATCTCACTGGAGCTATGATCCCATGATGGTTCCTTCTTTGTGGGTGTCAACCGCCCGCGCCGATACCCGTCGTGTGCTAGGGTTTTAGTTGTATTAGTGATGTTATATGTATGACACTATTTGGGATGTATTTGTGGGATGTATTTGGGACACATGAGATGATTTACTTTTGCTTATTGAATGCATGCTAATTTGAGTCCTATAAGATATTTTGAAATGTCTATCTTGTGTTGCTCAAATAGGATATGTGCTTTCCCAAGTGGCCGGTCATGTTTGTGTTGGAAATATGCCCTAGAGGCAATAATAAAAGCATTATTATTATATTTCCTTGTTCATGATAATTGTCTTTATTCATGCTATAATTGTGTTATCCGGAAATCGTAATACATGTGTGAATAATAGACACCAACATGTCCCTAGTAAGCCTCTAGTTGACTAGCTCGTTGACCAACAGATAGTCATGGTTTCCTGACTATGGACATTGGATGTCATTGATAACGGGATCACATCATTAGGAGAATGATGTGATGGACAAGACCCAATCCTAAACATAGCACAAGATCGTATAGTTCGTTTGCTAGAGTTTTCCAATGTCAAGTATCTTTTCCTTAGACCATGAGATCGTGTAACTCCCGGATACCGTAGGAGTGCTTCGGGTGTACCAAACGTCACAACGTAACTGGGTGACTATAAAGGTATACTACGGGTATCTCTGAAAGTGTCTGTTGGGTTGACACGGATCAAGACTGGGATTTGTCACTCCGTATGACGGAGAGGTATCACTGGGCCCACTCGGTGATGCATCATCATAATGAGCTCAAAGTGACCAAGTGTCTGGTCACGGGATCATGCATTACGGTACGAGTAAAGTGACTTGCCGGTAACGAGATTGAACGAGGTATTGGGATACCGACGATCGAATCTCGGGCAAGTAACATACCGATTGACAAAGGGAATTGTATACGGGGTTGCTTGAATCCTCGACATCGTGGTTCATCCGATGAGATCATCGAGGAGCATGTGTGAGCCAACATGGGTATCCAGATCCCGCTGTTGGTTATTGGCCGGAGAGCGATCTCGGTCATGTCTACATGTCTCCCGAACCCGTAGGGTCTACACACTTAAGGTTCGGTGACGCTAGGGTTGTAGGGATATGTATATGCAGTAACCCGAATGTTGTTCGGAGTCTTGAATGAGATCCTGGACGTCACGAGGAGTTCCGGAATGGTCCGGAGGTAAAGAATTATATATAGGAAGTGCTATTTTGGGCATCGGGACAAGTTTCGGGGTCACCAGTATTGTACCGGGACCACCGGAAGGGTCCCGGGGGTCCACCGGGTGGGGCCACCTGTCCCGGGGGGGCACATGGGCTGTAGGGGGTGCGCCTTGGCCTACATGGGCCAAGGGCACCAGCCCCAAGAGGCCCATGCGCCTAGGGTTTCAAGGAGGGAAGAGTCCTAGGAGGGGAAGGCACCTCCTAGGTGCCTTGGGGAGGAGGGATTCCTCCCCTTGGCCGCACCCCCCTAGGAGATTAGATCTCCTAGGGCCGGCGCCCCCCTTGGCCCTCCTATCTATATAGTGGGGAGATGGAGGACTTCTTACCTTGATCTTTGGTGCCTCCCTCTCCCTCTCCAACACCTCCTCCTCCTCCATAGTGCTTAGCGAAGCCCTGCCGGAGTACTGCAGCTCCATCATCACCACGCCGTCGTGCTGCTGCTGGAGCCATCTCCCTCAACCTCTCCTTCCCCCTTGCTGGATCAAGAAGGAGGAGACGTGGCTGTTCCGTACGTGTGTTGAACGCGGAGGTGTCGTCCGTTCGATGCTAGGATCTTCGGTGATTCGAATCACGTCGAGTACGACTCCCTCATCCATGTTCTTTGAACGCTTCCGCTCGCGATCTACAAGGTACGTAGATGCATCTAATCACTCGTTGCTAGATGAACTCCTAGATGGATCTTGGTGAAACCGTAGGAAAATTTTTGTTTTCTGCAACGTTCCCCAACAGTGGCATCATGAGCTAGGTCTATGCGTAGTTCTCTTGCACGAGTAGAACACAATTTGTTGTTGGCGTTGATGTTGTCAACTTTCTTGCCGCTACTAGTCTTATCTTGCTTCAACGGTATTGTGGGATGAAGCGGCCCGGACCAACCTTACACGTACGCTTACCTGAGACCGGTTCCACCGACTAACATGCACAAGTTGCATAAGGTGGCTGGCGGGTGTCTGTCTCTCCTACTTTAGTTGGAGCGGATTGGATGAAAAGGGTCCTTATGAAGGGTAAATAGAAGTTGACAAATCACGTTGTGGCTTTCACATAGGTAAGAAAACGTTCTTGCTAGAACCCTACTTCAGCCACGTAAAACTTGCAACAATAATTAGAGGACGTCTAACTTGTTTTTGCAGCAAGTGCTTTGTGATATGATATGGCCAAAGTTGTGATGAATGATGAATGATCTATATGTGATGTATGAGATGTTCATGCTATTGTAATAGGAATCACGACTTGCATGTCGATGAGTATGACAACCGGCAGGAGCCATAGGAGTTGTCTATATTTTTTGTATGACCTGCGAGTCATTGAGAAACGCCATGTAAATTACTTTACTTTATTGCTAAACGCGTTAGCCATAGTAGTAGAAGTAATAGTTGGTGAGCAACTTCATGGAGACACGATGATGGAGATCATGATGATGGAGATCATGGTGTCATGCCGGTGACAAGATGATCATGGAGCCCCAAGATGGAGATCAAAGGAGCTATGTGATATTGGCCATATCATGTCACGTTTATTATTTGATTGCATGTGATGTTTATCATGTTTTCCATCTTGTTTACTTAGAACGACGGTAGTAAATAAGATGATCCCTCATAATAATTTCAAGAAAGTGTTCCTCCTAACTGTGCACCGTTGCAACAGTTCGTTGTTTCGAAGCACCACGTGATGATCGGGTGTGATAGATTCTAACGTTCACATACAACGGGTGTAAGACAGATTTACACATGCAAACACTTAGGTTGACTTGACAAGCCTAGCATGTGTACAGACATGGCCTCGGAACACAGAAGACCGAAAGGTCAAGCATGAGTCGTATAGAAGATACGATCAACATGAAGATGTTCTCCGACGTTGACTAGTCCATCTCACGTGATGATCGGACAAGGCCTAGTTAACTCGGACCATGTTATACTTAGATGACAGGAGGGATGTCTATCTAAGTGGGAGTTCATTGAATAATTTGATTAGATGAACTTAATTATCATGAACTTAGTCTAAAAAATTTACAATATGTCTTGTAGATCAAATGGCCAACGTAGTCCTCAACTTCAACGCGTTCCTAGAGAAAACCAAGCTGAAAGACGATGACAACAACTATACGGACTAGGTCCAGAACCTGAGGATCATCCTCATAGCTGCCAAGAAAGATTATGTCCTACAAGCACCGCTAGGTGACGCACCTGTTCTCCCTGCAGAACAAGACGTTATGAACGCTTGGCAGGCACGTACCGATGACTACTCCCTCGTTCAGTGCGGCATGCTTTACAGCTTAGAGCCGGGGCTCCGAAAGCGTTTTGAGAGACATGGAGCATATGAGATGTTCGAAGAGCTGAAAATGGTTTTCCAAGCTCATGCCCGGGTCGAGAGATATGAAGTCTCCGACAAATTCTTCAGCTGTAAGATGGAGGAAAGTAGTTCTGTCAGTGAGCACATACTCACAATGTCTGGGTTACATAACCGCTTGACTCAGCTGGGAGTTAATCTCCCGGATGACGCGGTCATTGACAGAATCTTTCAGTCGCTTCCACCGAGCTACAAGAGCTTTGTGATGAACTTAAATATGCAAGGGATGGAAAAGACCATTCCTGAAGTATTTTCTATGCTGAAATCAGCAGAGGTAGAAGTCAAGAAGGAACATCAAGTGTTGATGGTCAATAAAACCACTAAGTTCAAGAAGGGCAAGGGTAAAAAGAACTTCAAGAAGGACGGCAAGGGAGTTGCCGCGCCCGGCAAGCAAGCTGCCGGAAGAAGCCAAAGAATGGACCCAAGCCCGAGACTGAGTGCTTTTATTGCAAGGAAAGTGGTCACTGGAAGCGGAACTGCCCCAAATACTTAGCGGACAAGAAGGCCGGCAAAACGAAAGGTATATGTGATATACATGTAATTGATGTGTACCTTACCAGTACTCGTAGTAGCTCCTGGGTATTTGATACCGGTGTGGTTGCTCACATTTGTAACTCAAAGCAGGAGCTACGGAATAAGCGGAGACTGGCGAAGGACGAGGTGACGATGCACGTCGGGAATGGTTCCAAGGTCGATGTGATCGCCGTCGGCACGCTACCTCTACATTTACCTACGGGATTAGTTTTGAACCTCAATAATTGTTATTTAGTGCCAAGTTTGAGCATGAACATTGTATCAGGATCTCGTTTAATACAAGATGGCTACTCATTTAAATCCGAGAATAATGGTTGTTCTATTTATATGAGAGATATGTTTTATGGTCATGCTCCGATGGTGAATGGTTTATTCTTAATGAATCTCGAGCGTAATGTTGGGGAACGTTGCAGAAAACAAAATTTTCCTACGGTTTCACCAAGATCCATCTATGAGTTCATCTAGCAACGAGTGATCGGATGCATCTACTTACCTTTGTAGATCGCGAGCGGAAGCGTTCAAAGAACGGGGATGATGTAGTCGAACACGACGTGATCCAAATCACCGGAGATCCTAGCACCGAACGGACGGCACCTCCACGTTCAACACACGTACGGTCAGCGTAACATCTCCTTCTTCTTGATCTAGCAAGGGGAGAGGAGAGGTTGAGGAAGATGGCTCCAGCAGCAGCACGACGGCGTGGTGGTGATGGAGCTGCAGTACTCCGGCAGGGCTTCGCTAAGCACTATGGAGGAGGAAGAGGTGTTGGAGAGGGAGAAGGAGGCAACCAAAGGCGTGGATCAAAAAGCCCTCCTTCCCCCACTATATATAGGAGGGCCTAGGGGGGGGGGCGCCGGCCCTAGGAGATCCAATCTCCTAGGGGGGCGGCGGCCAAGGGAGGTTTCCCTCCCCCCCAAGGCACCTAGGGGGTGCCTTCCACTTGTGGGACTCTTCCCCTTTTGGAACCCTAGGCGCATGGGCCTCTTGGGGCTGGTGCCCATGTAGGCCAAGGCGCACCCCCTACAGCCCATGTGGCCCCCCGGGACAGGTGGCCCCACCCGGTGGGCCCCCGGGACCCTTCCGGTGGTCCCGGTACAATACCGGTGACCCCGAAACTTGTCCCGATGGCCGAAACAACACTTCCTATATATAATTCTTTACCTCCGGACCATTCCGGAACTCCTCGTGACGTCCGGGATCTCATCCGGGACTCCGAACAACATTCGGGTTACTGCATATACATATCCCTACAACCCTAGCATCACCGAACCTTAAGTGTGTAGACCCTACGGGTTCGGGAGACAGGCAGACATGACCGAGACGGCTCTCCGGTCAATAACCAACAGCGGGATCTGGATACCCATGTTGGCTCCCACATGCTCCACGATGATCTCATCGGATGAACCACGATGTCGAGGATTCAAGCAACCCCGTATGCAATTCCCTTTGTCAATCGATATGTTACTTGCCCGAGATTCGATCGTCGGTATCCCAATACCTCGTTCAATCTTGTTACCGGCAAGTCACTTTACTCGTACCGTAATGCATGATCCCGTGACCAGACACTTGGTCACTTTGAGCTCATTATGATGATGCATTACCGAGTGGGCCCAGTGATACCTCTCCGTCATACGGAGTGACAAATCCCAGTCTTTATCCGTGTCAACCCAACAGACACTTTCGGAGATACCCGTAGTATACCTTTATAGTCACCCAGTTACGTTGTGACGTTTGGTACACCCAAAGCACTCCTACAGTATCCGGGAGTTACACGATCTCATGGTCTAAGGAAAGGATACTTGACATTGGAAAACTCTAGCAAACGAACTATACGATCTTGTGCTATGTTTAGGATTGGGTCTTGTCCATCACATCATTCTCCTAATGATGTGATCTCGTTATCAATGACATCCAATGTCCATAGTCAGGAAACCATGACTATCTGTTGATCAACGAGCTAGTCAACTAGAGGCTTACTAGGGACATGTTGGTGTCTGTTATTCACACATGTATTACGATTTCTGGATAACACAATTATAGCATGAATAAAGACAATTATCATGAACAAGGAAATATAATAATAATACTTTTATTATTGCCTCTAGGGCATATTTCCAACAGTCTCCCACTTGCACTAGAGTCAATAATCTAGTTACATTGTGATGAATCGAACACCCATGGAATTCTGGTGTTGATCATGTTTTGCTCTAGGGAGAGGTTTAGTCAACGGATCTGCTACATTCAGGTCCGTATGTACTTTACAAATATCTATGTCTCTATCTTGAACATTTTCACGAATGGAGTTGAAGCGACGCTTGAGGTGCCTTGTCTTCTTGTGAAACCTGGGCTCCTTGGAAAGTGCAATAGCTCCAGTGTTGTCACAGAAGAGTTTGATTGGCCCCGACGCAATGGGTATGACTCCTAGGTCGGTGATGAACTCCTTCACCCAAATTGCTTCATGTGCTGCCTTCGAGGCTGCCATGTACTCCGCTTCACATGTAGATCCCGCCACGACGCTCTGTTTGCAACTGCACCAGCTTACTGCCCCACCATTCAAAATATACACGTGTCCGGTTTGTGACTTAGAGTCATCCAGATCTGTGTCGAAGCTAGCGTCGACGTAACCCTTTACGACGAGCTCTTCGTCACCTCCATAAACGAGAAACATTTCCTTAGTCCTTTTCAGGTACTTCAGGATATTCTTGACCGCTGTCCAGTGTTCCTTGCCGGGATTACTTTGGTACCTTCCTACCAAACTTACGGCAAGGTTTACATCAGGTCTGGTACACAGCATGCCATACATAATAGAACCTATGGCTGAGGCATAGGGGATGACACTCATCTCTTCTATATCTTCTGCCGTGGTTGGACATTGAGAAGAGCTCAATTTCACACCTTGTAACACAGGCAAGAACCCCTTCTTAGACTGATCCATATTGAACTTCTTCAATATCTTATCAAGGTATGTGCTTTGTGAAAGACCTATGAGGCGTCTCGATCTATCTCTATAGATTTTGATGCCTAATATATAAGCAACTTCTCCAAGGTCCTTCATTGAAAAACTCTTATTCAAGTAGGCCTTAATGCTGTCCAAGAGTTCTATATCATTTCCCATCAAAAGTATGTCATCTACATATAGTATGAGAAATGCTACAGAGCTCCCACTCACTTTCTTGTAAACGCAGGCTTCTCCATAAGTCTGCGTAAACCCAAACGCTTTGATCATCTCATCAAAGCGAATGTTCCAACTCCGAGATGCTTGCACCAGCCCATAAATCGAGCGTTGGAGCTTGCACACCTTGTCAGCATTCTTAGGATCGACAAAACCTTCCGGCTGCATCATATACAATTATTCCTTAAGGAAACCATTAAGGAATGCCGTTTTGACGTCCATTTGCCATATCTCATAATCGTAGAATGCGGCAATTGCTAACATGATTCGGACGGACTTTAGCTTCGCTACCGGTGAGAAAGTCTCATCGTAGTCAACCCCTTGAACTTGTCGATAACCCTTAGCGACAAGCCGAGCTTTATAGATGGTCACATTACCATCCGCGTCTGTCTTCGTCTTAAAGATCCATTTATTTTCTATGGCTCGCCGTTCAACGGGCAAGTCAGTCAAAGTCCATACTTCATTTTCATACATGGATCCTATCTCGGATTTCATGGCTTCTAGCCATTTGTCAGAATCCGGGCCCGCCATCGCTTCTTCATAGTTCGAAGGTTCACCGTTGTCTAACAACATGATTTCCAAGACAGGGTTGACGTACCACTCTGGTGCGGAACGTGTCCTTGTGGACCTTCGAATTTCAGTAGAAGCTTGATCAGAAGTATCTTGATCATTATCATTAACTTCCTCCTTAGTCAGTGCAGGCACCTCAGGAACATTTTCTTGAGTTGCGCCATTTTCCGGTTCAAGAGGTAATACTTCATCAAGTTCTACTTTCCTCCCACTTACTTCTTTTGAGAGAAACTCTTTCTCTAGAAAGGATCCATTCTTGGCAACAAAGATCTTGCCTTCGGATCTGAGGTAGAAGGTATACCCAATTGTTTCTTTAGGGTATCCTATGAAGACGCATTTTTCCGACTTGGATTCGAGCTTTTCAGGTTGAAGTTTCTTGACATAAGCATCGCATCCCCAAACTTTTAGAAACGACAGCTTAGGTTTCTTCCCAAACCATAATTCACACGGTGTCGTCTCAACGGATTTTGACGGAGCCCTATTTAAAGTGAATGTGGCAGTCTCTAAAGCATAGCCCCAAAAAGATAGCGGTAAATCGGTAAGAGACATCATAGATCGTACCATATCTAATAGAGTGCGATTACGACGTTCGGACACACCATTACGCTGAGGTGTTCCAGGCGGCGTGAGTTGTGAAACTATTCCACATTTTCTTAAGTGTGTGCCAAATTCGTAACTCAAGTATTCTCCTCCACGATCTGATCGTAGAAACTTGATTTTCCTGTCACGTTGATTCTCAACCTCACTTTGAAATTCCTTGAACTTTTCAAAGGTTTCAGACTTGTGTTTCATTAAGTAGATATACCCATATCTACTCAAGTCATCAGTGAGGGTGAGAACATAACGATAGCCACCGCGAGCCTCAACACTCATTGGACCGCACACATCAATATGTATGATTTCCAATAAGTTGGTTGCTCGCTCCATTGTTCCTGAGAACGGAGTCTTGGTCATTTTACCCATGAGGCATGGTTCGCACGTGTCAAATGATTCATAATCAAGAGACTCTAAAAGTCCATCTGCATGGAGCTTCTTCATGCGTTTGACACCTATGTGACCAAGGCGGCAGTGCCACAAGTATGTGGTACTATCATTATCAACCTTGCATCTTTTGGTATTCACACTATGAACATGTGTAGAATTACGCTAGAGATTCATTAAGAATAAACCATTCACCATAGGAGCATGACCATAAAACATATCTCTCATATAAATAGAACAACCATTATTCTCGAATTTAAATGAGTAGCCATCTCGAATTAAACGAGATCCCGATACAATGTTCATGCTCAAAGCTGGCACTAAATAACAATTATTGAGGTTTAAAACTAATCCCGTTGGTAAATGAAGAGGCAGCGTGCCGACGGCGATCACATCGACCTTGGAACCATTCTCGACGCGCATCGTCACCTCGTCCTTCGCCAGTCTCTGCTTATTCCGCAGCTCCTGCTTTGAGTTACAAATGTGAGCAACTGCACCGGTATCAAATACCCAAGAGCTACTACGAGTACTGGTGAGGTACACATCAATTACATGTATATCACATATACCTTTTGTTTTGCCGGCCTTCTTGTCCGCTAAGTATTTGGGGCAATTCCGCTTCCAGTGACCACTTCCCTTGCAATAAAAGCACTCAGTCTCGGGCTTGGGTCCATTCTTTGGCTTCTTCCCGGCAGCTTGCTTGCTGGGCGCGGCAACTACCTTGCCGTCCTTCTTGAAGTTCTTTTTACCCTTGCCCTTCTTGAACTTAGTGGTTTTATTGACCATCAACACTTGATGTTCCTTCTTGACTTCTACCTCTGCTGATTTCAGCATAGCAAATACTTCAGGAATGGTCTTTTCCATCCCCTGCATATTGAAGTTCATCACAAAGCTCTTGTAGCTTGGTGGAAGCGACTGGAGGATTCTGTCAATGACCGCATCATCCGGGAGATTAACTCCCAGCTGAGTCAAGCGGTTATGTAACCCAGACATAGTGAGTATGTGCTCACTGACAGAACTATTTTCCTCCATCTTACAGCTGAAGAATTTGACGGAGACTTCATATCTCTCGACCCGGGCATGAGCTTGGAAAACCATTTTCAGCTCTTCGAACATCTCATATGCTCCGTGTCTCTCAAAACACTTTTGGAGCCCCAGCTCTAAACTGTAAAGCATGCCGCACTGAACGAGGGAGTAGTCATCGGTACGTGCCTGCCAAGCGTTCATAACGTTTTGTTCTGCAGGGAGAACAGGTGCGTCACCCAGCAGTGCTTGTAGGACATAATCTTTCTTGGCAGCTATGAGGATGATCCTCAGGTTCCGGACCCAGTCCGTATAGTTGCTGCCATCATCTTTCAGCTTGGTTTTCTCTAGGAACGCGTTGAAGTTGAGGACTACGTTGGCCATTTGATCTACAAGACATATTGTAAATATTTTAGACTAAGTTCATGATAATTAAGTTCATCTAATCAAATTATTCAATGAACTCCCACTTAGATAGACATCCCTCTTCTAGTCATCTAAGTATAACATGATCCGAGTCAACTAGACCGTGTCCGATCATCACGTGAGACGGACTAGTCAACGTCGGTGAACATCTTCATGTTGATCGTATCTTCTATACGACTCATGCTCGACCTTTCGGTCTTCTGTGTTCCGAGGCCATGTCTGTACATGCTAGGCTCGTCAAGTCAACCTAAGTGTTTGCATGTGTAAATCTGTCTTACACCCGTTGTATGTGAACGTTAGAATCTATCACACCCGATCATCACGTGGTGCTTCGAAACAACGAACTGTCGCAACGGTGCAAAGTTAGGGGGAACACTTCTTGAAATTATTATGAGGGATCATCTTATTTACTACCGTCGTTCTAAGTAAACAAGATGCAAAAACATGATAAGCATCACATGCAATCAAATAATAAACGTGACATGATATGGCCAATATCACATAGCTCCTTTGATCTCCATCTTGGGGCTCCATGATCATCTTGTCACCGGCTTGACACCATGATCTCCATCATCATGATCTCCATCATCGTGTCTCCATGAAGTTGCTCGCCAACTATTACTTCTACTATTATGGCTAACGCATTTAGCAATAAAGTAAAGTAATTTACATGGCGTTTCTCAATGACACGCATGTCATATAAAAAATAAAGACAACTCCTATGTCTCCTGCTGGTTGTCATACTCATCGACACGCAAGTCGTGATTCCTATTACAATAGCATGAACATCTCATACATCACATATAGATCATTCATCATTCATCACAACTTTGGCCATATCATATCACAAAGCACTTGCTGCAAAAACAAGTTAGACGTCCTCTAATTGTTGTTGCAAGTTTTACGTGGCCGAATCAGGGTTCTAGCAAGGACGTTTTCTTACCTACGTGAAAGCCACAACGTGATTTGTCAACTTCTATTTACCCTTCATAAGGACCCTTTTCATCGAATCCGCTCCAACTAAAGTGGGAGAGACAGACACCCGCCAGCCACCTTATGCAACTAGTGCATGTTAGTCGGTGGAACCGGTCTCACGTAAGCGTACGTGTAAGGTTTGTCCGGGCCGCTTCATCCCACAATACCGTTGAAGCAAGATAAGACTAGTAACGGCAAGAAAGTTGACAAATCTACGCCCACAACAAATTGTGTTCTACTCGCGCAAGAAGAACTACGATAGACCTAGCTCATGATGCCACTGTTGGGGAACGTTGCAGAAAACAAAATTTTCCTACGATTTCACCAAGATCCATCTATGAGTTCATCTAGCAACGAGTGATCGGATGCATCTACATACCTTTGTAGATCGCGAGCGGAAGCATTCAAAGAACGGGGATGATGTAGTCGAACACGACGTGATCCAAATCACCGGAGATCCTAGCACCGAACGGACGGCACCTCCGCGTTCAACACACGTACGGTCAGCGTAACGTCTCCTTCTTCTTGATCCAGCAAGGGGAGAGGAGAGGTTGAGGAAGATGGCTCCAGCAGCAGCACGACGGCGTGGTGGTGATGAAGCTGCAGTACTCCGGCAGGGCTTCGCTAAGCACTATGGAGGAGGAAGAGGTGTTGGAGAGGGAGAAGGAGGCAACCAAAGGCGTGGATCAAAAAGCCCTCCTTCCCCCACTATACATAGGAGGGCCTAGGGGGGGGGGCGCCGGCCCTAGGAGATCCAATCTCCTAGGGGGGCGGCGGCCAAGGGAGGTTTCCCTCCCCCCCAAGGCACCTAGGGGGTGCCTTCCACTTGTGGGACTCTTCCCCTTTTGGAACCCTAGGCGCATGGGCCTCTTGGGGCTGGTGCCCATGTAGGCCAAGGCGCACCCCCTACAGCCCATGTGCCCCCCCGGGGCAGGTGGCCCCACCCGGTGGGCCCCCGGGACCCTTCCGGTGGTCCCGGTACAATACCGGTGACCCCGAAACTTGTCCCGATGGCCGAAACAACACTTCCTATATATAATTCTTTACCTCCGGACCATTTCGGAACTCCTCGTGACGTCCGGGATCTCATACGGGACTCCGAACAACATTCGGGTTACTGCATATACATATCCCTACAACCCTAGCGTCACCGAACCTTAAGTGTGTAGACCCTACGGGTTCGGGAGACAGGCAGACATGACCGAGACGGCTCTCCGGTCAATAACCAACAGCGGGATCTGGATACCCATGTTGGCTCCCACATGCTCCACGATGATCTCATCGGATGAACCACGATGTCGAGGATTCAAGCAACCCCGTATGCAATTCCCTTTGTCAATCGATATGTTACTTGCCCGAGATTCGATCGTCGGTATCCCAATACCTCGTTCAATCTTGTTACCGGCAAGTCACTTTACTCGTACCATAATGCATGATCCCGTGACCAGACACTTGGTCACTTTGAGCTCATTATGATGATGCATTACCGAGTGGGCCCAGTGATACCTCTCCGTCATACGGAGTGACAAATCCCAGTCTTTATCCGTGTCAACCCAACAGACACTTTTGGAGATACCCGTAGTATACCTTTATAGTCACCCAGTTACGTTGTGACGTTTGGTACACCCAAAGCACTCCTACGGTATCCGGGAGTTACACGATCTCATGGTCTAAGGAAAGGATACTTGACATTGGAAAACTCTAGCAAACGAACTATACGATCTTGTGCTATGTTTAGGATTGGGTCTTGTCCATCACATCATTCTCCTAATGATGTGATCTCGTTTTCAATGACATCCAATGTCCATAGTCAGGAAACCATGACTATCTGTTGATCAACGAGCTAGTCAACTAGAGGCTTACTAGGGACATGTTGGTGTCTGTTATTCACACATGTATTACGATTTCCGGATAACACAATTATAGCATGAATAAAGACAATTATCATGAACAAGGAAATATAATAATAATAATTTTATTATTTCCTCTAGGGCATATTTCCAACACGTAATGCTACACATATTCATAGTGTGAGTACCAAAAGAAGTAAGGTTGATAATGATAGTCCCACATACTTGTGGCACTGCCGCCTTGGTCACATAGGTGTCAAACGCATGAAGAAGCTCCATGCTGATGGACTTTTAGAGTCTCTTGATTACGAATCATTTGACACGTGCGAACCATGCCTCATGGGTAAAATGACCAAGACTCCGTTATCAGGAACAATGGAGCGAGCAACCAACTTATTGGAAATCATACATACTGATGTGTGCGGTCCAATGAGTGTTGAGGCTCGCGGTGGCTGTCGTTATGTTCTCACCCTCACTGATGACTTGAGTAGATATGGGTATGTCTACTTAATGAAACACAAGTCTGAGACCTTTGAAAAGTTCAAGGAATTTCAGAGTGAGGTTGAAAATCAACGTGACAGGAAAATCAAGTTCCTGCGATCAGATCGTGGAGGAGAATACTTGAGTCATGAGTTTGGCACACAATTAAGAAAATGTGGAATAGTTTCACAACTCACGCCGCCTGGAACACCTCAGCGTAATGGTGTGTCCGAACGTCGTAATCGCACTCTACTAGATATGGTGCGATCTATGATGTCTCTTACCGATTTACCGCTATCTTTTTGGGGCTATGCTTTAGAGACTGCCGCATTCACTTTAAATAGGGCTCCGTCGAAATCCGTTGAGACGACACCGTTTGAATTATGGTTTGGGAAGAAACCTAAGCTATCGTTTCTAAAAGTTTGGGGATGCGATGCTTATGTCAAGAAACTTCAACCTGAAAAGCTCGAACCCAAATCGGAAAAATGCGTCTTCATAGGATACCCTAAAGAAACTATTGGGTATACCTTCTACCTCAGATCCGAAGGCAAGATCTTTGTTGCCAAGAATGGGTCCTTTCTAGAGAAAGAGTTTCTCTCGAAAGAAGTAAGTGGGAGGAAAGTAGAACTTGATGAAGTATTACCTCTTGAACCGGAAAATGGCGCAACTCAAGAAAATGTTCCTGAGGTGCTTGCACCGACAAGAAAATGTTCCTGAGGTGCTTGAACCGGAAAATGGCGCAACTCAAGATAATGATCAAGATATTTCTGATCAAGCTCCTACTGAAATTCGTAGGTCCACAAGGACACGTTCCGCACCAGAGTGGTATGGCAACCCTGTCTTGGAAATCATGTTGTTAGACAACGGTGAACCTTCGAACTATGAAGAAGCGATGGCGGGTCCGGATTCCGACAAATGGCTAGAAGCCATGAAATCCGAGATAGGATCCATGTACGAAAACGAAGTATGGACTTTGACTGACTTGCCCGTTGAGCGGCGAGCCAGAGAAAATAAATGGATCTTTAAGAAGAAGACAGACGCGGATGGTAATGTGACCATCTATAAAGCTCGCCTTGTCGCTAAGGGTTATCGACAAGTTCAAGGGGTTGACTACGATGAGACTTTCTCACCGATAGCGAAGCTAAAGTCTGTCCGAATTATGTTAGCAATTGCCGCATTCTATGATTATGAGATATGGCAAATGGACGTCAAAACGGCATTCCTTAATGGTTTCCTTAAGGAAGAATTGTATATGATGCAGCCGGAAGGTTTTGTCGATCCTAAGAATGCTGACAAGGTGTGCAAGCTCCAACGCTCGATTTATGGGCTGGTGCAAGCATCTCGGAGTTGGAACATTCGCTTTGATGAGATGATCAAAGCGTTTGGGTTTACGCAGACTTATGGAGAAGCCTGCGTTTACAAGAAAGTGAGTGGGAGCTCTATAGCATTTCTTATACTATATGTAGATGACATACTTTTGATGGGAAATGATATAGAACTCTTGGACAGCATTAAGGCCTACTTGAATAAGAGTTTTTCAATGAAGGACCTTGAAGAAGCTGCATATATATTAGGCATCAAGATCTACAGAGATAGATCAAGACGCCTCATAGGTCTTTCACAAAGCACATACCTTGATAAGATATTGAAGAAGTTCAATATGGATCAGTCTAAGAAGGGGTTCTTGCCTGTGTTGCAAGGTGTGAAATTGAGCTCGGCTCAATGTCCGACCACGGCAGAAGATATAGAAGAGATGAGTGTCATCCCCTATGCCTCAGCCATAGGTTCTATTATGTATACCATGCTGTGTACCAGACCTGATGTAAACCTTGCTGTAAGTTTGGTAGGAAGGTACCAAAGTAATCCCGGCAAGGAACACTGGACAGCGGTCAAGAATATCCTGAAGTACCTGAAAAGGACTAAGGAAATGTTTCTCGTCTATGGAGGTGACGAAGAGCTCGTCGTAAAGGGTTACGTCGACGCTAGCTTCGACACAGATCTGGATGACTCTAAGTCACAAACTGGATACATGTATATTTTGAATGGTGGGGCAGTAAGCTGGTGCTGTTGCAAGCAGAGCGCCGTGGCGGGATCTACATGTGAAGCGGAGTACATGGCAGCCTCGGAGGCAGCACATGAAGCAATTTGGGTGAAGGAGTTCATCACCGACCTAGGAGTCATACCCAATGCGTCGGGGCCAATCAAACTCTTCTGTGACAACACTGGAGCTATTGCACTTGCCAAGGAGCCCAGGTTTCACAAGAAGACCAGACACATCAAGCGTCGCTTCAACTCCATTCGTGAAAATGTTCAAAATGGAGACATAGATATTTGTAAAGTACACACGGACCTGAATGTAGCAGATCCGTTGACTAAACCTCTCCCTAGAGCAAAACATGATCAACACCAGAATTCCATGGGTGTTCGATTCATCACAATGTAACTAGATTATTGACTCTAGTGCAAGTGGGAGACTGTTGGAAATATGCCCTAGAGGCAATAATAAAAGCATTATTATTATATTTCCTTGTTCATGATAATTGTCTTTATTCATGCTATAATTGTGTTATCCGGAAATCGTAATACATGTGTGAATAATAGACACCAACATGTCCCTAGTAAGCCTCTAGTTGACTAGCTTGTTGATCAACAGATAGTCATGGTTTCCTGACTATGGACATTGGATGTCATTGATAACGGGATCACATCATTAGGAGAATGATGTGATGGACAAGACCCAATCCTAAACATAGCACAAGATCGTATAGTTCATTTGCTAGAGTTTTCCAATGTCAAGTATCTTTTCCTTAGACCATGAGATCGTGTAACTCCCGGATACCATAGGAGTGCTTTGGGTGTACCAAATGTCACAACATAACTGGGTGACTATAAAGGTATACTACGGGGATCTCCGAAAGTGTCTATTGGGTTGACACGGATCAAGACTGGGATTTGTCACTCCATATGATGGAGAGGTATCACTGGGCCCACTCGGTGATGCATCATCATAATGAGCTCAAAGTGACCTAGTGTTTGGTCACGGGATCATGCATTACGGTACGAGTAAAGTGACTTGCCGGTAACGAGATTGAACGAGGTATTGGGATACCGACGATCGAATCTCGGGCAAGTAACATACCGATTGACAAAGGGAATTGTATACGGGGTTGCTTGAATCCTCGACATCGTGGTTCATCCGATGAGATCATCGAGGAGCATGTGGGAGCCAACATGGGTATCCAGATCCCACTGTTGGTTATTGGCCGGAGAGCGATCTTGGTCATGTCTACATGTCTCCCGAACCCGTAGGGTCTACACACTTAAGGTTCGGTGACGCTAGGGTTGTAGGGATATGTATATGTAGTAACCCGAATGTTGTTCGGAGTCCTGGATGACGTCACGAGGAGTTCCGGAATGGTCCGGAGGTAAAGAATTTTATATAGGAAGTGCTATTTCGGGCATCGGGACAAGTTTCGGGGTCACCGGTATTGTACCGGGACCACCGGAAGGGTCCCGGGGGTCCACCGGGTGGGGCCACCTGTCCCGGGGGGCCACATGGGCTGTAGGGGGTGCGCCTTGGCCTACATGGGCCAAGGGCACCAGCCCCAAGAGGCCCATGCGCCTAGGGTTTCAAGGAGGGAAGAGTCCTAGGAGGGGAAGGCACCTCCTAGGTGCCTTGGGGAGGAGGGATTCCTCCCCTTGGCCGCACCCCCCTAGGAGATTAGATCTCCTAGGGCCGGTGCCCCCCCCCCTTGGCCCTCCTATATATAGTGGGGAGATGGAGGACTTCTTACCTTGATCTTTGGTGCCTCCCTCTCCCTCTCCAACACCTCCTCCTCCTCCATAGTGCTTAGCGAAGCCCTGCCGAAGTACTGCAGCTCCATCATCACCACGCCGTCGTGCTGCTGCTGGAGCCATCTCCCTCAACCTCTCCTTCCCCCTTGCTGGATCAAGAAGGAGGAGACGTGGCTGTTCCGTACGTGTGTTGAACGCGGAGGTGCCGTCCGTTCGGTGCTAGGATCTTCGGTGATTCGAATCACGTCGAGTACGACTCCCTCATCCACGTTCTTTGAACGCTTCCGCTCGCGATCTACAAGGTACGTAGATGCATCTAATCACTCGTTGCTAGATGAACTCCTAGATGGATCTTGGTGAAACTGTAGGAAATTTTTTTGTTTTCTGCAACGTTCCCCAACAGTTTGCAGGTTACACCTCCGAGTGGACTATGTTTTGCCGGAGTGTTGATTCATTTCCGTTCCGGCAAATTTCAGACGCTCGATATGTCCTATTTTAGCAAAGGTCATGCTGGATTTTTCCATGAATTTTGGCATGACTTGTGCCAGAATATGTAGGAAATATCGAGTGCCCTGGATTTGTGTGTTGAGTATTTTTCAATTAATGTTTTAACTATGAACATAGGAAATGTCTGACGACGAAAATGATTTCGGTATTTGCAAATACTGCGAAGACGAGCGCGGCCTGTGCGACGGAATCTTCCTAGATGATGATAGGCGCTTCAACATCAAGCTGGACGAGAACTTCGAAGTGGATACAGTAAGTCACAACGACAAGTCTTTTTTCGTAATTAAGCATGACATTTGCTTCATTTGCTTCAACTTATAATTTAAGCATGACATTAAGCATGACAAGTCTTTTTTTACTATTCTACTAGCGTATCCCCTTCCATGCAAGAGTTTTTGTATTGGATAAGATAGGTTTCAGTCGTACTATGGAGGAAAAGAAAGTTTACTTGAAGACCGAGCATGGTTATATTTTCCATGCAAAATTGTACAATTCAGACGACTACACCTATTTTGGATGCAAAACATGGCAAGCACTATGCAAGACTTATGCATTTGAGCCTGATATGGTTATCACCTTTAATATTCGTCCGGAAGATGATATTGAAGGTAATACCGATATCTGGATCGATGTGCAGACGCCTCCAGTTATACCATTATGTAAGTTTCTCAACCATATTTATGTCTTTGATATTGTTTATTCAAAAATAGTTGACAACTAATTTGTATTGTCAGCTTATTTCGGTGCAAGCAAACATGTCCAGCGCTTGGTAGACAGGACCTACTACTGTCCTGGGGCTGAACTAAACTACGAGGAGCTAAGTCATTATGTTTCATAGCTGGAGGATCTTGATACTGTCAAGACAAATTTTCTTCCTGCATTTAGAAATGTTAGTACTGAAAACGTGCGACCAATAGTGTTCGTAATGAACTACAACCACATCTATTTAGGAAGGATGGAAGGATTTTTACTATTTATCCTCAGTGCATCTTTTCCATACATTATTTTTGAAGCTAAACTTCATTGCTAAGTATTTTACCATATGATGTTTTTCAACAGGGACTCCCGATGAATGTTGTGCCTTATGGGATCGAGACTAAAGGTACCATGAGTATTATTAGCTTACGGACAAGATATCCTACAGATTAATTTAGTGCATTCAAGATTAGCAACGGATGCTTAATAGTGCAAGACTGTACCAAATGTGTGATGGAGAAGCATAGAGAAGTACTAGGGGGCAGCAAACAGATGTGCTACCCATGATTAGGAGACATGTTCATCTGCATGCTCCAACTTGATCAAGGAGGAGATCTACACATGTTTTATGTTATTTTACCTAAGAGAGAGCAGCAGGAGTGATTAGATAGCTAGAAATGAGTTTGAGGATGATGATGTGCTACACTATTACTATGATGATAAATAGCTAGTGTTGGTGGTAATGACTATGATGATTATTATTAGCTAGTGTTAGTGGTGATTAAATAAATACTGTTGGTGGTAATGACTATGATGATGATTAAATAGCTTGTGCTGGCGGATTAGATTCAAGTGGAGGCAACATGTGGTGCACATCAAAAATACTACTATTCCAAACTAGATCAAGTTTGGATTAGTAGTATACTTTTGACATGCACCACATATTGCCTCCACTTGAACCTAATCCACCTTCATTTGACACACTGTTATGGACATAATGATGTAAACCTCATAACTGGTATTGTACCAATATTTGTATGATGGCGCATAAATACACTAAAAATAAAAAAATAAAAAAAATACTAGTAGCGATGGAGAGAAAACACGTTGCCAGTAGTTACATTAGCAGTAGCATGGGAGTGAACAAACGCTGCAGGTATTTGTCCTAGCAGTAGCGCGTGCCCGCACGCGCTACTGCTAAGCAATAGCTGTAGCGCCTTATTAGTAGCGCGCCTACCCGCGCTACTAGTGAGCACAAAACCAGCGCTATTGCCAGGGTTTTCCCTAGTAGTGAGAGTGACAGAAGCTTAAACCCTAGTTTATGCGTTGCTTTGTAAGGGGCTTATTTGGATCCATATTTTCATGCTATGGTTAGGTTTACCTTAATACTTTTGTTGTATTTGCAGATGCTTGCAATAGAGGTTAATCATAAGTGGGATGTTTGTCCAAGTAAGGGCAGCACCCAAGCACCGGTCCACCCACATACCAAATTATCAAAGTACCGAACGCGAATCATATGAGCGTGATGAAAACTAGCTTGACGATATTCTCATGTGTTCTCGGGAAAGCTTTACATCATATAAGAGTTTTTCCAGACTTGTCCTTTGCTACAAAAAGGATTGGGCCACCTTACTGCACCTTATTTACTTTTGTTACTTGTTGCTCGTTACAAATTATTTTATCATAAAACTATCTGTTACCACTTATTTCAGTACTTGTAGAGAATACCTTGCTGAAAACTGCATATAATTTCCTTCTGCTCCTTGTTGGGTTCGACACTCTTACTTATTGAAAGGACTGCGATAGATCCCCTATACTTGTGGGTCATCAAGACTCTTTTCTGGCACCGTTGCCGAGGAGTGAAGCGCCTTTGGTAGGTGGAATTTGGTAAGAAAAAATTTATATAGTGTGCTGAAATTTACTGTCACTTGTTACTATGGAAAGTAATCCTCTGATGGGCTTGTTCGGGGTATCTTCACCCTGACCAGTAGAGCAAAGAGTTGCTCCTCAACCTACTGAACCTATTGAAAATGAAAATGCTTGCTTCGAAATTCCTTTGAGTATGGTAGAAAAACTGCCAGTTAATCCTTTTTTGGGAGATGGAACAAAACATCCTGATGAGCATCTAATATATGTGGATGAAGTTTGTGGATTATTTAAGCTTGCAGGTGTACCCGGAGATGTTGTTAAGAAGAAGGTCTTCCCTTTATCTTTGAGAGGAGATGCATTGACATGGTATAGGCTATGTGATGATATGTAGTCTTGGAACTACAAACGATTGAAACTGGAATTTCATCAAAAGTTTTATCCTATGCATCTTGTTCATCGTGATCGCAATTATATATATAATTTTTGGCCTCGCGAAGGAGAAAGCATCGCTCAAGCTTGGGGGAGGCTTAAATCAATGTTATATTCATGCCCCAATCATGAGCTCTCAAGAGAAATGATTATTCAAAAAATTTATGCTCGGCTTTCTGATAACAATCGCACCATGCTTGATACTTCTTGTGCTGGCTGACGAGGACATGTACTAGGGGTAGGGTAACAGGCCTGACCTAAAGGCCCTACCCATGGACACCGTATACTCTGTACTGGGCCCCTGGGCCAGATCGCCGTCCAGATGTACCACAACTTGAAAATCACTCGGACGGCGATAACCACTCGGAGCTCGACACTTCACTTGACGAGCTCATTCCACTCGACCGTGTAACTCACTCGGATATGCAAAGACCAATAGTCAGCATGATGGTTTGTAGTGGGCAGGCATTATGGCATTGATGCTCCACCGTGTAACATAAGGGGTGAGGGGGTGGCACACTCTATATAAGCCACCCCCCACCACTAGACTAGGGGGCTTCTTTTTTCTTCCATCTCTCTCTCTCTCTTTTTCACCATTAGTCTCAGGACTACGGGGATTCGTTCTCCTCTCATTGTAATCTCTGGATACATACTAAGATAAAACAAAGCCTCTCCGGAGCACGAGACGTAGGGTTGTTATCTTCACCGTGAGAGGCCCGAACTCGCTAAAACCACCGTGTCACCCATATGCATCTCGATAGATCATGCTCCTTTATCCTACCCCTCTCTTATTGTCGGAATCATTACCACGACAGTTGGCGCCCACCTTTGGGCATGGTGTCTATCGAGCCATGATGCATATGGTTCTTTCTTCAATCGCCGGCAATAGACTAATTTCTGCAGAGGGGAGAGCCACGACAATGGATGTCCTCGCAGACGCTCAGCCCCAGTGACTCCCCGTCGGCGCCGCGCTGCAGCACGCCACCGTCACCCTCCTCAAGATCTTCCCCGGCTCCGACGGTGATGGCAAGAAGTGACCCGCGCTCGCCACAGCACGTCACCGCCGACCGCTCCGGCGGCTACACCGTCGTCTCGCTGTCCGGTGACCTGCGTCTGCCGCAGGCGTCACCGCCGACCGCTCCGGCGGGTACATCGCGACCTGAAATGCCACGGTCAGATTCGCCGTCACTGCCAGCGCCGCTGGGCCGGTTGATATGCTGCTCTACGCCTGCGAGGTAAACATTCCGAACTTCTCTCTGGCACCGCCGATGACCCCGTTCCCAGGTACGCAAGTCAATTATAGCAGTTAATTACATGATTACTTATTGCGATAGTTAAGCTAGCCCATGCAAAAACTTCTCGCCCACGACCTCAAGTCCTCGGACCGTTAGCCAATCATTTAATGGTCCGCTGGGCATGACAGAGGAGTTAATGCGCCAGTTTTCTCTGCCATCGATTGATGACTAATGCACAGAGTAATTTGTGCATGCATGCACGGCCATCCATCAGTGGTCTTTACGCCCTCCAAAATATCATTTATGCGTGGACACTTTATTAGTCCAACACCAAATATACGTGGAGGTACCTGTACTTGCTAACTTGCAGGTTTGCTAAAACTAGTAAGTGTGCACGTGCAACACACGTATAGCCACAAGAGTAAACTTTTATGTACATCTTAGTTATGAGACAATTATTTAAATAAACACCATTGCTAAGTGGATCGTTTGTATAATCATCCTCTTAACTCGTTTTTGTGGGATAAAATTTGCCACGATATGTAGGATATCATGAAATATGAATGAATGTGCAGAAGCTATACAGTGGTGCAACAATATATAGTGGTGTCAAAAGTTGGTTGTAAAAAGGGTCAAAAGCTGATGATGTCAAAAACTGTCAAAAGAAGATCTTCATAACCAAATGATAAATGCCACACGTGTGGCACAAAGTAACACCACCCTGACGTTTGTTACAACTAAAATTGCCATACAAATCGTAGATGCACACATTGGGATGGTCGGAGTAGACCCGGAGCTCCACGAGGAGCAACATGTCCCGGGTTGGAGGACCGAGTCAAACTCCTGCCCCGATGATCAGCCTGTGACGTCGACCCACCGCCAGCGAACGCACCCAGAGAGGCAGACACTGCCACAACGAAAGAGAGACACACCGGCCACCGAGTATCCACTTCGGCGCCCTGGCCCGTCATCGACTCCTCAAGCAAGCTCCTTCCCCGCGGTCCAACGCCAAGATCACCAACGAGCACCCTTTGCCCTACCTCCACGCCCGCGGGAAGGAACCATAGCAACACCTCAGGCCGCTGGACGCCGGATCCGGTGCCCGCCACTGGGTCCGGCCCACGCTTACAACCCAAGGACACCTAGAGGAACAGCCCCCCGGCAACCGTTCCGTCCCCCGCACCGGCCCCCGCATGGCCTGGCGCCTGCGGAGCACGCCGATGCGCCGCCTCCGACCGCCGCACCACGTGCCCACCGCCACGTCGCAGGGCCCTGCGGCAGCCCCACGCTACCAACAACAGCCGTCGTCCTGCACCGGCCCCTCCGAGCAGAGGAGAAGAAGGGGCCCCGCCGCCGCCGCGCCAACCGGGCTTTGCCCGAAAGCGCTAGCCGGCGGCAGCGAGAGAGAAGGGAGAGAGATGGGGATTGGGGTCCGGCGGCTAGGGTTTCCCCTGCCCCCGCCGACGCTCGCAGGAGCATCACACGAGGGGAGGGAGGGGCAGCCGACACCTAGAATGGATCTTTTTAGAAGATAAAAAATTGATTTGGAGGAAGTCGCACTCACTCACAATCTTTTTTTTTTGAAATAAACTCACAATCTCTCTCCGGTCACTGCCTAATACTCCAGCAATATGTGACCATTAGTTAGTAGGAGTACTAAAAACTGATGATAAAAAAAGTTAGTTATCCTCCCCACCGCCCCCTCAGTCCCTCTACATTTCTGTCCCCGTTCCCCATTCTCCCATGGTGGCCACATCCCTCACTAGGGCTGGACGTACAAACGAGCTTTTCAGCTCGGCTCGAAGCTCGTTTCAGCTCGGCCCGAATGAGCTCGGCCCGTGAAGTATTTATAGCGAGCCGAGTTTGAAAAGTAGGCCCGAAATCCGACCGAGCCGAGCCGAGTTTGGCCTGGTCCAGCTCGGTGCACCGATTGAGGCCCAGCCCAAAAACATCTCCACTATATCCCAGAGGCCCCGACTGGTTCTGCCTTCCGCCGCCGCCGCCACCCCTCATCCCACCGTCCTCTCCGCGCGAGTCGCCGCCGTCTCCGCACAAGTTGCCACCCCCCCCCCTTCGTCGACCTTCTCCTCGCATCCCTCCTTGCCACGTCCAGAGCCCCCGAAGTTGGGCACGTTGGTTTTGGCTCTGACGGAGTCGCCCACGAAACTCGCCAGACCAGCCGCCGACGGTCGTGCCTCTGCTTGTTTCTCTTCGAGAGCACCAAGAACGAGCAGGTAAGGCTACTGGCTCCAGCGCTTGACATCTTCCCATCCGAGGCTGACCTCCAGGCCTCCACCAACCACAGCGGCACTCATTCCACGCCATTCCAGCCAACGTAGGTGACCAAGGCGAGCACACCATTGACCATCCCAATTTTTTCCCTTTTCTCTCTGTTGATCTATGCTGCTGATGACAAAGTGCTTCGAAATGCAGTTGCTGTCCAAAATTCTGTTGCTTTGATGTATTGATGGATTGTTGTCGAAAATTCAGTTTGCTCTGTTCATTGATGGACTGTTGCTGTCGACAGTTCAGTTTGCTTTTGTTTATTGATCGATTGATGCACCAGGCCGTCCAAAATTCAGTGGCATTGTAGTATTTCCCCTCTGATGTGTTGACATTGTAGTATTGTTAAGTTAACTAAACGCACCATCGTCCATCAGGCGGTGTCTGATGTATGCGTTGCATTGTTTGGCTGTTCAAAAGTTCAGTATACAAGTGCACACATGAGCTGCTCGGGCTGGACCGAGCCAGAGGCAAAACGAGCCGAGCCTCTATAAACAGGCTCGTTCAACCAACGAGCCGAGCCGAGCACGGCTCGCTTTAGGCGAGCCAAAGCCGGGCTGAGACTGAACTCGGCTCGGCTCGGCTCGTGTCCAGCCCTATCCCTCACCCCACAGCCTGGCGCCCTTTCTCATGAACGCCGGCGCTCCCTGGTCCGGCCAACGCTCCCCTTCGTCACCACCGCCGGTACTCCCTGGTCAGGTGGAGGCTCCCCTTCGCAGTCGTAGCTCTTCCTCCCCTTCATGTCGAATCGGTCACCGAAGTGGCCGGGGAGGCCCTCGAGGTCGGCATGCTCGCGCCAGCGCTAGGCGCCGGTGGAGGCAGAGGCGGAGGCGTGGCACTCGCATGCGCCTTCTCTACCCCGCTCCTTCTCCGAATCCGGTGGCCGAAGTGCTCGAGAAGGCGCTCAAGCTCGGCATGCTCGCCGGCGACGGGCTTCTCGCTCCTCCGGATGCCCTCGCCGTCGCCGCCATGAGCCTCTCCATCCTCTCTTGCGCGGTCGTCTGGGCCCAGGCAAGTCTCTCTCTCCAACCCCACCGCCTGCTCCACCCCTGTCAATTCGGTTCGTCGCCAGGTGCATCGCCTCATTGAGAAATCACCATGAATGTTCCCAAGACCATGTCTAATTTATTCTGTTATAGGGCTTTGTTAGAAAAGCTGATTTAACTAAGTATTATTCTGCTCTAGATTGCAGCACTGGTTGACATGATACAATATCTTTTCAAAAGATGATACATTATCTTCATGAAAGAAAGGAAGTTGGAGAAGTTATTATTTAAGAGGAATTCAGTGTCATGTGGTTCTCAAGAGCTAAAATGGAACAACAAGTGCAAGCCTGTCATGCCTACACTAACTAATCAGGTAGCATATGCAAATGTTTAAGCATACTACATTCAGATATGACATTTGAATATAAAATCTAGCAATTCTTTTTCTAATACTATTAAGCTCGTCATGGTGGTTACCATGAATGAGTGTCCCATTTAGTATTTTTTATATGAGAAATCATCAGCTTAGTTGGTGGCTGTGTTGATGAGAAGGCCCTTAATGGTTCAGATTTCCCGAGGGAGAAGGAGGTGCCGAAAGGGTATGGGAGTAACAAGTCTGAATCGAAGAGTATATATGTTTTGATTTTGAGTTGCATTGCCCAGTATTTTTATTGTTCTAAGAAATCCATGGAGATGTCTATGGAACATTTCCTTGATGTGATAGGCATATTTGTTTACCACATTCAGTTGTTGGCCCTGCTGTTGACGTCCATGGTGGCACTGATGATGATCTTGGCAAGGGTAATGCTTTGATTTCATAGACCTGTTGCTTTGATAGCTAGAGAATTAATTTCTCAAGGACTTTGTGATTTAGTGCTCTTATGTTATCTTGCTTCTTACTCATGTATCTTCAGATGGGGTAATGCACTTCTCTTCTTTCTCCTCATGTATGTTCAGATTTGATGTATCTGCCTGGGGTCTTGGTATGTCCTTGAGCACGCATCAGGTATGTATGTATCTGTTTGTATATTAGTGCAGTTTGTAGTTCATTCGGTGCATGTCCCTAAACCAAAGAATTTTAGACATCTCAAGTAGCAAATTACATGGTTTGGTGTGTCATACATGATTTAATAGAAAGCACCACCACAGCCTTGCGTGTGCTTGTATAGCTACATGGTGTTTCAGAGCAGCACTCTATAATTTGGCACATGGCTTCATGATTTATCGTAGCCGCTTCACAGGGTGCATGCCTATGAGTGTCTATGTATGTGCATGTGTACTCGTCATAGGACCGAGCTGAAACTAATTATGATTAATTTGCCCATTCTGTGATGTGCGCTTACGTGAATACCATTGGCACCTTTGTAAATTCTCCAAGCTAAATCCAATATTTCAGGTGTTCTTTGACCACTCAATTCACCTTTGTAAATTCTGAAAGCCAACTTTTTTGACACCAGGCCAATTCAGTTAGTTACAAAATTGCAGTAGCCAAAACACTCTTCAGAATTCTGATCATCCTCTTCTTGCTCCCCTGAATCTGTGTCATCTAGCTCCCCTTCTTCCAGCTCCACCTAGAAAATGGTAGAGCATTCCTTGTAAAATAGGTACATACTTTTCAGCACAAATGGAGTACGGAAACAAGAAAAATACTTTGCAGGGATAACCAGAACATCATTCTTAGGTTACCAAGTTGATCCAATTGTACAAATAACTAACATAACACATTGTTGGGTCAAATTAGAAAATCCCATCCATCTCCCCATGAACTGAAAGAATTTGCAGGCCACAAGTGTCCACGAGCATCAAACCAACACATTCAAAGAACATACGACTGCGGCTGATCCGACAGCTAAGCCAAGAACTCATAGCCCCTACGAACTGAGTGCATGCAACATGGCAAGAACAAAACAAATAAATGAACAGGGTCTTGAATCTTACACATGGTTTAAGAGAGGCAGAAACTGGTGTTTGGTACGCCAGGGCCGGTCTCTGGTCTCGCAAGGTGTCAACCGCCTCAGTCATGCGCCTGCGCGGGTGATGCGCCGAGCCCCGGCCTCCTGGTCGCCGTCATCCCAGAGTCCCACCCGCTGTCCGCCGTGTCGCGCGAGAAACGATCAGGCCCCGCTGCCGGCGTGGCCATGCCATGGCTGCAGAGCGCGACCTCCACCGTGAGCTGCCTCGACCACCCCCATAACAGGCCTACCTCCCCACGATGCCGCACACGCTGCCCGGCCCGGCCTGCCGAAGCTCGCCACCGTCGCCTGCCATCGTCGTCGAACATTAGTCGTTGTCGCCACTCGGACGTTTAGGGATAACCCTAACACCGTCGTCTCCTTGATGCGGACGATGCCGTCACGTGCCGAGAGCAGCAGCTGCTGTGCGCTCTGGTACATCTCCGACGGCGCCCCAGTCCCAGCTGGACAAATCCATGGCCGCGACGGTTGAGATAGAAGACTCCTCCTTTAGGTTGTTTTGGCGTGTTCAATGGCGTTTCCGCGTGACTGTAGTTGATTTTTTCTATGTGCGTGATTTCAGGGGTTGAAATGAATGAATCACAAAGGCAAACGGTGGCAGTTTCTATTTTTGCGTGCGTGATTGTAGAGAGTCAACGACGTGGGTGTGAAGTTTGATATTTTTCTCTTGGTGGAGTATGGTCAATCAACATAAATTGCTAAGTGTACACAGAGAGCGGATTAGATCAAGGCTAGCGGTTGGATTAAGTTTAATGAGTCTAATCCTACGGTGGTAATAGGTTCGTGTACGTTTGTAGGGTGCGTGTAAAGAAGTTTATGTTTGATTGTTTTGGCGTGTTGAATGGCGTTTCCGCGTGATTGTAGTTGATTTTTTCTATGTGCGTGATTCCAGGGGTTGAAATGAATGAATCACAAAGGCAAACAATAGCAGTTTCTATTTTTGCGTGCGTGATTGTAGGGAGTCGACGACGTGGGTGTGAAGTTTGATATTTTTCTCTTGGTGGAGTATGGTCAGTCAACATAAATTGTTAAGTGCATACAGAGAGCGGATTAGATCAAGGCTAGCGGTTGGATTAAGTTTAATGGGCCTAATGCTACAGTGGTAATAGATTCGTGTACGTTTGTAGGGTGCGTGTAAAAAAGTTTATGTTTGATTATTTATTAGTAATAAAGACGAACAAAGTCGCCTGACCGACTCATTATTTATTCCACTCAGCGGATGGCGTTGCGACCAGATCACAACCCAGTTGTGGTTCACTCGGTCGATTCACCTTTTCGCTCGGCCGGCTAACGAATGGGTTCACTCGGCCGGCTAGCCCAGAAATGATTTTTTGCATTCTAGACAATTAACGTGTAGGCTAGCTACTAGGTTGGAACATGCAATCACCAGCGCCATCTGACTCGTCGTCGTCTGTGAGGCCATCGTCGAACCTCCACGCGTGACCATCGACGCCGTCCGGCTTGTCGTAGTCTCCAGCCTCATCTGCAACGTCATCGACAAACCCCCATATACGGCCCCTCTCTCCGAGGGCTGGCGGCACTCTGCTTTGATAACGATGAACCCGGCAGACCAAGTCTCCAGCCACTCAGCAGAGGATTAAGGACCTTATCCTCTCCGATCATTTTACAAATTAGCTCACAAATTACTCGACACTCGCTTAACAGTTCCTTTTTTGTTTGAACCCAGGTTCACTCGGACGGGACTTAAGCTCACTGAAACGCATATTCGGATAAATTTGCTCGGATGGATAACAGACCACTTCGGCAGTCGAACACAGACGTTTCAGTCCAGTAACCACTCGGCTGGTCACCAAATAACCACTCGACCGCCCCGCGCGTCATCACTCGATTGGTCACCTCATCACCACTCGGCCGTCCCGCGCGTCGCCATCGGTTGGTCACCTCATAACCATTCGGCCGCCCTGTGCGTCGCCATCGGTTGGTCACCTCATCACCATTCGGCCGCTCCGCAC
>NC_041392.1:30196124-30200215 GCF_002162155.2 Triticum dicoccoides | reverse complement strand
CCCACTGGGGGGCTTAGCTGCAGTCCAGTACTCGCCTAAGTTTGAAAAAATCCTACCGGGTGGAGAGCAAACCTCCCACTCGGGGGTTTAGCTGCAGTCCAGTACTCGCCTAAGTTTGAAAAAAATCCTAACGAGTGGAGAGCAAACCTCCCACTTGGGAGCTTAGCTGTAGTCCAGTACTCGCCTAAGTTTGAAAAAATCCTACCGAGTGAAGAGCAAACCTCCCACTCGGGGGCTTAGCTGCAGTCTAGTGCTCGCCTAAGTGTTTGAAATCCTAGCGAGTGGAGAGCATGTTGGGGAACGTAGAAAAAATTCAAAATTTTCTACGCATCACCAAGATCAATCTATGGAGTAATCTAGCAACGAGGGGAAGGAGAATGCATCTACATACCCTTGTAGATCGCTAAGCGGAAGCGTTCAAGTGAACGGGGTTGATGGAGTCGTACTCGTCGTGATCCAAATCACCGTTGATCCTAGTGCCGAACGGACAACACCTCCGTGTTCAACACATGTACAGCCCGGTGACGTCTCCTACGCCTTGATCCAGCAAGGGGAGAAGGAGAGGTTGGGAAGACTCCATCCAGCAGCAGCACGACAGTGTGGTGGTGGTGGAGGAGTGCGGGACTCCAGTAGGGCTTCGCCAAGCACTACGAGAGACGAGGAGGGAGAGAGGTAGGGCTGCGCCAACAGGGAGAGCAAATCACACGTGTTGGGCAGCCCCATACCTCAAGTATATATAGGGGGCGAGGAGGGGCTGTGCCCCCACCTAGGTTTCCACCCCTAGGGGTGGCGGCCAGCCCTAGATCCCATCTAGGGGGCGGCCAAGGGGGGAGAAGGGGGGGCGCACCACTAGGTGGGCCTTAGGCCCATCTGAGTCTAGGGTTTCCCCCTTTTCCCTTCTCTCTTTGCCTTGGGCCCTGGTGGGGGGGCGCACCAGCCCACCTGGGGCTGGTCCCCTCTCACACTTGGCCCACGCAGCCCTCCGGGGCAGGTAGCCCCACCTGGTGGACCCCCGGGACCCTCCCGGTGGTCCCGGTACGTTACCGATAGACCCGAAACTTTTCCGGTGACCAAACCAGGACTTCCCATATATAAATCTTTACCGTATTGCAATGAACATGATCTAATCATATTCATGCTCAAAGTAGACACCTGATAACATTCATCTAGGTTCAATACTAATCCCGAAGGTAGATGGAGCGTGCGATGGTGATCTCATGAACTTTGGAAACACTTCCAACACACATCGTCACCTCGCCCTTAGCCAGTCTCCATTTAGTCTGTAGCTTTTGCTTCAAGTTACCAATAATAGTAACTGAACCGGTATCCAATACCCAGGTGCTACCAGGAGTACTAGTGAGGTACACATTAATAACATGTATATACTTTGTTGAAGTTGCCAACCTTCTTATCTACCATGCTTTTGGGGTAATTCCGCTACCAGTGACCGTTCCCCTTACAATAGAAGCACTTAGTCTCGGGTTTGGGTTCAACCTTGGGTTCCTTCACTGGAGCGGCAACTGATTTGCCGTCCATGAAGTTTCCCTTCTAGCCCTTGCCCTTCTTGAAACCAGTGGTCTTATTAAACCATCAACACTTGATGCTCCTTCTTGATTTCTACCTTTTTGCGGTCTTAAGCACCGCGAACAGCTCCGGGATCAACTCCATCCCTTGCATGTCATAGTTCATCACGAAGATCTAGTAGCTTAGTGATAGTGGCTAGAGAACTCTATCAATCACTATCTTATCTGGAAGTTTAACTCCCACTTGATTTAAGTGATTGTAGCACCCAGACATTCTGAGCACATGCTCACTAGCTGAGCTATTCTCCTCCATCTTGTTGGCAAAAGAACTTGTCAGAGGTCTCACACCTCTCAACACGGGCATGAGCCTGAAATCCCAATTTCAGCTCTTGGAACATCTCATATGTTCTGTGGCATTCAAAACGTCATTGAAATCCCGATTCTAAGCCGTAAAGTATGGTGCACTAAACTATCAAGTAGTCATCAGGATGTGTGTGTCAGGTGTTCACAACATCCACAGACGACGTTGTAGGGGTTTGCACATCGAGCGGTGCATCAAAGACGTAAGCCTTCTGTGTAGCAGTGAGGACACTCCTCGGACTACGGACCTAGTCCGCATCAGTGCTTACAATATCTTTCAACTTGGTCTTTCTCTAGGAACGTATTGAAATAGGGAGCTACAACGTGAGCCATTTATCTACAACATATTTGCAAAGACAATTTAGACTATGTTCATGATAATTGAGTTCATTTAATGAACTCCCACTCAGATAGACATCCCTCTAGTCATCTAAGTGAAACATGATCCGAGTCAACTAGGCCGTGTCCGATCATCACGTGAGACGGACTAGTCAACATCGGTGAACATCTTCATGTTGATCGTATCTTCTATACGACTCATGCTCGACCTTTCGGTCTTTCGTGTTCCGAGGCCATGTCTGTACATGCTAGGCTCGTCAAGTCAACCTAAGTGTTTTTGCTGTGTAAATCTGGCTTACACCCGTTGTATTCGAACGTTAGAATCTATCACACCCAATCATCACGTGGTGCTTCAAAACGACGAACCTTCGCAACAGTGCACAGTTAGGGGGAACACTTTCTTGAAATTTTTAGTGAGGGATCATCTTATTTAAGCTACCGTCGTTCTAAGCAAATAAGATGTAAAACATGATAAACATCACATGCAATCAAATAGTGACATGATATGGCCAATATCATTTTGCTCCTTTTGATCTCCATCTTCGGGGCTCCATGATCATCGTTTTCATCGGCACGACACCATGATCTCCATCATCGTGTCTTCTTGAAGTTGTCTCGTCATCTATTACTTCTACTACTATGGCTAACGCTTTAGCAACAAAGTAAAGTAATTACATGACGTTTATGTTGACACGCAGGTCATAAATAAATTAAGACAACTCCTATGGCTCCTGCCGGTTGTCATACTTATCGACATGCAAGTCGTGATTCCTATTACAAGAACATGATCGATCTCATACATCACATATATCATTCATCACATCCTTTTGGCCATATCACATCACAAGACATATGCTGCAAAAACAAGTTAGACGTCCTCTAATTGTTGTTGCAAGTTTTTACGTGGCTTCTATAGGTTTCTAGCAAGAACTTTTCTTACCTACGCGAAAACCACAACGTGATATGCCAATTTCTATTTACCCTTCATAAGGACCCTTTTCATCGAATTTGATCCGACTAAAGTAGGAGAGACAGACACCCGCTAGCCACCTTATGCAACTAGTGCATGTCAGTCGGTGGAACCAGTCTCATGTAAGAGTACGTGTAAGGTCGGTCCGGGCCGCTTCATCCCACGATGCCGCCGAATCAAGATAAGACTAGTAACGGCAAGCAAATTGACAAAATCGACGCCCACAACAACTTGTGTTCTACTCGTGCATAGAAACTACGCATAGACCTAGCTCATGATGCCACTGTTGGGGAACGTAGCAGAAATTCAAAATTTTCTACGCATCACCAAGATCAATCTATGGACTAATCTAGCAACGAGGGGAAGGAGAGTGCATCTACATACCCTTGTAGATCGCTAAGCGGAAGCGTTCAAGTGAACGGGGTTGATGGAGTCGTACTCGTCGTGATCCAAATCACCGATGATCCTAGTGCCGAACGGACGGCACCTCCGTGTTCAACACACGTACAACCCGGTGACGTCTCCTACGCCTTGATCCAGCAAGGGGAGAAGGAGAGGTTGGGAAGACTCCATCCAGCAGCAGCACGACGGCGTGGTGGTGGTGGAGGAGCGCGGGACTCCAGCAGGGCTTCGCCAAGCACTACGAGAGACGAGGAGGGAGAGAGGTAGGGCTGCGCCAACACGGAGAGCAAATCACACGTGTTGGGCAGCCCCATACCTCAAGTATATATAGGGGGTGGGGAGGGGCTGCGCCCCCACCTAAGTTTCCACACCTAGGGGTGGCGGCCAGCCCTAGATCCCATCTAGGGAGGCGGCCAAGGGGGGAGAGAGGGGGGGCGCACCACTAGGTGGGCCTTAGGCCCATCTGAGCCTATGGTTTCCCCCTTTTCCCTTCTCTC
>NC_041392.1:30193083-30195790 GCF_002162155.2 Triticum dicoccoides | reverse complement strand
CCCTCTCACACTTGGCCCACGCAGCCCTCCGGGGCAGGTAGCCCCACCTGGTGGACCCCTGGGACCCTCCCGGTGGTCCCGGTACGTTACCGATAGACCCGAAACTTTTCCGGTGACCAAAACAGGACTTCCCATATATAAATCTTTACCTCCGGACCATTCCGGAACTCCTCGTGATGTCCGGGATCTCATCCGGGACTCCGAACAACATTCGGTAACTGCGTACATACTTTCCCTATAACCCTAGCGTCATCGAACCTTAAGTGTGTAGACCCTACGGGTTCGGGAACCATGCAGACATGACCGAGACACCTCTCCGGCCAATAACCAACAGCAGGATCTGGATACCCATGTTGGCTCCCACATGTTCCACGATGATCTCATCGGATGAACCACGATGTCAAGGATTCAATCAATCCCGTATACAATTCCCTTTGTCCAGCGGTATTGTACTTGCCCGAGATTCGATCGTCGGTATCCGATACCTTGTTCAATCTCGTTACCGGCAAGTCTCTTTACTCGTTCCTAACACATCATCCCGTGATCAACTCCTTGGTCACATTGTGCACATTATGATGATGTCCTACCGAGTGGGCCCAGAGATACCTCTCCGTTTACATGGAGTGACAAATCCCAGTCTCGATTCGTGCCAACCCAACAGATACTTTTGGAGATACCTGTAGTGTACCTTTATAGCCACCCAGTTACGTTGTGACGTTTGGCACACCCAAAGCACTCCTACGGTATCCGGGAGTTGCACAATCTCATGGTCTAAGGAAATGATACTTGACATTATAAAATCTTTAGCATACGAACTACACGATCTTTGTGCTAGGCTTAGGATTGGGTCTTGTCCATCACATCATTCTCCTAATGATGTGATCCCGTTATCAACGACATCCAATGTCCATGGTCAGGAAACCGTAACCATCTATTGATCAACGAGCTAGTCAACTAGAGGCTTACTAGGGACATGGTGTTGTCTATGTATCCACACATGTATCTGAGTTTCCTATCAATACAATTCTAGCATGGATAATAAACGATTATAATGAACAAGGAAATATAATAATAACCAATTTATTATTGCCTCTAGGGCATATTTCCAACAAAGCAAGCCTCCCACTCGGAGACTTAGCTGCAGTCCAAGGACTTGCCTAAGTAGCCAATCCGACTGAGACAAGAGCAAACCTCTAACTCAAGGAGCTGCATCACAAGTATAATGTGCGCTTCATCCCTATCCGCAAGGACACCAAGACGAAGGTCGACTGCCACCATCGCCTCATCACCACTCAGCCACTCGCGCGCCTTCAGACAACTATGTCATTTTACATCCTGTTATTTCCGTCTTCCCGAGTGTCCCATAATTCACACGTCACGTTCACTCGGAGGCCACGCCACCGAGTGTACCTTTACGCTCGGCTGCTTATTTTCACATACTTCCTTAGTACTGGTTATGAGACTCACGAGTCCATCTTCCATTTTTTCGCATACATCATTCACGAACACCATGTGTCATTCTTCATTTCGAGTTTGCATCGGTCCTCCGGGGCTGCAACTCAGTCGAAACACTACACTTCCACTTTATTTGAGCCAGTATTCCAATGAGTTCAGTCGGATCCGTCGCTTCGACAAGTTCGAACGGATCCTTCGCTCTTTCAGACTCTTGCTGGTTAACCAACAAGCCCCTTGCACTCCCAGCGGGTGTCTATGGGTGTTCTAAACACAAATCATTTCAGCACACATCAAATTTCTTCAAGAAATTATTCCATTGGCTTGTGCCATTTTTTACACAAGTTACGCGATCACTCGACGGCCTTATGCACCAACTTCATGCTGCTCGGACTCGGTCACCGTACCGATCCTAGCACACCACAACACCGACCTTGTCACTCTGTTGACTTCAAACACATCCAACAACCCCTCTGTGGAATCCTCTTCATCGTATCAATGATATAGACCTCGTCAGGCATGAGACAGATATGTCCCTTTTATAATTAAACTTCACACACTTCACTCTTTTGCGAGTTTGCCTCTTTCGAGCATCACTCGGAAGCTTCTCCTCATCTTTACCCGAGTCCGACTCGATGAATTGCAAATCATCCATTCAAAACTATATTTCTCGTATTCCGACATGTCCATTGTCGAAGCCTGTAGTACGCTCGGGGGCTACTCCGCACTCGGGGGATGCATCTCATTTGGAATGACACTCTCCTGAGTAGTCGAGTACTTCATCACCAGTTAGATCCTTCACTTCAACAAGTACATTTGATCCGCCACTTTGACAAGTTTTATAACCACCCAGACGCTCTGCACGCCATCTTCATTCCTACTTAGACTCAGTTGTCACGCCGTTCTTGTTGTGTCGCACCACACTACACCGACCTCATTGCTACATTAGCTTCGAAAGCATCCGGTCAAGTCCTTCGAAGACCATTTCAGCCACTTGGCTGGACACGTAGTCCTTCACTCGGCAACCTCGTGCATCCTCACTTGACCGCCCCGCACGTCGCCACTCGGTTGTGCACGTCTTCACCACTCGGCCGCCCCGCGCGTTGCCACTCGGTTGTGCACGTCTTCACCACTCGGCCGCTCCGCGCGTCGTCACTCAGTTGTGCACGTCTTCATCATTCGACCACCTCACACATCACGACTCGACCGCTCCGCGCGTCGCCACTCGGTTGTGCACCTCTTCACCACTCGACTG
>NC_041392.1:30176897-30192678 GCF_002162155.2 Triticum dicoccoides | reverse complement strand
CATTGGTTGGTCACCTCATCACCACTCGGCCGCTCCGCGCGTCGCCTCTTGGTTGATCACCTCATCACCACTCGGCCGCTCCGCGCGTTGCCTCTCGGTTGGTCACCTCATCACCACTCGGCCGTCTTGCATGTCGCCTATCGGTTGGTCACATCCTCGCCACTCGACTGCCCCGTGCGTCACCACTCGGTTGAACACATCTTCACCACTCGGCCACTCGCGCGCCTTCAGACAGCTAAGTTGTTTTATAGCTAAGTCGTTTACACCCCCAGCACAGGAACGACTAAGTTACTCATATGACAAACCTCATATCACACTCTATAGCAAGCTTACCTCTTTCAAGCATCACTCGGGGGCTATGCGCAGCCGTTGGCCATGCTGCCCTCAGGGCTTATGCCCATTCGATCAACCCACTGATCGCATCAGGAATATCTTTCTGACCATACATGCTCGTTCTGCCGAAAATCTATAATGGTAGTACTGTCCACTCGGACGATCGCCCAAATCATTTCTTGAAGTCATCTTCAGACTGCAAAAGGGTGAAAACGATGCTCCTCTACGGATACACTTGGCCCTTATCCTAGGCCCCAAGGCGTCAGTTTCACAAACTTGGACTCAGAGATGGCATGTGCTGGTGCTCCCCTGGGATAATGAATGGCATCTCTCCGGAGAGTCAACCCACACACTAGCCTCGCCACTCGGGTTTCATGGCACGTCCATGTCAGACCACTAGTCTATCTCCTCCGGGAGACATACGAGTGCCACCAAGTTTTTCCTTGCAGTCAACATACCCCGATCAGTTGGGAAGCACGTCCACTCGGACAAATACCCCTTTCACGCAAAATTTAACGGTCAATATAAGAAGTACTACTGAAATGATTACTCCCTGGAGTGTCCAGCTTTTTTCTACAGTCGTCAGTTTCAAAACCGATTTCATTCACCGTGTTGAGAGCATGAAGATTCATCTGCTTGACCGAGTTCCAAGCTGAATTTATACCATACCAAGTGCACGAAGATCAGTCCGACTGACTCAGCTCCAGGCTGAGCTTACTTACCATGTCAAGCGCCTGAAGATGCATCCGATTGATTCAATTTCAGACTAAAAAGATATTTACCGTGTCGACTGCGTGGAGGTTTACCAGGACACTTAAACCCTCTGCCAGGCTCATCTAGTCCGACAGAGGCTCGGGAACTACACCCAGTGGGTGCACTCAGCGTGCCCCCACTGGAAGAGAACACGGAAAGAAACACTTTGCTCGATGCAAAACCAACTCCAGAATTACTCGACCTCCGTGTCAGAGAAGAACAAGTTCGATCAGTATCAGCTAAGAAGATTTTTAGTTCTCTCAGACCCCCGCCGACTTCCCGCAGTCGAGCGGTCTCAGGGACTACACCAGTGGGTGCACTCAGCGTGCCCCCACTGGAGTAATCTCCACTCGGTACAGCCTGACCAGTCCGAGTGATGAACAACAACAAAAAGGACAGGCTCTAAGACTCCCGCCGACTGCCCGCAGTCGACGGCAGTCTCGGGGACTATACCCAGTGGGTGCACTCAGCGTGCCCCCACTGGAATGGTATCCACTCGGAACGGTCCGCCCGGTCCGAGTGACGGCCAAACAACAAAAAAATACACGTTCCAGGCGTGAAGAAATTCCGAGTAATCAGTTACTCAATGCAGGACCAGCTCCAAATCACTCCAAAAAAATTGCTATAAGGTGAGTTTAACGCTCCTCCGCGGACCCGTTTGAGCTCATTTCACTCGGACACCATACAGTCTGGAATCCGTCAAGACAACATGCGGAGATAAGATCGCCGGGTGACCAGAGGGAGTTCATAAGTGCCTCCGTAGCACTCGACTCATCTAGGAATTCACCTCGACTCGACTCGCTCAACCTCGACCGATTCGGGGGCTAATGACGAGGACATGTACTGGGGGTAGGGTAACAGGCCTGACCTAAAGGCCCTACCCATGGACACCGTATACTCTGTACTGGCCCCCTGGGCCAGATCGCCGTCTAGATGTACCACAACTTGAAAATCACTCGGACGGTGATAACCACTCGGAGCACGACACTTCACTCGACGAGCTCATTCCACTCGACCGTGTAACTCACTCGGATATGCAAAGACCAATAGTCAGCATGATGGTTTGTAGTGGGCAGGCATTATGGCATTAATGCTCCACCATGTAACATAAGGGGTGAGGGGGTGGCGCACTCTATATAAGCCACCCCCCACCACTAGACTAGGGGGCTTCTTTTTTCTTCCATCTCTCTCTCTTTTTCACCAATAGTCCCAGGACTACGGGGATCCGTTCTCCTCTCATTGTAATCTCTGGATACATACTAAGATAAAACAAAGCCTCTCCGGAGCACGAGACGTAGGGTTGTTATCTCCACCGTGAGAGGCCCGAACTCGCTAAAACCACCGTGTCACCCATATGCATCTCGATAGATCATGCTCCTTTATCCTACCCCTCTCTTATTGTCGGAATTGTTACCACGACACTGGCTCTTTTATGATGAAGACTATTGAATTCAAATGGGATTTATTGGAAAGAATTAAACGCAACTCCGAAGATTGGGACCTCGACAATGGCAAGGAGTCAGGTATGATACCTAGTTTTGATTGTGTTAAATCTTTTATGGATACCGATATTTTTCGTAAATTTAGCACTAAATATGGACTTGACTCTGAGATAGTAGCTTCTTTCTGTGAATCTTTTGTTGCTTATGTTGATCTCCCCAAGGAGAAGTGGTTTAAATATCATCCTCCCATAGAAGTAAAAGTAGATGCACCTATTAAAGTTGAAGAAAAGACTATTACTTATAATGATCCTATTGTTCCTACTTCTTATGTTGAGAAACCGCCTTTCCCTGTTAGGATCAAGGATCATGCTAAAGCTTAAACTATGGTTCGTAAAAGCAATATTAAAACATATACACCTCCTGAGCAAGTTAAAGTTGAACCTAATATTGCTATTGTTAAAGATCTCTTGTATGATAATATAGATGGGCATGTTATTTATTTCTGTGATGAAACTGCTAGAATTGCTAAACCCCGTGATACAGATAAACCTAGACATGTGGTAGGTATGCCTGTTATTTCTGTTAAAATAGGAGATCATTGTTATCATGGCTTATGTGATATGAGTGCTAGTGCTAGTGCAATACCTATTGACTTATACAAAGAAATTAGGCATGACATTGCACCTGTTGAGTTAGAAGATATTGATGTCACAATTAAACTTGCTAATAGAGATACTATTTCACCAATAGGAATTGTTAGAGATGTTGAAGTCTTGTGTGGGAAAACTAAATATCCTGCTGATTTTCTTGTTCTTGGTTCCCCACAAGATAGCTTCTGTCCCATTATATTTGGTAGACCCTTCTTAAATACTGTTAATGCTACCATAGATTGCAAAAGAGATGTTGTTACTATCGGTTTAGATGATATGACTCATGAATTTAATTTTTATAAATTTAGTAGACAACACCGTGAAGAAGAATTACCTAGTAAAGATGAAATTACTGGTCTTGCTTCTATTGCCATACCTCCTAGTGATCCTTTAGAACAATATTTGCTAGACCATGAAAATGATATGTTTATGAATGAAAGAAGGGAATTAGATGAAGTATTCTTTAAATAGGAACCTATTCTGAAACACAATTTACCTGTGGAAATCCTAGGAGACCCTCCTACACCCAAGGGTGATCCCGTGTTTGAGCTTAAACCGTTACCGGATACTCTTAAATATGCTTATCTTGATGAGAAAAAGATATATCATGTTATTATTAGTGCTAACCTTTCAGAACATGAAGAAGAGAGATTATTGAAAACTCTGAAGAAGCACCGTGCTGCTATTGGGTATACTCTTGATGATCTTAAGGGCATTAGTCCCACTCTATGTCAACATAAAATTAATTTGGAAGAGGATGCTAAACCAGTACGTGATCATCAACGCCGACTGAATCCTAAAGTGAAAGAAGTGGTAAGAAAGGAGATACTAAAGCTCCTCGAGGCAGGTATAATTTACCCCGTTGCTGATAGTCAGTGGGTAAGCCCTGTCCATTGTGTCTCTAAGAAGGAAGGTATTACTGTTGTTCCTAATGACAAAGATGAATTGATTCCTCAAGGAATTATTACTGGTTATAGGATGGTAATTGATTTCCGCAAATTAAATAAGGCTACTAAAAAGGATCATTACCCCCTACCTTTTATCGATCAAATGCTAGAAAGATTATCCAAACATACACATTTTTGCTTTCTAGATGGTTATTTTGGTTTCTCTCAAATACCTATGTTAGCCAAAGATCAATCAAAGACTACTTTTACATGCCCTTTTGGTACTTTTGCTGATAGACGTATGCCTTTTGGTTTATGTAATGCACCTGCTACCTTTCAAAGATGCATGATGGCTATATTCTCTGACTTTTGTGAAAAGATTTGTGAGGTTTTCATGGATGACTTTTCCGTCTATGGATCTTCTTTTGATGATTGCTTGAGCAACCTTGATCTAGTTTTGCAGAGATGTGAAGAAACTAATCTTGTCCTGAATTGGGAAAAGTGCCACTTTATGGTTAATGAAGGTATTATCATGGGGCATAAAGTTTCTGAAAGAGGTATTGAAGTTGATAAAGCCAAGGTTGATGCTATTGAAAAGATGCCATGTCCCAAGGACATCAAAGGTATAAGAAGTTTCCTTGGTCATGCTGGTTTTTATAGGAGGTTCATTAAGGACTTCTCAAAAATCTCTCGGCCTCTGACTAATTTATTACACAAAGATATACCATTTGTCTTTGATAATGATTGTGTAGAAGCATTTAAAATACTTAAGAAAGCATTGATCTCTGCACCTATTGTTCAGCCACCTGATTGGAATTTACCCTTTGAAATTATGTGTGATGCTAGTGATTAAGCTGTAGGTGCTGTTCTAGGACAAAGATTTGATAAGAAATTAAATGTTATTCAATATGCTAGTAAAACTCTGGACAATTCTCAAAGAAATTATGCTACTACTGAAAAAGAAATCTTAGCAGTTGTATTTGCCTGTGATAAGTTTAGACCTTATATTGTTGATTCTAATGTAACTATTCACACTGATCATGCTGCTATTAAATATCTTATGGAAAAGAATGATGCTAAACCTAGACTTATTAGATGGGTTCTCTTGCTTCAAGAATTTGATTTATATATTGTTGATAGAAAAGGAGCCGAGAACCCTGTCGCAGACAACTTGTCTAGGTTAGAAAATGTGCTTGATGACCCACTACCTATTGATGATAGCTTTCCTGATGAGCAATTAAATGTCATAAATGCTTCTCATACTGTTCCATGGTATGCTGATTATGCTAATTACATTGTTGTTAAGTTTATACCACCTAGTTTCACATACCAGCAAGAGAAAAAGTTCTTCTATGATTTGAGGCATTACTTTTGGTATAACCCACATCTTTATAAAGAAGGAGTAGGTGGTGTTATTAGACGTTGTGTACCTGAGCATGAACAAGAACAGATCCTACGCAAGTGTCACTCCGAAGCTTATGGAGGGCACCGTGCTGGAGATAGAACTGCACATAAGGTACTACAATCTGGTTTTTATTGGCCTACTCTCTTCAAGGATGCCCGTAAGTTTGTCTTATCTTGTGATGAATGTCAAAGAATTGGTAATATTAGTAGACGTCAAGAAATGCCTATGAATTATTCACTTGTTATTGAACCATTTGATGTTTGGGGCTTTGACTATATGGGACATTTTCCTTCCTCTAATGGTTATACACATATTTTAGTTGTTGTTGATTACGTTACTAAGTGGGTAGAAGCTATTCCAACTAGTAGTGCTGATCATAACACTTCTATTAAAATGCTTAAAAGAAGTTATCTTCCCAAGGTTTGGAGTCCCTAGATATTTAATGACTGATGGTGGTTCACATTTTATTCATGGTGCTTTCCGTAAAATGCTTGCTAAATATGATATTAATCATAGAATTGCATCCCCTTATCACCCTCAGTCTAGTGGTCAAGTAGAATTGAGTAATAGAGAACTCAAATTAATTTTGCAAAAGACTGTTAATAGGTCCAGAAAGAATTGGTCCAAGAAACATGATGATGCATTATGGGCCTATAGAACTGCATATAAAAGTCCTATGGGTATGTCTCCGTATAAAATGGTCTATGGAAAAGCATGCCACTTACCTCTTGAACTAGAACACAAGGCTTATTGGTCTATTAAAGAACTTAATTATGATTTTAAACTTGCCGGTGAGAAGAGGTTATTTAATATTATCTCACTTGATGAATGGAGAACTCAAGCCTATGAAAATGCCAAGTTGTTTAAAGAAAAAGTTAAAAGGGGGCATGATAAAAGAATACAAAAGCGTGAGTTTAACGTAGGTGATTATGTATTGCTATACAACTCTCGTTTAAGATTTTCTGCAGGAAAACTTCTCTCTAAATGGGAAGGTCCTTATGTTATCGAAGAGGTCTACCGTTCTGGTGCCATAAAAATCAACAACTTCGAAGGCACAAATCCGAAGGTGGTAAATGGTCAAAGAATCAAACATTATATCTCAGGTAATCCCATAAATGTTGAACCCAATGTTATTGAAACCGTAACCCCGGAGGAATACATAAAGGACACGTTCCAGAATGTTTCAGACTCCAAAAAGGAATAGGTATGTAGTACGGTAAGTAAACCGACTCCAAAATAGTTTTTAAGGCAATATTTCTCCGTTTTGGAATATTTAGAAAAATAGAAAAATAAGCAGCAGTCCGGAAGGGACACGAGGGTGGAGGGCACGCCCTACCCCCCTGGGCGCGCCCCCCTACCTCGTGGGAACCTCGTGTGCTCTCCGGACCCCGTTTTCTTACAGGACACATATTTGGTCGGTAAAAAATCGTTATATAACCTTCCGGGGGTTTTAACTCCCGTATCACGCAAAATCCTCTTGTTTTTGTTTCGAGCTGTTTTCTGTCAGGGTTGTGAAGGCCAGGCACTATGTCGTCTCCCTCCTCCTCCAACCATGAGGGCAACGATGCTTGGCTAATGAAGATAGAGCTGAAGAGAGAAGAACCTATGGAGGTCAACAAGGATGAAGGGATCAAGAAGGCCATGGAGGACCAAGTTCCAGCAACAGAAGACACCCTTCAACTGGATCACGATCTTCTTACCCCAACAGAAATCGAAGCCTTCAAGATGATTGAGTTGGCTCGTATACAAAATAAGTATCTCGCACGTGAAAATATTTTGTTGAAGGACCATATCATCGCACTCAAGGGCATTATCCGCAAGCTAGAAGACCTCCTACGCTCGATGTGCGACTATCCATCATCAACAACTCCACCTTCTTCACCAACAAAGGAGACATAATCACCTGGGTATGGGCACTCCACTTGGTAACTGCCAAGCTTGGGGGAGTGCCCCGGTATCGTATCACCATCACTTTTATCTTTACCGTTTTTCTTAGTTCGATCCTTTTGGTAATATTTTGATCTAGTAGAATAAAAGTTCTTATTATGATCTGGTCATGATTTTTGCTTTATTATCCTTCTATGTAATCGAGTCCTTGAGCTATATAATAAAGATTAGTGATTGAGTCAAGGGCTTGCTTATTTTTGCCATGATCCCAAATAAAATAAAATAAAAATAAACAAAGAGATCATGTGACTCTTATGGAGAGTAATGAGCTCACATAGAAAGAGTATGATGAATAAAAGTTATTGAGAGTTGACAAACATAGTTTTGGTCATCGTTGCAATTAATAGGAAGTAATAAAGAAAGAGAGGTCTTCACATATAAATATACTATCTTGGACATCTTTTATGATTGTGAGCACTCATTAAAATATGACATGCTAAAGAGTTGATATTGGACAAGGAAGACAATGTAATGGGTTATGTTTTCTTACATCTGAGATAAATTATATTGTCTTGGATCTTCCAACATGATGAGCTTGCCTTTCCCCCTCATGCTAGCCAAATTCATTGCACCGAGTAGAGATACTACTTGTGCTTCCAAATACCCTTAAACCAGTTTTGCCATGAGAGTCCACCATACCTACCTATGGATTGAGTAAGACCCATCAAGTAAGTTGTCATCGGTGCAAGCAACAAAAATTGCTCTCTAAATATGTATGATTGATTGGTGCGGTAGAAATAAGCTTTATACAATCGTGTGATATGGAAGTAATAAAAGCGACAGACTGCATAATAAAGGTCCATATCACAAGTGGCAATATAAAGTGACATTCTTTCACATTAGGATTTTGTGCATTTACCCACAAAAGCGCATGACAACCTCTGCTTCCCTCTGCGAAGGGCCTATCTTTTACTTTTATCTCCTACACTGCAAAAGAGTCATGGTGATCCTCACCCTTCCTTTTTTTACATTTTATCCTTTGGCAAGCACAATATGTTGGAAAGATCCTGGTATATATGGCTAATTGGATGTGGGTTTTCATGAACTATTACTGTTGACATTACCATTGAGGTAAAACGTTGGGAGGCAAAAACTATAAGCCCCTATCTTTCTCTGTGTCCGATTAAAACTCCATACCCATAAATATTGTGTGAGTGTCAGTGATTGTGAAAGATTATATGATAGTTGAGTATGTGGACTTGCTGAGAAGCTCTTATACATTGACTCTTTCCTATGTTATGATAAATTGCAATTGCTTCAATGACTGAGATTATAGTTTGTTAGTTTTCAATGAAGTTTACGATTCATACTTGATATTGTGATTGAATTATTACTCTAGCATAAGAAATCATATGACAAAAATTATATTAGTTGTTGTTCTAAGAATGATCATGATGCCCTCATGTCTGTATTTTATTTTTTTTGACACCTTCTTCTCTAAACATGTGGACATATTTTTCGATTTCGGCTTTTGGCTTGAGGACAAGCGAGGTCTAAGCTTGGGGGAGTTGATACGTCCATTTTGCAACATGATTTTATATCAATATTTATTGCATTATGGGCTGTTATTACACATTATGTCACAATACTTATGCCTATTCTCTCTTATTTTACAAGGTTTACATAAAGAGGGAGAATGCCGGCAGCTGGGATTCTGGCTGGAAAAGGAGCAAATATTAGAGACCTATTGTGCATAGCTCCAAAAGTCCTAAAACTTCACGGATGATGTTTTCCAAATATATAAAAAACATTGAGCGCAAGAACTTCACCAGGGGGCCACACCCTGCCCACGAGGGTGGGGGCGCGCCCTACCCCCCTGGGCGCGCCCCCTACCCCCCTGGGCGCGCCCCCTACCTCGTGGGCCCCCTGGTGGCCCTCCGGTGACCATCTTCTGCTATATGGACTCTTTCGATGGAAAAAAAATCATAAGCCATCTTCTCGGATGAAACTCCGCCGCCACGAGGCGGAACCTTAGCGGAACCAATCTAGGGTTCTGGCGGGGCTGTTCTGCCGGGGAAATTTCCCTCCCGGAAGGGGAAATCATCGCCATCGTCATCACCAACGCTCCTCTCATCGGGAGAGGGCAATCTCCATCAACATCTTCATCAGCACCATCTCATCTCAAAACCCTAGTTCATCTCTTTTATCCAATTCTTGTCTCCAAGTCTGGGATTGGTGCTAGTAGGTTGCTAGTAGTGTTAATTACTCCTTGTAGTTGATGCTAGTTGGTTTAATTGATGGAAGATCATATGTTCAGATCCTATATGTAATACCCCTCGGATTATGAACATGTTTATGCTTTGTGAGTAGTTACTTTTGTTCCTGAGGACATGGGAGAAGTCTTGCTATTAGTAGTCATGTGAATTTGGTATTCGTTCGATATTTTGATGAGATGTATGTTGTCTCTCCTCTAGTGGTGTTATGTGAACATCGACTACATGACACTTCACCATTGTTTGGGCCTAGAGGAAGGCATTGGGAACTAATAAGTAGATGATGGGTTGCTAGAGTGACAAAAGCTTAAACCCTAGTTTATGCGTTGCTTCGTAAGGGGCTGATTTGGATCCATATGTTTCATGCTATGGTTAGGTTTACCTTAATACTTTTGTTGTATTTGCGGATGCTTCCAATAGAGGTTAATCATAAGTGGGATGTTTGTCCAAGTAAGGGCAGCACCCAAGCACCGGTCCACCCACATACCAAATTATCAAAGTACCGAACGCGAATCATATGAGCGTGATGAAAACTAGCTTGACGATATTCCCATGTGTCCTCGGGAGCACTTTACATCATATAAGAGTTTGTCCAGGCTTGTCCTTTGCTACAAAAAGGATTGGGCCACCTTGTTGCACCTTATTTACTTTTGTTACTTGTTGCTCGTTACAAATTATCTTATCAGAAAACTATCTGTTACCACTTATTTCAGTACTTGCAGAGAATACCTTGCTGGAAACCGCTTATCATTTCCTTCTGCTCCTCGTTGGGTTCGACACTCTTACTTATCGAAAGGACTACGATAGATCCCCTATACTTGTGGGTCATCAGGATCTTGATACGTCTCCAACGTATTTATAATTTTTGATTGTTCCATGCTATTATATTATCAACCTTGGATGTTTTATATGCATTTATATGCTATTTTATATGATTTTTGGGACTAACCTATTAACCCAGAGCCCAGTGCCAGTTTCTGCTTTTTCCTTGTTTTTGAGTATCGCAGAAAAGGAAAATCAAACGGAGTCCAATTGACCTGAAACTTCACAGAACTTATTTTTGGACCAGAAGCAACCCGGGAGACTTGGAGTCCACATAAGGGAAGCTTCGAGGAGGCCACGAGGTAGGGGGCGCGCCCACCCCCTTGGGCACGCCCTCCACCCTCGTGGGCCCCTTGTGGCTCCCCTGACGTATTTCTTCCGCCTATATATCTCAATATACCCTAAAAACATCCGGGAGCACAATAGATCGGGAGTTCCGCCGCCAGAAGCCTCCTTAGCCACCGAAAGCCAATCTAGACCCGTTCCGGCACCCTGCCGGAGGGGGCAATCCTTCTCCGGTGGCCATCTTCATCATCCTGGTGCTCTCCATGACGAGGAGGTAGTAGTTCTCCCTCGGGGCTGAGGGTATGTACCAGTAGCTATGTGTTTGATCTCTCTCTCTCTCTCTCTCTCTCTCTCTCTCTCGTGTTCTTGATGTGATACGATCTTGATGTATCGCGAGCTTTGCTATTATAGTTGGATCCTATGATGTTTCTTCCCCGCTCTACTCTCTTGTAATGGATTGAGTTTTCCCTTTGAAGTTATCTTATCGGATTGAGTCTTGAAAGATTTGAGAACACTTGATGTATGTCTTGCCGTGCGTATCTGTGGTGACAATGAGATACCACATGATTCACTTGATGTATGTTTTGGTGATCAACTTGCGGGTTCCGCCCATGAACCTATGCATAGGGGTTGGCACACGTTTTCGTCGTGATTCTCCGGTAGAAACTTTGGGGCACTCTTTGAGGTTATATGTGTTGGTTGAATAGATGAACCTGAGATTGTGTGATGCATATCGTATAATCATACCCACGGATACTTAGGGTGACATTGGAGTATCTAGGTGACATTAGGGTTTTGGTTGATTTGTGTCTTAAGGTGTTATTCTAGTATGTACTCTAAGGCTGTTTGTGACACTTATAGGAATAGCCCAACGGATTGATTGGAAAGAATAACTTTGAGGTGGTTTCGTACCCTACCATAATCTCTTCGTTCATTCTCCGCTATTAGTGACTTTGGACTGACTCTTTGTTGCATGTTGAGGGATAGTTATGTGATCCAATTATGTTATTATTCTTGAGAGGACTTGCACTAGTGAAATTATGAACCCTAGGCCTTATTTCAACACATTGCAATACTGTTTGCGCTCACTTTTACCATTAGTTACCTTGCTGTTTTTATATTTTCAGATTACAAAAACTATTATCTACCATCCATATACCACTTGTATCAACATCTCTTCACCGAACTAGTGCACCTATATAATTTACCATTGTATTGAGTGTGTTGGGGACACAGGAGACTCTTTGTTATTTGGTTGCAGAGTTGCTTGAGTGAGACCATCTTCATCCTACGCCTCCTACGGATTGATAAACCTTAGGTCATCCACTTGAGGGAAATTTGCTACTGTCCTATAAACCTCTGCACTTGGAGGCCCAACAGCGTCTACAAGAAGAAGGTTGTGTAGTAGACATCAGACATCTCTTTTGCTGTCAACCGAGTTTGCCAGTATCTGCACTCACCTCGTGACACCTATTGGTCTGCTGTTAAGCGCATCTTGCGCTACATTCGGTTCACGGTGTCTCACGGCTTGCATATTCGATCGACCTCCTATGGATGTCTCTCGGCGTATTTTGATGCGGATTGGGCTGGCAGTCCGGATGACAGGCGATCTACGGGGGGTTATGCTGTGTTCTTTGGCTCTAATCTGATCGCCTAGAGTGCTCGGAAATAGGCAAACAGGCCACTGTCTCACGTAGCAGTACTGAAGCTGGGTATAAGGCTGTGGCCAATGTGACTGTGGAGATTATCTGGGTACAGTCTTTGCTTCGGGAATTGGGTATATCCCAGTCATAGTCTCCTATTCTTTGGTGTGATAACATCGGTGCTACATACCTCTCTGCAAATCCGGTATTCCATGCCCTAACGAAACACATCGAAATTGACTATCATTTTGTGTGTGAACGTGTCTCTCAGAAGCAACTACAGATCAAGTTCATCTCTTCCAAGGATCAATTTGCAGACATCTTCACCAAGCCATTGCCTCTACCACAGTTTGAGGCTTGTCGACGCAGTCTTAGCCTTCTAGATTCTTTAGAAAGTGGCTAAGATTGAGGGAGGGTGTTAGACTGTATAGTCTCTGTATTTACACGTGTATATTGTAACGTTGTATTCCACTCATTATATATATGTGATAGGCCACCCCTAGAGGGTTGTGCCGGTTCCCCAGAACCTATTGTCTTACACTCATTCATCCATGCTTTACACGTACACAACTATTCTTTTTCATTTTGTGTTCTGGCAGCCAAAACACGGTCTGTTTCTGTTAGTGGAATTGGGAGCTGCCCTTGCTAAAGAGAATATAACAATTGCTGGAAATAATTTCTCCAGTCAGTGTTTTGATCACGATGCCGGACATCGTAACTTGGACCCCATGAGAGGTAAAACAGAATGATAAAATCTGCATGTGTTTAAAGCATCTACAGTCGGGCACACCAAAATAGCCTCAAATGCTTGGGCCGCCTGCCCGGTCACTGACCGGTCACGATTTTTTGACCTGGATGGATGCCTCAAACCGGCCTCAAACGCCCAGCCTGTCCGGCACCCCTCATATCCAACCCATATATGCGGCGGATATGGAAGGGCCCAGGCACGCCCGGGGTGCGTCCGCTTGACAAGGCCGGCCCACAACCGGCCCCACGGATGTCCCATGAAAAACCACATCCAGCTCATCGTTCCAAAACCCTAGCTCACTCACCCTCCTCTCTCGCTCCGTCCTCTCCTCTCCGAGCGGCGATTCCAATCGAATCCGGCGCCATGTCGAGCTCCAGCAGCCGCTCCGACTCCGAGCTGGATCCGGACTATGAACTTGCCCTCCGCATCGCCTTGGAGCAGTCCAAGGTGGAGATCGGGGCCAGCTCCGAATCTGCAGCCTCGCCGCAGCTGCAGCTTCCCTGTCGGCACCGCTCCGATGGCGGCGCTGGCCCTCCCGGGCCAGTCGTAGCTCTAATAGCCGGCCTGCACAATCCGCCCCCCTACGCCGTCCCCTACCCCCGCCGGCTGTTGCTCCCCACGTGGGCAGCGGTGGGTGCTTGTGCCCGCCCCGCTGGCCCGGATGCGCACGCCGGAATTTAGAGGTGTGCACCGCCCGCCGCGAGCGGCAGCGGGAAAGGGAGAGGAGGGAGGTGGAGCAGTCCATGCACCGCCGCCGTGGGATACAGGCGGAGGCCGACGAGGACGCCCGGCTCCTCGAATGGGTCTGCCGCCGGTCGCTTACGGCCGTGGAGACGGACGCGCGGCGGTTCCGGCGAAAGAACGCTAAGGCGCTCCGGATTGCCATTGAGCAATCCGAGAGTGAGGCAACGGAGGCAGCTGCGGAGGCGGCTCGGCTCACGAAGCTAAAGCGGCAGCAGCACAGGGAAGTCCGGCGGATATAAGGACTCGTCATCCTCTCCAACTCCGACGATGACGACTCGGACGGCTCCTCCTCCGACTACTCGTACGACCCGCCACGAACCGTCGACGCTTACAGCTGTGCCGGCGACCGGAAGGGTAAAGGGTCGGCGATGAAGTGGTGAATCTCTGCCATCTCCGTCTTCATTTTCTAGTTTTTTGTAATGTAATTTAAGTTTATGTGAATTATGTGAACTTTGGCGATCTTTCGAATATCCGCCGGTGATCGTTTGGTGATTGGAATGTGCATTGCCCTGTCCAATTCTATGTTTGTATGATGATCTACGTTCTTTTTCTGTATGTTGCATGCTAGTATCGATATGAGGGACCGGATATGAGATACACAGATGTGGACAACAGGATTTGAGGGTTGCCCGGTCAGTGCCCGCGGATGCGTCCGGTCGCGTCCGCGGACGTTTGAGGAGCCGGATTTGTAAAGTCCGGCTGTGGATGCCCGAGGGATCAGATTGCTCACCCGCGTCAGCGAGCTCATTGATCCATCGTCTGGAGAATGGGATGAGCAGCTCATCAGGGATAATTTCTGGCCCATCGATGTTGATCGGATACTGCAGATTCCATTGCACCAGGAGGACACGGAAGATTATGTGGCATGGCATCTGACAAAATCGGGTACGTTTAGTGTACGAACGGCTTACTACAAACAGTGGGAAGAGTCCTACGGAAGTATTAATCCCAGCTCTCTTTCAAGTGCGTCAGCTTCCCACCCGGTTTGGAAGAAGCTCTGGGCTTTGAAGGTTCCAAGCAAAGTGAAAATTCTGATACGGCGTGCCCTACATGACGCGATTCCTTGCTTTGGTGTTTTGGCCAATCGCCACATAATGACATCGGCGCAATGCCCAGTATGTAAACTGCTGGCGGAAGATGTGTCGCACGCTTTCTTTGGCTGCTGCAGAGCTGGACAGATATGGTCCTTCCTTGGCTTACATGAAAAAATAAGGACAGCTAAAATCCCAGGCAAATCAGGAGCTGAGATTCTGGATTTTCTCTTGTGCGATGCATCAAACCAGAAGATTTATTCGGATGTAATTGAATTACCAGAGATGATCGCGATATCGTGCTGGTATCTTTGGTGGCAGCGGCGACAAATTGAGAAGGGAGAGAGCGTTCAAATCCCTGAACGATCTGCGCAAGCTATTCTAGATATAGCGCTTTTTTATGTGCGAGCGCATACGCAAAAGAAGGCAAGCCCAAGAATGAATAGATGGATGAAACCCCTAGGGGGGGCAGCTGGTTTTGAACACGGATGCCTCTTTCCTGGAAAATGACCACGCTGGATCATGTGGCGCTGTTATCCGTGACAGTGCAGGCTTCTTCATCGCTGCCTCCATCGCCAAACTTGAGCATGTGGCTGATGTTGAAACAGCGGAGGCGGCAGCACTACTTGAAGGGTTGAAGCTTGCCAGATCAATAGGGATCCACTCTGTCGTTGCTCGAGCAGACAATATGACAATTGTGGATGCAATGACAAGTAACATTGGTCATTCTATGGTCGCTGGCCCTATACTGGAAGAATGTCGGCAGATTTGTGCAGATTTCGGGAAGGTCTCTTTTGAATATTGTATGAGAGAATCAAATATGGTTGCTCACATGCTAGCTCAACGGGGTAGGGATGATCCACCGTCCTTGTGGCTGG
>NC_041392.1:30171931-30176457 GCF_002162155.2 Triticum dicoccoides | reverse complement strand
CGGATGATGTAAGTGTTACTTAAAGTTTAATAAAGCTAGCCGTAAGGCCTTCCTCTCAAAAAAATATAGAAACAAGGCCGCCGGCTCTACCTGGCACATTTTATTTATTTCCCCACCGACTTTCACATGTCTAAACTGCCCATTCGCCATCTCCTTTATATTTGACGCCATCTCCCCATCTCTTGACCATTTTCATATATTAGGTAGATTCCTATACACATAAACACGGGAGATAATGGTGCACACAAAATTAAGATGGTGTTAGTAAACACACGTATGATTAGGAGGCATAGGGAAAGAAACAAATACAAGAAGTACCGCTTGGCCAACCAGCAGGAGTAGTGGTAGTTCCACGTCCGACCATAGAGTGCGGTCTTGCATTGACGTTGAACCTCAAGGAGTGAACTTAAAAACAACACGAGGGGATCAAGCAGAGTGTTGTCCAGGATGGTGATGTGCCACTACAAGATGGTTATTGGGATGGTAGAGAAGATGGTGAGCATCCTCCAATTTTTATACTTGGGTTACTGAAGATGCATGTCTCTGTCAAGGACATGGGCCGCTAAGCAAGATCACATGTAAAATCTTGTAATGGAAAGGAGCTTATGATCTCTCAAGAAATGGAAGGAGCTTTTGAAAAAAAACTGTACAAAGCATAGGAATATTATTTGCATTCAGTTACGAGCAACAAACGAAGCATTTTTTGCAAGTTGATTGTTCGACAAAATGTCTTATTTTAAGCGTGTCAAGTCTAACAGCGCACATCTAAGTGCAATCTACTGGTGGAAAGGCAAGGGTCTAGGCACCTAGGTGCCCCAAATAGTCGTCATATACCAGATTAAGCCTCCTTGCACCAGATATAACAAAATACGTCCCAATTATCCCTCAAAAAAATACGTCCCAATTACTACTCTTTACTTACCTAAGAAAGGAGAAACCACATGGATTACGCAAAGGATTGTTTGTTTCTATATTTTTTTTGTATTTGACAATACTTGTTTCTGCTAACTGAAATTATAGGCTGTTTTGCTAATGAAAATCTAGTTGTTGTTGAAAACAATTCTTCTGCAAGTTTGCTTGATCACCGGGACTGACATTACAAGTCAGACCCATGAAAAGTAAAATATAGTTGAAAAAGCTGCATGTCTTCAAACAGACAGCCACCTCTATAGGGTGCATTTTATTTTACCCACCTACCTTCACATGTCTAAATACCTGTTTCCCGCTCCATTATATTTGACCCCATTGCCGCATGAACATGCAGGATAGCCCATCATCTCTCATTCATCCACGCTTCACACTTCCAGATAACTCTCTCTTGACTATTTTTTATCTGATATGTTTCAGTACACATGAACACTGGAGATGATGGTGGACACAAATCAAGACAATATCAATGAAAATGTATGACTGGGAGGCATCGAGAAAGAAACAAATACTCAATTGGTGCCTTTAACATGTAGCAATATGATGGCACGATCTTCTATGGTGCGGGACTTCACTACCCATCTTGTGGCTTCCAAACATGACTTGTAGTACTAGTCATCAACCCGTGCGTCCGCACGGGCTTGATATTTTTCTATTGCAAACATATTTGCATAGTTTCTTGTGGCATTGCTTCTGTGTCCATATTTCCGAATTTTAGGCAAAAGATATGATACTAATTATAAGATAATTATAATCTTTACAAAAAACACAATGATACATATCAAACATCACTTAAAACGAAGAAATATAGATCCCCAACTCGTTGGCTCAACCTGATTACACTGAAGCATCCGGGCTTGTGGTTTCTAAATACTGAAATTTTATAGTTACATATTTCTATTCTGAAAGAAGTTATCTTTATTGTGAACCATATAAGAATTTCATGATCATGGTTCCAATTCATGAAAAAGAAATGGGATGAATTAGCTACAATCAACACCATTCAATATCAATAGAAATAAATAAATATCCAAAATTGCAACCATATTTGAATTTTTAACCGAATCATTGTATCATGAAGTTAGTTGTATTTTTCATTTTTACTGTTCAATTTGTACCGACATGAACAACTTATATGTTGTATCAATATTTAGATGAATGTGTAATTTTCTTCAGCAGATTCGGAATGCATACTTGGAAATATGAAGTATAGAAAAGAAATGATCAGGTGAAACTTTAACAATAATATGGACTGAAACCAACATCCATAACATACCCTCATATCATGTCATCTTATGCATTCACTTGTGGTAATTCAGTTAGCTTTATTTCCTCGTCTTTCATCTCGCTTTGCATACTATATGTAATAGAAAGTCAAGTAACAAACTTTTAACAGAATCATCAGTTATTTTGGCTATGTTTCTATATTGCCGTACAACATACAGAACTTTGATTATTAAATTGTATTTATGGCATACAGAGTATGCATATGTGTCCAAGCACTCTCTCTCTCTCTCTCTCTCTCTCTCTCTCTCTCTCTCTCTCTCTCTCTCTCTCTCTTTATTGTATCAATTGTACGCAATCTATCTACCACCTGTTAATTCTAAATATTTTTTCTAGAAACTAAGATGTGGTTATCTAGAGGATAAGATTATTAAATATTAACAGTTAATATGTTTCTATGAACTTGTAACAATTAATATGTATAATATTAGTTATAATTTACATTTGATTTAATATTTATCTAAAAACAAACCATCAAACGTACAGTCCATATATTGATACTTTTGACTCGCTGATGAAGTGACGTTGTTGCATTCAGTCAGAATCAATCAATTATTGCAACGTATATTTACATACCTTTTTATGTCGACTTGGATGATCTATCAGCAAATCAGTGAACGCCGGTGGGACTTAGCTAGAAATATCCAAATTATATGTTAGCATATAACCATATGCATGGTTCAGATTATATCATATTTTAATAGTGCAAGGATGTTCTGGACGCACACATGGGGCTAGAAGAATTCGTCTATCCTATTCGTGTGTAAAACAATTTATGGATCTATCAACTTCCAGTCTCTTGTAAACATTACGTATTTCATCTGCATGTCTAACTAATTAGTATAGTTGTTGATGAAGTGATTAATCAGTACGCTCATGTCAAACAGTGTAAATTTATACTACGTGATTTTGTAAATCTGATTAAGTCTCGTAAATATTGTGTGCATATCCGGTTGCCACTTAATTAGTATCTACATACCTAGTCATATCTTTCACGGATACCACTTTTTTTGTCTTTACGCTTCCTACCTTGCTGCATCTAATTAGTAAAACATGTAAAACTACTAACCTAACGTCATATTCCCTTGGTTGGATGTTCATCAAAGCTTCTAATGAACATATCTGATAAGCTGCAAAACACCAAAATTCATGTGTCCAAATCTAAAATTCTAAAATATCTTAATGTAGCTAGTACGTGCTTAGCACGGTGGTAGGTCGAACATTTAATAATAATGAAGCAACAAACATTTGTGCATCATTTTTATTTGGTAAACGCATAGCTAAATGTCCTAAAATAAAATTCTTAAAAACCAAGAGCCTTGGTAATGAATCAAATCTGACACACAATTTTGAGAATCATCATCAAAAATTTCATTTTTGCTGGGCTATCTACAACGTCATTGATTGGGAAATATTGTTCAATCAACAGAAGAAAAATCTACAGATATGCAGCACACTCAAATTATACCAGGATCATTGTTGTTATACAAAGCATCATCCATCACCCACTGCAGCCCATACAAATTTGCCGGAGAGGTTGTGCAGTAGCTGATTAAAAGAAAGAAGAGCATATATAGGGAAGAACTTGCATCTTCTTTCCCCCAAAATCCTCTTCTATGTTTGATCTGCTGTACTATTACTTGGCGTGGCTGCCTCCCAAGTTGTAAAGATTTTCTCATCGAGACAGAGGCAGCCGGTGGTTACCATAATTAATCAACCATGATCAAAGGAGTACACCGGCCAAGAAGTTAACCACAACTTTTCTGCACCTGAGAACGTATGATTAGAAAATTGTGAGTGCTTACGTCAGATGAGGATAGCCTTTCTTGTATCATGGTGAGTGGATTACATGGAGCTTGGCAGCGCTGCATGATGGATCCAATAGCTTGGCGTTGGATAAGCAAACCTGATGGCTGCCGCTGGCCGGCTAGGCGTACAATCCGCACGACGGAGCAGGAATATGCTAGTACTTGTCTTCCTTACATTGAAAAGGGTACAATAGGTTTGTATTTCTTTTGAGTTTTTTTTTTATTTTTGAAAGATGAGACAGGAGAGATGTGCACGTGCTTGGCTGCATGCACGTTACATCTTTTCATCCAATGCGTCCAGTTAATATTTGGTAAAATCAGCCGAATAAAACTACAATCGTATAATTGTAGGACTCTAGCCACTATGACTTATTTTATTTTAGAAAACTATCACATACATGTAGGACTCTAGCCATAATGCCTATTTCATCTAAACCGTGAATTTTAGATCTGAAGGTCAATTTTACGTGATTTCTGAGAATTAACGTGGAAGCTTCATTGGTGCTT
>NC_041392.1:30157676-30171547 GCF_002162155.2 Triticum dicoccoides | reverse complement strand
ATTGTACTCGCTGGAAAAAAGATATTACAGCATGTAATGATAGGAGCCACATTTCAATATGTCTACATTTGTTTTCTTGAAGCCAAATTTTTGCCGTTACATTTCTCATGACATGATATTCAAAGCTAGATTTGACATGAAACATTCTCACAAAAATCTAAAGCCCTGTTTGGATTATCGTTTTGCTTGGAGATACGCGTGTAAAAAATTGGTTAATTATCCTTTTGCCCTCAGTGGTGTCCATGTGCTCAGTTTTGCCCTCAGATGCGAATTGTGCTTAGTTTTGCCTCTAGTCCATGCACAACTACTATGACGAGGCCAAACGGCTAGATTTGAGTCCATTCCGTCCGCCGGCTTTAGTGGTTGTGGGTCCGGAGCTTACACGTGGGACCGCGTGGACGTGGGTCCGGAGCTGACATGTGGGCCCGTGCAACAAAATCCCCAAATCATTTGTAGGATTCTAGCTGGCCAAATCGACACACACTCTGCCCATCCGCCGGCCGGCCATCCTGCGCCGCCGCCACCTGCACCGCAGCCAGCACCTGCCCCGCCACCAGCTGCATGGCCTTCTCCGCTGCTACCGTCCAGCGTTGACGCTCCACCGCTACCTGCGACGCCCGCCACCTTCCTGCAACGCCACGGGTGGGGCGCCCGCCACCTGCTCCACCCGCAGCACAACCTCCTTCCGTGCGCCCAGCCGGAGCGCTCAAAGGTGGGGGGCTGGTGGAGTTGTTTGAATTAGGAGGAAGAACCCCAGGGCGAAATGGCGAGCAGCGGCGACCTCGTAGTATTTGGTGAGGCGGGCATCGGGCCGGAGATCCGCCGCGTCCACAACTGGGTTCCCGAGGGGTAAGTCATGCCTCCTGTTTAGATTGAGCTTAGTTGTGCATTTGAATAGCCGATTCGAGTAGGTTTGCCCGATTTGTGTGTTGATTGCGTCTTTGTTTTTCCTCGGTTAGGATGGAGTCGCGGTTTGCTTTCTTGGTGCACATTAGAAGGGACTGGTACATGTTCGATGCAAAGGATAAGAAGAAATACCAAGGAGGTTTCGATTATCGGTTGCCAATGACTAGTAATTGGAGTTTCAGACAATTTGGGGAGGTAATTTGTAGACAATATCCATGGGGTTTGCTTGATGAAGTAGTATACAAATACTATGATGGAGAAAAGAAATGGGTGACAGTTAGTAATCATGAAGAGCTGGCTACTATGTTTGCTAGGCATAAAGAGAAAGATAATTTTCATGTGAGACTGCAAATTGATGTGCTTGAGCATGCATTTGGACCTAGGATGACGGGTGCAACATCTCGGGGAGAACCAAGTCGTCGTAATGGCATCTCTAGCCAGAACAGTTCAGTTGGTGCACGACGACGTGGTGACTCGACAAGCGTGGGCAATGGTAGTAGGGTCCCCCTTGAAGTGGAGCCTGATGACTACAATTCTGGGGTTGATGAAGAGAAGCTATATTCTGATGTTATTCAGAATTTATGACGTGCACCTCGGGTTGAAAACCAAGATGATCCTCACAATGCAGTCTGTGTGGATGATGATGCGGTGGGTGAGGATGAAGACCTTGCAGCTGTTGAATGGGACCCTTTGAACCCTCATATGGAAGAAGGTACCGTTTTGCATCCATGACTGAGTGTAGAAATGCACTTGTGACATACTGCATCAAGGTAGAACATAGTTTCAAAGTTGACAAGAGCGATCAAGTACGTTACAGAGTACACTGTCCGACTGAGGGTTGCCCATGGAGGCTGCTAGCATCTAAAATAGGAAATAGCACTAATGTTCAGGTCAAAGTAAACCCTTTTAAGCGCACATGCCAGGAATCAACCCTTAGGAAGGATACAATCAGTAGAGCCAAGTCAAGATGGGTGGCAGAGGAAGTAAAGAAGTGGGTGAAAGAAAACCAGCAAGTGGGTCCAAAGGAATTGCAGAAGAACATCAAAGATAAGTTCAAGATAGATTTACCATACATGAGGTTGTTCAATGGTAAACAACATGCTATGTATTCTATTTATGGTAACTGGCAGGAAAGTTTTCAATTATTGTATTCATTCAAAAGTGAAGTGGAGAGGACCAGCCCAGGTAGTATTGTAAGTATTGACCACCACACCATGGAGTACACATTCAGGGGAGTGACAAAGACCAAGGAATGCTTTAGGAGGGTTTTTGTCTGGTTTGATGCTTGTCGCCGGGGTTTTTTGGCAGGCTGCAGGCCTTATTTGGCTATTGATGCCACTTTTCTCACAGGGAGGTTTAAAGCACAGTTACTAGCAACTTGTGCAGTTGATGCACACAGTTTTGTATTTCCAGTTGCCTACGGTGTGCTAGAGATAGAGTGTGAGGAGAGCTGGACTTGGTTTTTGCATAATCTGCGTCGGGCTATTGCACATCTCAATGGGCTGGTCATTCATACAGATGCCTGCAAAGGTTTAGAAGTGGACGTAGACAATGTGTTCCCTGGAATAGAGCATAGGGAATGCATGCGTCACCTTGCTGCAAATTTCATGAAGAAATTCAAAGGAAAGGTGTATACCGACAATTTATGGCCATCATCTTTGAATTGCAGTGTGAAGAAGCACAACTAACACTTGAGGCAGTTATACATGAATCCCAAAGTGAAAGAATACTTGGAAACACACCACTCCAAGTTATGAGCCAGAAGCCAATTCAATGAACTAAGCAAAGTTGACTATGTGCACAATAATCTAGCAGAGTCTTTCAACTCAATGATCCGGAAACTAAAGGATCATTATGTGGTGGATTTTCTTGACAGGATAAGGATAGAATACATGCAGAAATTTTATTATCGTGCAGGAATAGCCAAGGCAAAATTCATGGACCACATTATCATCCCTGCCGCGATGAATGAACTGAAGAAGAAAACAACAGGCTTGGAAATGAACATGACTCTTTGCTCGGGTATCACAGCAGAGATATCATATTTGGATAAAGAGAAGAGGGAATGGAGATATCCAACGGATTTAGAAGCTAGAATTTGCAGTTGTAGGCAATGGCATGATAATTGGGTTGCCATACATTCATGATTACTTGTTTTTCATCACTTCTCTCCCAGGTCCAGCAGGGAGCATACAGCAGTATGTGCATGATTACTACTCTGTTGCAAGGTTCAAAGCCACATATGCTTATGCCTTACCTGCTATGGAGGGAAAACAACAATGGGACATGGTGGACCCTGGATTCAAGCTTTGCGCTCCAGTTCTGAAGAGAGCAGCAGGTAGACCAAGAAAGACTCGAATCAGACCTCGCAACGAAGGAACTAGACTTGGAGCGAGGAAGCCTAAGTGCACAAGGTGTGGTGGGTCTGGTCATTTCGGTAAGCATTGTGATAACACAGTAGATCCAGCGTTCAGAGAGAGTTTTGATGAAGGCTTCGATGAAAATGTTGGTCAGCGGCCGGTTGCCTCAATAGATGATGAAAATGATGGTCAACAGTCGGTTGCATCAGATGAGGATTTTGACGAGGTTCCAAATGATGATGGTCAACAGCCGCATGATTTTGACGATGATCCAAAATATCCTCCCAATAATGATTCAAGTGAGGTTACAAATGGTGATCCAAGTGAGGCTCCAAATGATGATCATGGTGATCCAACTGAGGCTCCAAATGGTGACCCAAGTGAGGCTCCAAATGGTGACAAACCTTCTGTTGTTGTGAGTTCTGCTAGGTATGTAAATCTTGCAAGGGTCAAATACTACTGTACATTTATCACTTGACATGATCTCATTATCCTTTATGTTTTGCACAGCTCTACGGTAGGTTTGAAGAAGATGCGCAAGGTACCGACAACCAAGAGGAGAAGAGAAGAAGCAATGAGCACAAGGTGCACGAGGAGCAAAGTGATGGCAAGAAGCTCAAGGAACAGACAGAAGCCCCAACGCTATTTATGAATAATTATGAAACATTATGAATAATGTTGTATTTCTGTTGGATGATGTTGGACCTATGTTAGAACTATGTTTGAATGATGTTGGACCTATGTTAGAACTTCAAATTTGACATGCTATATGGATGTTGGAATTCTTTCGAAACTTTGGTAAACTCACATTCATGAAAAATATGCTAAAAAAGAGCTCCAAAGGTAGGGTAAACGGCCTCATTTCTAAGCAAGAATTTTTTTGACCTTGTCTAAATGAGCCAAATAACTTTCCTACACATATATTCTATATACACAGACTATGTGCGCTGGTTTTTCCTTTTTTGATTTTTTTGAATTTTGTTTTGCTCATTTGAATTCTGGTCAAACCTAACTTTGACCAAGATTTAAACAAGTCTAAAACATCAAAATGAAAAACTAAGCCTGGATCCTTCTTAGTCAATTCAAAATGAAGTTGTGGTGAGGTTTTTTAAATTTTCATGAAAAATGTGCTAAAAAAGAGGGATCTAAAGGTAGGCTAAACGACCTCATTTCTAAGCAAGGTTTTTTTCGACCTTGTCTAAATCAGCCAAATAACTTTCCTACACATATATTCTATATATACAGACTATATGCGCTAGTTTTTCCATTTTTTATTTTTTTAATTTGTTTGCTCATTTGAATTCTGGTCAAACTTAACTTTGACCAAGATTTAAACAAGTCTAAAACATCAAGATGAAAAACTAAGACTGGATCCTTCTTAGTCACTCCAAAATGAAGCTATGGTGAGTTTTTTGAAATTTTCATGTTCATTTCCCCAAAGCACTTCTCTTCACTTCATACAAGAGAGTTTAAGATACTCGAGATATCGCATAAGACACACGAATTTTCATTTAAATGTATGTAGACCTTATTTATCAACTTAAATCGTTAATATATGACATAAGAAGACTATGTGCGCTGGTTTTTCATTTTTGTGTTTTTTATTTAATTTATTATGCCCATTTGAAATCTGGTCAAACATATCTTTGACTGCTCCAAACCCCTCCCAAACCCCGCTAACCCTAGCGCTGAACAAGGACCGTCCATCTAACCCTAGCGGCGATCAAGGGCTGTCGATCTAACCCTTCTAGAAGGAATCTGCGGGAGGAGGGGGGCGATCCGCGAGATGCAATCTGATTGGCTGGGAGATTGTTTTTTCTCAACAAGGACCGGGTGCGCTGGATGGACTGTTGGGCCGTCTCGTTGTCTGGGCCTGAGACCGCAGTTAATAGCTCGTCTCAGCCTTTCCAGGCCTGCATGCATGGGAAGGGCGCAACGTGGGTTTGCATGCGCGGGAGGCGGACGTGCATACATGCAAGCGAGGCGATCAAGGCTAGCGAAGCGAGATAGGTGGCCATGCACGTATTGATTCGGAGTTAGGCCATTACGGCAGTGGTTCAGATTACGGCAGCGAGTCAGATGCACGCCCGGTCAAAGAGCTTTGCTATGCAGTGATTCAGATGCACGCACGCGCCCCATGCATCGTTTTCGTGCAAAAATGTAAGGGTCCAAAACATAACGGATACACACACGCGTCCGGATTCACACACGCATCATTCTCATCCCTTCTCTCTTCTTCTCCCACCCATAGGCCTATAAATGGGGTGCCTATCTTCCTCTTCCACACACAAGCCAGATCCGATCCATTCTCTCCAACTTCAAACACCCGAGCGACCGAGCCCTCTCCAAGCGACCGAGCCCTCTCCAAGCGACCAAGTGAAGATGCAGTTCAACGGGCCGACCTTCAATCGTCCGCCTGTCGTGTCGGAGCTGCGCTACCCACCGGGCATGCTCGTGGAAAGGGAGCTCCGTGTGTGGGCGACTTCAAGGTGGAGGGGTTCCGTCGAACTCACCCGCGCCTTCCTCAGAGCCGGCTATGCCCACCTCCCATGGGGATCTCCTAGGATGTTCACCCTCAACGAGGTTCGTGACTGCGGCGGCATCCTCCTACTGCTCACGGTCACCTTCACCAACCCGTTTGACGCGCGCGAGATCCTCGGCCAAGTCTTTTGGTCCGACTGCGAGGCCATCTTCTTCACGGTGTACAACATCTACACCAACTACGAGAGCATCTTCCCCACTCCAGGCCAGATGCACCCCTTCCCTACGATGAGGAGGACAAGGTGTGAAGTTGAAGATGGTGTTGAAGGGGCGCGCGGCCAAGGTGGAAGAAGGAGGTCAAGATAAAGATGTTCAAGAAGGGGTGCGAGCCCGGAGTCAAGCTCGTCATGTTTTAGTTTTATCGTTCTTATTTTGTTGATTTTCTATGTCGTGCATGTCGTGTCGTGTCATGTCCGTGAACTTATGGGTCCAAGTTATTATTGCCTAATGTAAGGGTACGGTGTGTTGCATCTTATCTAAGTTATTATGTGTGTTAAAAAATGTCCATGCCCAAACATATCATTTCTTCCCTAAACCAAGTCATGAAGTTCAAGAACTTGTGGTTTTCATTAATGAAAATCGAAGGGGGTGAGAAGCCCTCTTTCATTCAAAAAAAAAATAAGTCATGAACTAACGTGCAAATTTATCCCCTTTAAATCCTAAACCAAGTGCCACTCTAACCCTAAACCAAGTGCCACTCTAACCCTAAACCAAGTGGCAGTGCAAACATACGTTTCCAACCCTTCAAAATTTCAGTGCAAAACAAAGGAAAAACCACTCTCACGTGTGTGCAAACATTCACGATCTCACTATTTATACATTCCTTCCCTACCCATGTTAAAGTCTTTCCATCTGTCCTTGCGGTTACCAGCGCAACCCTAAATGCCACAAACCCATGCGGTCCTGGGTTCGAGTACCCAGCCGCACCAATTTTTTGTTCATTTTCCACCCTTCATTTTTTCAGACAAAATATTTTTTCTCAATGTAATGCCTTTAAAAAATGTTCATTTAGTTTGGCACCAGGTGTAAACCTCTACCAGAGCTGAGGCACATTTTCCATAACATTTTGGTATTTGATTTAAATCAAGGTGTATTTGAATTGGAGTAATTAAATTGATATTAAATATTTAACAGCTCCAAAAAATTCTAAACTTAATTGTTTGGCTATGGAATAATTCAATTAGCTTCCACAAAAAGTTTCAGCATTGTGATATACTGCCTAAATTAAATCAGAACAGAAAACAGAAAAACACGCAAGAGAACCCCCGAATAGGCCTAATTGGGTGCAGTTGGCCCATTAGTCTAGCCTGCACTTGGCTCTACGATCTGAATTTGGCCCACAGAGGAACCTTTTTTTGACAGAAAGGCAGAGCAGAGAGCTGCATTTCATTGATCAAAAGTTTCTGAATTCCTCATTTCTTCTCCCTTCTTTCAACATATTTAAATGTTGGTCACTTCTTCTTCTTTTTTCAACATTTAAATAACTTTGACCAACGTTTAAACTAGGTGAATTTCTCATAAAATTTTAAGATTATGAATTCCTCCATAATTCATGCATTTCCATACATTTTCAACATTACAGCCAATGCGATTACCATACCTACAAATGCCCAAAAGTAATTGCAAATGGGTATTGGTATTTGTGCTTGATCTTCAAGCTTCCTAACCTTCTTCTTAAACATCCTTAGCTCAACAGCTAGCTCTTTGTCAGTGCGTGCTTCGCCCTCCATCTCTTCTTCCGGAGCTCGTGTTGCGGCCACTGCCGTTCGTGGCAGCATGCGAAACCATTCTTCATGCTCTTCTTGCAGTTCATTCATCAGAATCTTGGCCAGAGTATCGACCCAAAGAAAGAAGCATGTCACCTCCATGAACACCAAACATATCAACCCATTGCTCAAAATCCCGACCACGAAAATGGTGCAATTGCCCCGATTCTTACCCCATTCTCGCTGCACACGTAGAACGGACGATTCTGGTTCCTCGGTGTGTGAGAAACCCTCCGATCAACGCCCGCCCGGCACCGTGGACAGACGAAGACAGGCATGTCCACACGTGCCCGGCTCTGCATCCTGAGGTGGCACGGGAGCTTGAGGAAGACATGGAGCTCGGAGCCGAAGGGGATCTCAACGCCGCCCCGCCCTCCACAGCTAGCTTCCTACCGCCGTGCTCTCTCTCTCTCTCTCTCTCGCCGTGGTCACCGCCGTGCTCTCTGTCGCCGTGGTCACTGCCGTTGTTTGTCGCCCGCTTATATAGCACACCCGCAACGGCTCTCTGCTCAACGGCTCTCTGCTGGGTCCCACAAGCCACGCGTGCAACGGTCTGAATAAAATTGGCCGTCTCTGCCGCCTGGTCCCACCTGTAATGGCCGAGTCAAAAGGTTGACCTGACGGAGACGGCATAGTTCACGGAACGAGTCGGTGCACACAGACTAGGGGCAAAACTGAGCACAATTCGCATCTGAGGGCAAAACTGAGCACATGGACACCACTGAGGGCAAAAGGATAATTAACCCGTAAAAAATACAGAGCTTGGCCCATCGTTTTATTTCCAACATAAAATTGCTAAGCGACCGGTAACATACACATGTAAGTTTTACACCCCCGTACAAAATACATCTATCCCAAGCACGGCCTAAAACAACTTTGATGTTACAAAAAGTAAGTTGAGGATTAATTAATTGTTTGGATAAAAAGGAAGATTTTAGTACATAATTCTTTGTATATCATTAAAATTATTTATACACAATTTTTAGGGTATGAAATACTACTTTTGAAGAAACTTAGTATCACAAAAACAAGTTCGTAGTCTAAACATGCTTATTCTATCCTAAATCGATAAGTTGATCATTGGTTATGAATTTCTGGGTTGAAAAGCAAGTTTTTAGTTTTTAGTTATCTATCATTCTTAATAAGTTGTTTTCCACTTCTTCCTATTCTCTTAACATGCAATGTCCACATCAGATTTATGTCATGTCAGCGTTAACTTTGCAAAGAGCAGCCAATCAGTCTATTTGATTAGCCAGGCACTGGCCATGCAGTCCTGATTTGCGCGAGTGAGAAGTGCATGCATGCGCGCGTGCGACCAGAGAGTTACTATGCGCGAACGACACAAATCAATGAAAGCACGCAACTTCTCATGGTCTAAACCCATGCATAGCGTCCAAGATAACTCGATGCAGTTAATTCCAAGAATAGACCACCGAAGCAATCCAAGCTCATGCATGTTGTCACTTAAATTCGGTGTAGATAATTACCATTGCCTATAGCCCATGCATGCAGTTAATCATGGCTGAATTTACGGAGGATTTTATTCCGTTCCAATTCTCAGCCGTAGCATTTATTTCTGGGCGCGTTAGGGCATTTACAATGGTTGATAAGACGGTCTTATCTGTCTTGCATGTAATTTATAGATGACAAGCAAATTGTTTACAATGGGTCATCTCTTAGCCTAATCTTCAATAACTAGCTTTTCCTAAAAACGTGATGAGACATACTCCATCCATCCGGTGAAGAGTGTATATCTAGCTTCAAAATTTGTCCATAAAAGAGTGTACTTCTATCTTTTCAATGCACTTTAAAGAAGAAGAAAATACTTCTCTTTCATCATACGGTAATCAAGACCACTAGCAATCTACACATGGTCTTCTCAGTTTCTACATTCACTTAGTTCATTGGAGGTTGGGTAATTAAAGAGAAGAGAGATGGTGGCTTGCACATTTCCAATGCATTTTTTAGTTAACTCCATAATTTGTCCTAAAATTTCTAAATATACACTCTTCATCGGACGGAGAGAGTATTGTATTCAGAGATCATCTCTTGTCTTCTCTTAAATAAGAGAAGACAGGCCTTGCCTTATGAGTTCTCTCTCCTCCACCCCATCATTTATTCTAAGTGGTACTCCTAAGATAGCACCATTGTACATGCCCTTATCATCTCCACCATACTCCTTTTCTTTCGTCCCTCTCCTGCGGTTTCCTTTCTCTTCGTCTTCTACGTCCGGTTCCACTCAAACAAATAAATCAACTTCTTGGTCTTATGTTTGTATTCAGATTACGTAACAATATTCCTTCAAGAGCGATGGTGGCGTTCATGGCGAGGTGCTGCTTTTCCAATCCTTCGTGAGTCGACGCCGCCGGAGACACCTGCGCGCTGCTGCCAACCCAGACCCATGTAATCTTCGCAGTTGAACCGAGCCCTGTACCCGTTGCCGGTGAACCGAGCCCCGTAGGCTACGCTGCCCGAAGGCACGCACCCCGGTGTTGACCAAAGATCCCGGTGGGCAACACGTGCCAGTGCCACCGTCGGCATCCTCATTCAACATCAACTGAACCAAATGTGGGGGATCTTCCTCTCTATATCCTTAGATTTGAGCGAATTTTTCAAGTTAGCTTGAGTTGAAAGCTCTGTTTGTGTGTGGTACTAGGAATCCTAATTTTTAGAAAATTGTTGACACACGAACACGTCACGTGTACCCTCGACGCCGGGGGTGATGCACCGCAGCTCACGTCGAAGGAGACCCGACCGACAACGCGATACGCAAGACAGTCGGCGGGCGCTTTTGCAGACCCGAAACCCCGCGCACCCGGGAGGGACCCCGTCAGGGATTGCGGCGGCTATGGGCTACCCTAGGTCGATTCGCTCGCCCCTAGAGCCTCGTGGATCCGCAGCCCTCCAGCATGAAGAACTAGCGAAGAACGAGAAGAAAGATACAAGGGAGAGATAAAAAGTAGATGAACACAATAAAGTAGTAGATGTGTTTGTTCGATTGTGTGTTGTTTCAATCGGCCGTCACCCCCAACATATATAAGAGGCGGCTGGACTTCCCGTACAAGCAAAGAATTTATCTAGGCTTTCCTTACAAGAAAATTACATCAATTCACGTCCAAAACCCTAGTCAAATTCGGACTCGTTTTATCCGAACTTTCCAAAACTGTTATGTTTAAACTGGCTGCACCTTGCGGGTCCTTTTTGCGGTGGTAAACGATCTCGGATGAAAACAAGCCCAAAAGCAATCTTGACCGTTTCGACGAGACGAACAACTTTCATGTTGAAGGTTTTTTTTTATCAGAGATCATCTTGAGGGTCAGATCGGTCTCACAACACAGGCTATCTCCTCGCGCTACCCGTCAGACATGTGTCCGGTGGGGCGCGCCACATCTCGCCTCGTGACAGGGCTGCACTCCGATTGCTCTAACTTTTGCATACGAACTCGGAATTGAACGGTTTTTATATCAAAATTGATCGTTTCGACGAGACGAAAACAACCCGTGTAGATCATTTTTTCATTTGAGGTCGTCTTGGGGGCTTAATCGGCTAAACTGTACTTTGAATATAAGATCTTGGTACTTCGAGCATAGTTTCGGCCTTCGAGATGAAATCGGACGGCGATGACCCAAATTTCAAAGATGTTCATATCAATAATACGGAACTCTTTCATGTAGATCACTTCTCCATTTGAGTCCATCTAGATAATCATTTGAGCCCATCTTCAGCTTCTGGTCGGATTGACTATAACAACCTCCACCCCGGCAGGCCTTCCACCCGGGTAAGCTTTCCGCACCGACAAGGTTTCACCCCGGCAAGGTTTTTACACCGGCAAGGGTTCTCCCTAGCTCGGCAAGGTTTCTACCCCGGCAAGAGTTCCTCCTCGGCAAGGTTTCTACCCTGGCAAGAGTTCCTCTTCGGCAAGGTTTCTCCCTCGGCAAGATTTCACACCGGCAAGCTTCTTCGCCGGCAAGCTTTCCACGCCGGCAAGCTTTTCACATCGGTAAGCCCTCACATCGGCAAGGTTTTACCCCGGCAAGGTTTCATTCAGTCGGCAAAGGCCGAATACTTTCTCACTCAGGGCCGGCCCGCGAAGTGTTGCCTCTAACTTTTGCATACGAACCCTGATTCGTGACCATGCCAAAATCTGGTGTCAACACATGCCCCCCTGTTTTTCGGCAAAGCTTGTGTGCCGAAAAATAACTTGTATTGTGTTTGTTCTAAGGACGATGTCAACACTCCATCGGCCATTTATTTTCCTCAGGACGATAATCAGGTATCGGCCATGTTTGTGCTAAGGGCGATAATCATATATCGGCCATGTCTTGTGTGAACTTTCTGATGCAAACTTGGGTGAAACCTTCTCAGCTTCATTAACAATCCGGTGATAAAGTTCCATAGATATGTATCTCAATGTCATCCTCCGAACCATATTGTTCACCCTTTTGCTAGGATTTTGTTGACAATCAACAATAAACTTTCTCCAATCCTTACTTTCGCCTGCATAAAAATTTCATTAGTGGCCGAAGCTGTGGACTCCAATTCGGCCTTACCTATGTTGGCAAGAATAAGCATCGGCTATTGATAGATGTGCAACACACCATGACCAACATGGTAGCCAAATGCTTGCTATGCCAACTCTCTCCAATTATGATGTCCAAATATATGAAGAATCTTAAAACAACCCATGGTAAATTTTACATCTAGACATACCTCAAGATAAACTAAAAATGATTCGTCAAAACATTGATAACCATTGGATATTTGTTGCACTACTAGTAACGAATCACTAGAAGCCTCAATATGTATAGCACCTATAGCAAGGCAAGCTCCAATCCGAATGACAATGCATATTCGATTTTGATCATTGTGCAAAAATATTTTAAGCGGCATGAGGCTTCACAAAATAGCACCATAAGGATATATATAAACAACACCAACACCTTGGCCATTGCTACAAATTTAACCATCAATATATAATCTCCATGGTTCTAGAGAGATCAAGCTGAAATCAATATTATGCATGATGTCAATATGATGCTCAATAATAAAATCAACCATGATTTGGCCTTACATAAATTCTGAATACTAATAAGCCAAAGCACACCCAATCAAAACATAAGTTCACTTTGCAATTTTGGTGAATTGGTCTATGCATAATATCTTCAATGGCATCAATTTGACAAATTCCTTTGCAAGCACTTATCTCAAACTAAGGACGATGTTAGAATACCACACCAGCTATTCTTAAATATATTATTAGGGCGATGGATAAATATCGGCCATTACAATGAGGTCCGTGTAGTATTCACCCACCAAGGTATGTATAGCCGAAATAAACAAATGTAATAGCAATAAGATATTTCGGCCCCTTTGTATTAGCAACAAAAATGTAACTAACCAAATGTATAGTGATTTGGTAATACTCTGTCATGATATAGAAAATTATGTTGCGTCCATGGATCAAAATAAGTCCATGGAGGGTAACTGATCATACCTGTGGATGAATTCCATGGCAAGGGCATCAATGGCATTGTTGAAGAAAATGGATGATGTGCTAACCGAAGATTTTGATGTTGTGATCCACCTCTTCGGCTTAATTGTTTGTTGCTTCCATTCTTCTCTTTCTTCACTTTTATTGTACTTGTTGCAATAGAAGCATGCACATCATTTTTGTTATGAATGATCCTCTTGGGAACCCATGCCATATTCTTCTGTCTCAGCTCTTGTGCACTAAGATTTTGTAATTCCTTCTTTTGCCAATACGTTAAGCCGAGTGGGCATCTCGGTTGTAATTCTGTTTTGACCAATGGCAGTTCCTTTTTGGCCTTATGCACTCTCAACTTCTTTTCTTCAGATTTGACACTTTGACTCTCAATAATTGGTTGCTTTGTCTCATTGCCTTTAGTAGCCAATGTTAACACTTTAATTGACTCTTTTTTATTTGAGATCAAATCTGAAGTTGCACTCTTACGACCATTTCTTTTAACACGGTAAACTTGCTTGACCACCTCTTTCTTCCTCCTTGAGCTCTGGACCGATTCCTTATGATTGAAACGGTCTTTAACATGTGATTGTTCAGATATTGATCTTCTCGGAGCTGCATAATATTTGTGAGATGGTCTAAAATAAGATGGATAATTTGCCCTTGTATCATACGTGTCCCATGATGGATATGGATTTACATGAGCGTAGGGAGGCATCCACGACATTGGCATTGGCGGCCCAAAAGCAGGATATGAAGTCTGCTTGCTCAACATCTTCCTTTGCCAATCCAAGTCTTCAGATTTATGCCTCGGGG
>NC_041392.1:30112121-30137363 GCF_002162155.2 Triticum dicoccoides | reverse complement strand
GGCGGGCGCTTTTGCAGACCCGAAACCCCGCGCACCCGGGAGGGACCCCGTCAGGGATTGCGGCGGCGATGGGCTGCCCTAGGTCGATTCGCTTGCCCCTAGAGCCTCGTGGATCCGCAGCCCTCCAGCATGAAGAACTAGCGAAGAACGAGAAGAAAGATACAAGGGAGAGATAAAAAGTAGATGAACACGAAAAAGTAGTAGATGTGTTTGTTCGATTGTGTGTTGTTTCAATCGGCCGTCACCCCAACATATATAAGAGGCGGCTGGACTTCCCGTACAAGCAAAGAATTTACCTAGGCTTTCCTTACAAGAAAATTACATCAATTCACGTCCAAAACCCTAGTTAAATTCGGACTGGTTTTATCCGAACTTTCCAAAACTGTTCGGTTTAAACTGGCTGCACCTTGCGGGTCCTTTTTGCGGTGGTAAACGAATTCCGATGAAAACAAGCCCAAAAGCAATCTTGACCGTTTTGACGAGACGAACAACTTTCATGTTGAAGGTTTTTTGATCAGAGATCATCTTGAGGGTCAGATCGGTCTCGCAACATAGGCTATCTCCTCGCGCTACACGTCAGACATGTGTCTGGTGGGGCGCGCCACATCTCGCCTCGTGACAGGGCTGCACTCCGATTGCTCTAATTTTTGTATACGAACTCGGATTTGAACGTTTTTTATATTAAAATCGATCATTTCGACGAGACGAAGACAACCCGTGTAGATCATTTTTTTCATTTGAGGTCGTCTTGGGGGCTTAATCGGCTAAACTGTACTTTAAATATAAGATCTTGGTACTTCGAGCATAGTTTCGGCCTTCAAGATGAAATCGGACGGCGATGACCCAAATTTCAAAGATGTTCATATCAATAATACGGAACTCTTTCATGTAGATCACTTCTCCATTTGAGTCCATCTAGATAATCATTTGAGCCCATCTTCAGCTTCTGGTCGGATTGACTATCACAACCTCCACCCCGGCAGGCCTTCCACCCGGGTAATCTTTCCGCACCGACAAGGTTTCACCCCGGCAAGGTTTTTACACCGGCAAGGGTTCTCCCTAGCTCGGCAAGATTTCTATCCCGGCAAGAGTTCCCCTCGGCAAGGTTTTTACCCCGGCAAGAGTTCCTCTTCGGCAAGGTTTCTCCCTCGGCAAGATTTCACACAGGCAAGCTTCTTCACCGGCAAGCTTTCCACGCCGGCAAGCTTCTCCGCCGGCAAGCTTTCCACATCGGTAAGCCCTCACATCGGCAAGGTTTTACCCCGGCAAGGTTTCATTCAGTCGGCAAAGGCCGAATACTTTCTCACTCAGGGCTGGCCCGCGAAGTGTTGCCTCTAACTTTTGCGTACGAACCCTGATTCGTGACCATGCCAAAATCTGGTGTCAACAAAAATGAAGCTTTGTTCCGTCACCAGACACCTTATCCACGTCAGCGAGTCTGATCTGTCAATCGCACCTACATTCTCGAGATACGTTGGGTCATGTTCAACTCTCTGATCTTGTTGGATTTGATTGGAAGCACTAGATGGTGAAAAAACTTTTTAGTTTTTGTATTCTTCTTGAAGGAATAAATAAATGAAACTTACCATGTACTACCTGCAACTACAGTCCTGCATCTCCCACACAGACGAATTAATATGAATCATATTGGTATTTCTGTTGCTTTCCTATGATTTGTAGAATCAGTGCGCATGACATACTGCAGTTCATCTTCAATGTTTTCTTTCATGGCAGTATTATTCCACAGTGATCTCATATCGATCTAATACCTTAGAGGTACCGCTGTCATTCTTCTACTGCAGGTGTTCAAAACGGAAGGTTTTGTTTGATCGTTACTAGGCATCCGGAGGCACATGCATTTCATCCAAAACAAGGCAAGGAACTCTAATTTTATGTTATCTGATGATGTGTTTTTCGTTCGGAGATAGATGCTGGAATAGTAACCGATGTTTAGTTTCAAGCATATGCATGTATAATTACAATTAATTATATTCTGTAACGCTAATCACTTGGTATATTATGTCTTCAAACCTATAGCATCTCTTGATAAATGTAAGAATAATTCTTTTATGTGGTTACAATATCATTATATGATTGTTTCGGTTTGACGACACTCATAGCCTAAAAGGTACATCCTTGCTGAGAGGATCAAGTATGGTATGTTCCAACCATCATTTGGTTTAATTGGTCTATGCTGGCTGAAAGCCTATTAAAAAGGTGTGACTAAATGGAGTGTATATGTTGTTCTACTTAGGAATCATGCTATTTTGTACACCTTTGCTTATTCTCTCTATTGGGTATTAGGTTGCATCTCAACTATACTTTCCTTCTATTACGTGTTACCGATGCATTATAATTAGGTAATAATACACAATTTTTATTTGGATTTTTTTGGAAACTGACTTCTCATATGATTTCATAAAAGTTTCATATGCAATACTACAAATTCCCGCAGCAACGCGCGGGGTATCATCTAATTATAATTAATTTTGTTTCCCTTTATCTTTCGTGCAAACGTTGTTGCCTTAATGCAAATTTTAGGCATGGACTGATTCTTTCAAAAGTAACTCAGTGTGACGGAAAGCAAGTTTATTGTATAAACATGGTTTTGTATAGTTGTTTGTGTATCAAAATAATTGTGTTTGTCGAATTAGTCTGTTTTTTTTGTTTCTAAAACCTGGTATCGGCGCACACGATAGTTAACATGAGCTACGTATATCATATACACTGTTCAATTTTGGACATAGTTGTTTTAGAAGTTTCTACAAAATTACAAATATTTGAGGGGCTAGAAAAGAAAAAAAAAACACATCAGCTGATCAGTGGTCTGCATAGCGTAGGTGCACAGATTCTTTTTTGTCCATAGCGTCGTAAAGACAAGAGGAAGTGGTAGATCACTAGGCCGAGAAATCGGTAGACTACTAGGTCTGCCACCACGACCGCCATCGCCACCATCAATGCCCCCGACTCTGGTAGGAATGGAATCACAAGACCCTTCGGCCACCCTGACGGCTACCGCTGCGGCACAACGCCCCAGAATTGAACCACGTGCTGCCGCCTGCACCAAGGAAGAGGTTAGGAATAAAAACTTGCTTCGGGCCGCGACACATCAACCAAGGCTAGCAGCAAGGGCAGTGGCAAGGCCGCAGTGGCCTTGGTGACGGTAGGCCGCCCTCCCATTGCTATGCGTGCAGCAAGCCGGCAAGGAAGCTGACGGCATCCATGAAGGTGCACGCCGAGGTGTCGAAGAAGTCTCTGTCAAACGATTTGGGTCATTCAGCAAAATCACGTGTCTAAACAACAGTTTCCCTTTCATATATATTTGACCTCATTTTTGCATAAACTCATAGGAAAGGCCATCATCTTTCATTCATCAATGCTTTACACTTCTATGTAACTCTCTGGCGACCATTTTCATATATTAAGTACTATGTTGCAATACACATAAACATGGGGGATAGTGTCGGATATAAAATCAAGACGATCCCAACAAACATATATGACTAGGACGCTTCAATGTCGAATCCAGCCTTGCGCATTTCCACCTATCCATGATTTACAATTCAAGAGCACATACTCCAGTATAGAAAGAAAGAGATGATCTGATGGGACCATCACAATCCTACTCCATAGAAAACAATGATTATTGGAGCAACCAGAATGTGACCAGGAGTAATTGTTTCACAGATAATTATATTATTGCACCTAGTTTTACCGATATCGTGACCGGAAGTGTCATCTGAAATTGTGTTCTGCTAGTATGTACAACAAAGCAGCTGTACATTGTGATAAAAATTATTTTTTGGAATGCAGACTTCTACAGTAGAGGATATTGAAGCCCTTTGCTGTGACGACTTCTTTTGATAACTAAAGGAAGTGCCCTCTTGATTTGGATGCAGTGGGAAGTCCATGTATCAGTAGTCCTGTGAAATACAGTCATGTTATTGTATTTTCGGGATTATAAGTAGTAATAGTAGCCTCTTAGTACTTGAGTTTCAGTGTTCAGTATTGCAAAATAGTTTTAGTTTCATTGCTAAAATATTTAGTACTTTGTTAGTACAAATAGCATGCTTGGGTAATTCAGTGATAAACATTGCAATAGCACTTGAGTTTAAGGTCTACAAATTTCAGTACTCTGTTAGAAGAATGCTTGGCTGATTCGGGGATGAAAATTGGAATGGCATTTCAGTTTCCCTCATAAAACAAACTACAGACTATGCTATAACTGTGCTTGGCACGGCTGTACGTGCAAGGTTTACTATGTGTTCTGAGTCCTAGTATTTCAGCAAGCAAAGGCTCTATTTGATTCAGCAATGCGTCAACCGCAGCTGCAATTTTTGTGGTGAGAAACAGGCACAAGTAGAGACCACTGGCAAACTTGAGGCACTTGAGACTTCAGAGGACTAGACAGAGGATGGGATGTGATGCAACTGCGCGCGGCATCTCGATGGTAACATGGCAGTGACGGTGGCTCGACGGTAACGCAGCGGCTGCAGCTCCACGGTGACGCAGCGACAGCAGAGGCAGCTCCGCTGGATATTGCGTTGGATATTGTTGAACATATATGTGCATGGGACGAGACTTGCCTGCTCCCTCCACGTGCACCCATCCATGCTCCCGCATACGTGGTATGATTTGATTGGAACAAAATAAGGCCCGGCCCCACCCTTAAAATTAGGGGGGGAGATGATTAGATTAGAAAGGAAAAGGGAAAAAAGACAGCCGTAGGATGAAGTGGGAGCACGGATGGGAGCACGGGGAGGGAGCAGGCAAGCTGGATCCATGTGCATGTATCTATTAGGATAATCTCTTACCGGCCCTGTCTCTAGTTTCCTTGTATAGACGAGGCTGAGGGCTGTCCTTGTACCTATATATACGTGCACCGTGCACCCGATCAATATATCGAGAGTTGCATTGCCTTCAACATGGTATCGATTTCCTTTCTGATCCAATCCTAGCTTCCGCTCCTAGCCGCCGCCGCCGCAGCACACCGCTGCCGCCGCCGCCATCTACCCGCGCCGCCGTCGCACCTTCACCCGCCGCCGCGTGCGCCTTCCCAACCCCATCCCTCTCCCCCTCTCCCTCCCGAGCCGCCGCCAAAACCCCATCTCCCTCCCGAGCCGCCGCCACCCCCATCTCCCACCCGATCGCCCCTCCCACCCGATCGCCATCTCCTCGCTAGCCGCGCCGCCACCACTCCTCCTCGGTCGCCGCCGCATCCATGGATCCTCCCTACTCCGCCGCCTCCCACCCCTCCAATCCCTTCGAAGGTCCGGCCCCTCCCCCGGTGGAGGTCGTCCGCGATCTCGACATCTTTGCCCGCATGCCCGTCATTCTCAACTATGCCACCTCCACCTACTACGCCTGGAAGACCTACTTCTCTCTCGTCTTTCGCGAGTATCACCTCATCGATCACGTCGATGGCTTCATCGACTCCGGCCTCATGTTCGCGGACGACGACTGGCTGACTATCAACGCCACCATCACTCGTTGGCTGTACCAAACCATCTCCAAGGACATCTTCCACACCATCGTTTACGACACTGATGACGCGCAGACAGTGTGGGCAAAGCTGAATGGGCCCTTCCTCGACAACGCCCTCCAGCGTCGCGTGTTCCTTCAGCAGGAATTTTTTGGCTGCCAACAGCTTGACTCGTCCATTAACCACTATTGCATGCGCCTTAAGAAACTTGCTAACGAACTTCGCGACATCGGGGAGCGGGTCTCCGATGACCTCCTCCTCAGCACGCTCATCGCCGGTCTGAACGAGGAGTTTGGAAACGCGGCCTCCAACCTCACGTTCCTCCCGGACCCTACCTTTCCTCGGGTAGTGGCCTATCTTCGGTTGGAGGAGAGGAGGATGAAGATGGTGAAGTCCCGGGCCACGCACACGGCTCTCGCGGTAGGCACCTCCCGCGCCGCTCCTCCCACGGCGGCGCCACCGCCGCCCCTTGCCCCTGATCGTCGCCGCGGGGGGCGCCGCGGCAAGAAGCAGCAGCAGCAGCACGGCGCGGGGGGAGGGGGGGCAACCACCGCAGCAGTTGCCTCCGCCCCCCTGGGCCGCGGCGACCAACCCTTGGACGGGGCGGTCCACGCGTACACGATGCCAGTGCCGCGGGGCCCCATCCCGGCCGGGATCCTCGACCCCCGCCCCGGCGCGCATCAGGCGCTGCTCGCCGCCCCGGGCAGCTACCCCGTCGCGGCACCTCCGTACGCCGCCCCGGGTGGTTATCCCGCCGCCTCTCCGGCCATGGCCGCCGCACTCCCGCCGGCTCCTTGGGATCCGGCTCTTCTTGTGGTGCTTCACTCCACGCCTACACCCAACATGTACATCGGAGGCGGCAACTGGTATATGGACTCCGGGGCTACCACCCACATGACTTCCAACCCTGGTAACCTCAACTCCGTATTTCCAGTATCTACCGCATGTCGTATCACTGTTGGGGACGGGTCTTTCCTTCCCATTACTCATGTCGGTCATGGTTCCTTTCCGTCTAACTCTATGCCTATTCATATGTCTAATATCTTAGTTTCACCTGAGTTAGTCACTAATCTTGTTTCCGTTCGCTCTCTTACATGTGAAAATCCTATAACTGTTGAATTTGATGAAGTGAGTTTTTCTGTCAAGGACGCCTGTACCCGGATGGTGCTCCACCGATGTGACAGCCCGGACGGCCTCTACCCGTTGAACTCCACCTCCACTTCCACATCCGCTCCGGTCACTCTCTCCGCCACGGTGGACCTTTGGCATGCTCGGCTGGGACATCCGAACCCGGCCACCCTTCGTCATATTCTTAGTATATATAAGCGGTGTTGGTGGCGGCAGCTTGACAGCGATACAACGGCTATAGCTGGATAGCAATGAGGCTGCTGCGCTGCAATTTTTGGCGCTGCAAGTTTCAGTGTATAGAGAAACAAGTTTTTTGTTTGACAACATATAGAGAAACAAGTAAGTTCTTCAAACACTTCAAAGTTCCGTTGGATGGGCTGGCCAGTGAACGAATGACCGACTTTGGCCAGCACGTTGAAGGCACGTCAGACGATCCGGGTCCGGTGAAAATTGGGGGTTGCCCTTGCTAAAGAAAACACAAGCATTCCGGAAAATGATTTCTTCAATCAGTTTTCTTGATATATCAATGCCACACATCGTAACACCGGACATAGGGAACTGACACTACTACAGGAATTAGCTTTGGTAACACATCCCGGTAACACAAGAAAACATGTGTTACTGGTTGAAATCCCGGTCAAACAAAATTTGTGTCCACACCTAAGTTGTAACACGTTCCGTGGGAAGTGTTACGATGTTGTAACACATATTCCACATATGTCGAATGTGTTACAGTGTTGTAACACATTATTTAAGCCGGTTGAGAGAGTGTTACAAGATTGTAACACATACATGATATGCAATGTTGTGTTACAAGTTTGTAACACATAGGTGATCTACGTAGGTAAATGTTACACACGTAATAATATTGGATTGAATTTTTCTTTCTTGTCATGAGAAGACTTGTTGCAAGATGCATGCGATCAATTATTAGGTCGATCCCGTCGTAGCACGTGGCCTCTGAGGTAATAGTTATGGGCTTGTGCCATTCACATGTTAGCTACGTATAGAAGTTTAGAGGATGCGTGTTTGATTACTGGTGGGATATATTAGGATAAAACAATTGGCGTAGCCCACCTACCAAAGCCCAGAGAAGGTAGGACTCAAACTATAGCAGCTGACTTTTTCCTGTAAATTCTTCTAAAAAAGATATTTTCCTGTACAAAATTCTAAAAAAGATTATTTCCCTTTACGTGGGTACGTATGACCCTATTTTCTAAGACTGGATGAGAGTGCAAACTCGAAGTTTTGTGCTTTGTACTGTGTGTGTGTTCGTAATCTTTAAATATTTTTTCTCTTATCTTAATATAAAAGATGTGCAGCTCTTTTGGGTATTGGAAAAAAATGTTTTCTGCTACCAAAATTTGTTAAAATTAAAAGGTGTGCTAGCTACTTTTAAGTAATTTTGGACTTAATTAATTTAATATGCTTTGAAGATTTATTGATCCGTATTTTTATTATAAAGTATAAAAGTATGTTGACGTGTTGTATTTGGGAAGCGGTTTTCGATCAAAGGTATACTGTATGTTGACATGTTATATCTGTGACTTTTTTATTAGTTGGACCACCCTGATCCAGAATTCATGCTAATTCGTCCAGATAGGGAGACATATTCAATAGATACTATTTCGTGTAATTGGAATAATGAAACCTAAATTTGAATGCATTTTGATAGCTGGGTTCAAAGAGCAAAAATCATGAGAAAGCTGAGTGTCGTTGGTAGAACACTGAACTTTCTACTTGGTACAGAATCTGCCTTCAGCCTTTGGAGAAAAAAGACTTCAATCAACATTGAACTTTCATCTTGCACATGAGAGTCTAGTCTTTTAATCATCTAATCTAATCATCAGCAAGAGAATTATATGTAGAGAAACTAAAACATATATACTGCTTTAGGATAGATTCAGACTTTAAAAAAAATGGCAACATGTGATCGCAAAACAAGATTTTTGAACACTGCAAGAGTATGCCAATTCTAAATTGTTATCCAATGTATACAAAAATAAAGTTCCAAAGAAGTTGCGTGTATCTCAATTTTGAACTGTTGTTGACCAAAGTACAAAATGATGTTCCAAACAAGCATGTGGTGTCGCAGCTGACCGAATTACCAAGCATGAATATAAGAGTATACTATGTTTTGACCAACACATGGTCTCACACAGCAGTATATCACCAAGAAAGTTGGTCAAGTAGTCAGCAGAAAGCCAGCAAGCAGAAAAGAGTAGGCTGTTTTGTACTAACACAAAGCACACAGCCGACCACCCCCTCCATGCCTCCATGTAGCATGCAGTCTGAACCTGTAGCATGCAGCCAAAATAATTCAAAACACGAACAAGAAAATAGAAGAGACATTATGTGCTACTTTTATCACTAAATTTCATATTTGATATGGAAGTGTCAACCCAACATAAAAGAAAGAATGCACAAAACATAATTGAAGAACAGAAAGATTGAACAATAAATTATATTAGAGGTAAAAACACATCTTGCAAATTGAATATGGAAACACAAGAACATATTGCTACTAACCTCAGTTATTCTTCGTTGCTCGAAGCATTATTAGCATCCACTATTGTCCCCTCAACGTCTGTTCTAACCCAATGTTCTTCATTGTTCTTTATTTTCAAACTCTCTCCAAGCTGTGAAACATGGAATGGCTCATTTTCTGTCTGCGCTTCCCATTCCAAGTTGCCTAAGTCATATACATCTCTAGGCTTTGGCAACTTCATTACCACAGACCAACCTGGATTCAATTCATCTTCCACATAGAACACTTGATTCGCCTGGTTAGGGAAAATAAAAGGCTCATGCTCAATCTTTTCTCCTTTGTGTATTAGATGTAAGAAGTTGACAAGTGTGTAACCGTACTTGTCTTTTTTCATTCCTGTTTCTGAGAACACATTAACCCATTCACATTTAAACAACACCACTGAAAACTGTCCAGAGTAGTTTAGCTCGACAATATCAATTACCCTCCCGTAGTACGTCACATCACGTAAAACAGGATTGGCATCATGTGCTGAAGCATAACTAGAAGTTTTTGCAGTTACCATGACTCCACTATTTTGTGTCTCTTTATCCAAGCATTTAGGCCTAAAATGGTAGCCTTGGGAGTTGAAAGCGCAATATCTTTTGGCTGCATTAACTGGGCCCCGGGCGAGCAATCTAATATCCTTTTCAATGTTGTGGATGCCATTTTCCTTCTCCAATTTCTTTATCTGAATATTTAGAATTTGATTACAACTAAATGTAGTGATACGTGTATAGTATATGCAAAATATGGCACTTAGATGAGCTTGGAACCATTCGTGGAACTTATCATTTTGAATCCTCTCGACAACATCAGGGTTTAAATTGCGTCCATTAGTGATCTCATCAGCATGAGCCCTGCAAAGTAATTCATAAACAAAGGTAAAGTAGGGGAAAAGGGTAACTAAGACAATTTATAAGCATGAGATATTACCTAAGGTATGAATTCACATCAGAGCAATTGAACAAGACATATCTATGTGCCTGTACTTTTGCCACACCGCTCAGTACATAATTCCTAGGCTTTCCAAGTGGATTGCCAGAATGTGGAAATAATCTTGATCCATGTGCAATATCATGATGCCCAACCCACTCGTCGTTATCTTCGTTCTGCGAGGGCAAGTTATGTTTGGTCTCAAAACCGACAATATATCTTGAACAGAATGTCATGCACTCATCTGCCAAAAATGCTTCAGCGATAGATCCTTCGGGACGAGCTTTGTTACGGACATTTGACTTCAGCTTACCTATATACCTACATAAACACAAACACAAGGAAGAAGAAAATTATTGAAGAATATTTTCCTGCAAAAGATATGTAATGCATCCCCATATTTATATAAGAAGCTACCATACCTTTCCACAAACCACATCGAACGGTAGCACACTGGACCACCTATTTTTGCCTCCGTTGCTAGATGCATAACCAAATGCACCATAACAGTGAAAAAACCTGGTGGGAATATTCTCTCCATATGACATAATGTCATTATGATTCGCTCCTCCAACTTCTCAAGATCGCTGATGTATAGGACTTTTGCACTCACTTCTCTAAAATACCCACACAGGTCGAACAACACAGATATGACATGATCTGGGAGTAGACCTCGAATAGCAAGTGGTAGAAAGTGTTGCATTAGTATATGACAATCATGACTTTTAAGGCCTGAGATTCTCCCTTGAACAACATTTGCACATCTTGAGATGTTTCCTGAAAACCCATTCGGACCCCTTGCACCATGAAGGACTTTGCAAAATTGTTGCTTCCCTTCTTTAGATAGGTTATAGGAAGCAGGTGGCAGATAATACTTATCATTAGGTTTTTTTTGTGGATGCAGCTCTCGTTTAATGTTCATGTGCTGTAGGTCTTGTCGTGCCTTTAAATTATCTTTGGACTTGCCTTCTATTCCTAGAAGTGTTCCATATATGTTTTCACATACGTTCTTCTCAATATGCATGATATCAAGATTGTGACGAAGTAAATTGAAGTCCCAATAAGGCAAATTGAATAGGCCACTGACACACTTCCATGTTTTGGATTTCTGAAAATTTGAAATTGATTTTATTTGATCTACAACTCTAGTTTCCGCATAAGCACTAGGTGACGCTCTATGTTCTTCAGATCCATCAAACGATCTAGCATCAAAACGGAATTTGTGATCTGGGGGCAGAAATCGGCGATGCCCCATGAAACAGTACTTTTGCCCATATTTCAAGCGTTTAGAACATGTTTCATCACGACATGGAAAACAACCAAACTCACCATTTACGCTATATCCTGCAAAGAGAGCTAGCCCGGGGTAGTCACTCACGGTAGACAACACAACGGCATAAAGTTGAAACATCTCACCTCGAGATGCATCATATGTATGTGTTCCTACCATAAACAGCTCGGTTAGTTCTTCATAAACTGGTTGCATGAATACATGGAAATTCTTTCCAGGGTAAGTTGGACCAGGAATAAGCAGAGTGAGCATAAGAGAAGATGCCTTCATGCACAACCATGGTGGAAGGTTATTGGGTACTAGGACAACAGGCCAGCAACTATGTTTACTATTCAGCTTACCAAACGGATTGAATCCATCAGCTGTGATTATGAATCTAATATTTCGAGAATCTGATCTGATGTGCTTATACTTAGAGTCAATCTCCTTCCATGCCGCTGAATCAGCTAAATGTCGCAATGCTCCATCTTTTATGCGTTCCTCATCATGCCATCTTAATGCTATAGCAGTTTCCTTGTGCATAAAAAGCCTCTTAAGCCTTGGCTTAATAGGGAAGTACCGGAGCACCTTCTTCGGGGTTGCTTTTTTCCTTTCCTTGTTAGTTAGCACGGTTTTATCAGGTTTGTTTTTCCACCTTGATGCTCCACATACTGAGCAAAAGTCATCATTAGCCTTCTCTTTCCAAAAAAGCTGACAATCTTTTTCACAAACATGAATTCTCTCATAACTAAGCCCAAGCTTTCCAATGATCTTCTTGGCCTTGGCAAAAGTTCCAGGTAAATTCTTGCCATTTGGAATTGCTTGTTGTAGAACTGCTAGCAAATCATTTATAGATTTATTACTCCACTTGTTACTGGATTTTATGTTGAACAGAAGCACAAGGAAAGAAAGTTTTGATAGTTCACACCCGTCCCACAAAGGTACATCTGCATCTCTCAACAAGTCATAAAAAGATTGGGTTTCAGGATCTGGTCCATGTTCTGGAGGGTTTGGGTCATCGAAGTCATTCACTTGAGACCCATTATCTATGTTCCCGAAAACATCATGGACTAGCTGGCGCATATTAGAGTTTATGCCTTCCTGTTTTGACCTTTTTCGTTTGTTAGAGGAGATGTATCCTGCAGTTTCACCATGACAACCCCAAACTGTGTATCCAAGTAGCATTCCATTACACACCAAATGATCATATACGGTGTCTCGCTTCAACAAGTTCCTATTGACACATCTGACGCATGGACAATGGATCTTGGCATCTGAACTTTTTCCAGTGTATGCAAAATCAAGGAAACCATCTACGCCAGCCAAGTAGTCTGCACTTGGTCTACGAGAACTGAGTAACTTTTTAATGGCTGTTAGATCCATCGACTCGCTGTGTTAAAGTAGCAAATGTCATTAGTGAATTTATTATAATGCTAAAAAGTTGAAATTGTATTGAACCATCAGTACTTTCAAACAGCTAATTTATTATAATACATAATTAATTTCGCACTGATGGCCTCAACGCAAAATACATGATTGTGCCTTTTATGACAAAGGTAATAAAATTGTCTGTTCTAATGGTTGCAGACAGAGGATTGGGGTTCTCAGGAATACATCCTGATCTAAATGATAATGTTGCAGCATGCATATTGATTTCTGAATAATTTTGTAATACTGAGCTAAGCCAAAGTCGACATCATATTCTGCAGTATGCGTTGTGACTCACAACGCTCTAAATGCAAGATTTCATTTGCAGCTCTAACAGCACAACAAGGCATTGAGATGTGGCAGGTTAGTTTTTCACAAGTTATGGGAAACACAATTGGCACTGTGTGAAGGCAATGGAATTCTGAATTTGAACATTATGATCCAGCGATATACCCAGTACTATTATGTAATGGAACGCGTCGTGTGGTCCTTTAAAGACAAAATTAAAAGAGAGGCACAGCAGGGAGTTCTGAAGCTCGATCTCTCAAACCTTAGTTGTCGTGGTCTGACGACGTGGAGAAGTAGCGTCCAAGGTAATGGTCGGGCGGAGGCGATGTCCTGCGCTCCCGCCGTCTCCCTGTCTTCCGTCCGTGGACACGGGCGGCAGATCTTGCGGCCGGTGGACGAGTGGATTCGAGCGCTGATAGGAGGCGGCGTGGGCTGTGGACTAGAGCGGCGGGTGGAGGTATGGAATCGAGCGGATGGGACGCTGGGTGTGGACTCGAGCGGCGGCGGCGCGACTTCTCTGTGGCGGCGATGCGGCCAGCGGCCAGCGCTCGGGTTGGGCGGCGGCGGAACAGGGGATCGAGGTAAGAGATGAGGAACGAATCGATATAGGTTTTTTTTGTGGTGTTTTCTTTTTGGAAAATTATTATACAACTCAACCGGCTGATTGAAGCTTCGTGTCGGTCGTGCAGGAGCCGTCCAACTCTAATCGTGCGTGCGTGTGCCCACCTCCCAAAGCTTGTTGCCACGTCTCTTTTCTCTACAAGTTTCTTATATCCCGTACGTGTCAAAAAAAAGGTTTCTTATCCGTATAGCAGCTGTCTTTTTTTAACACAGATGCAAGTATTCATATACACGCGCATACTCTCATCCCTATGAACATACAGACGCACATCTTACTCCTATGAGCACCTCCGAAAGACTGAGCCGACATATCATCTTGAAGTTTACGAAGTCATCATACGCACCTCATCGTTGACCGGAACGTCTCCCCCCACTGAATGCGCATCGTTGAAAATCCTGAAAGTCCTTCTAATCATCCAATCACAAGTTGGTTCGTATAACAGTTGTCTTTTATCATGTATGTACACGTTCTTGTATTGGCGCGCGGCTCATGTACATGCCAATCGCACATAAGTAATCGATTGGGACCAAATTGTATTACAAGCAAGTACATTTATTTTAGTATAAGTTGACTAAAAAATAGATTTGGGTCAATCTAATTTCATGGGAAGGACGTGTGGCGAAGCACGAGGTAGTCAACTGTAGCACCGAGGCAAGTCATAGCGAGGCATGGAGACACCGATAAGACCTTGGCCAGGAACAAGTGTAGCGCGCGACAGTCGGCGAAGGCAAGTCCGAAACTTGACGGTTCTGATGAAAGGGGTGCAGGCCCGCTGGAAAAAATATAGTGGTTCCCTGTTTTAAAGGGATGGCCGGGGACGATGGTGAGGGGAGGCCGGGGCTGCAAGGCTGGCGTGGGAGCACCACGGGAGACAGAGGCTAGCGATTTATCCAAGGGTCTGTGGCGCGTTTTGGCGAAGAAGATGAGCAACAAAGGTAGGATGTTGTACAATGCCATCTGGGCGTTGATTTTGCATTAGATGACTCAAAAAATGAATCAACTGATCCAAAAACACCTTGTAGTCCAAAGATCTCTAACCTATCCTTTATAAGAAAATTGATCAAAATAGAACAGTTAGTTCTCACTTGAATAACACTTAAAATCACACGGCTGATTCATGGGGTGGTACTAGCCAATTGATGCCTACCGCAACTTTTCTTGTTTTTTTGGGGGGGTTTGCGGATTTGTGGTGGTTGAAGTGAACCCGTCGGTTTAGAGCAAACATTGTTTTCAACTACCCGTGTAAGACCTAGCCACCGTCGCCTCCCTAAAAAGTCATGGGGCGGAGTCGATCCCGACCCTTGGCGGTGGGAGGGCTCTGTTTTGAAAAAAAAATTCGAGTCTTGTTAGGGTTCGTGTCCTGTTCTGGTGCGTTGGTTTTATGGGGCCTTAGTATGACGACTTTCTGACTGACTACTACAGGAAGGTTTGCCTCGCTCCGGCAAGGGAGGGGCGATGACAGCGGCGCACCTTCGGCTCGCTTCAGTGCTTATAGGCGTGTCAGTGCCTTATTTACATTCCATCAATTAAATCACAAACACAACTTGGTAAATATAAACCAGTCATTGGTTTGGAGGTTCCTTGCTCTCTCACCGTCAGAGTCGCCAGACTTGGAGGTTGCAGTACGAATGAAAGTAAGTAATTGTGTTTTTACCATGTTTTGCAATACAAATTCACAAAATTATATTGTTATATTCATTTCATAAAGAAATTACAATTTATAAGTATATATTAGTTCCTTCTCAGTAATGAAATAAATACAAAACATGCTCCATTTTTTTCCATTATAAACATTTCCTGAATTATTTATAGATATAATATATTTTTCTCCAAACAAAAAATTAGTCAAACAGTCTCCGGATTATTCCCACAAAAAATTCCTCCACATCTCGATGGACAAAAAGTTCCCTCCAAAGCTCTCAATTTAGTCCCGCTTAATTTTCCCCCCGGTTAACTAACGAAGCGCTAACTGCAAAAAAAATAAACTAATGAAGCGCTAAATAAATTAGATCGCCAATCCCATCTGCATCATTCGCGCCGCCCTCAAAGCCTCACCTCGGCGGCCTCCGTCGCCGCCCCTCAGCGGCCACCTCGCCGCCCCTCCACGCGCCTGCCTGTACGTCAACGCCCGATTGAAACCATCGCTGCCCAGATCTGCCTCAGTGTGGTTTGCATCGTTGCGGCAACGACATCGTCGATCCTCAACTCCGGAACTAAATCCAGAAGGACTACACCATTCTCGCGGCTGGTATCAATCTAAACTCCCATTTTGTTGATTTCTCCCTTCTACGCTTGACTGAGTCTCTTTCCTCCTCCCTTTGTTTTCCTCTCTGAATCTGGTGTTAGGTTTGTGCGTACCAGGAAGTAAATCAACCAGTGGTTAATTTAGGATAAGAATGGAGGGTGGGCTGTAATCATTAGTCACTATGTTAAACTGAGATACGATTTATAGTCTGGTTTTCATGCACTGCAGAAGTGGTACCATGTTCTCTGAATTTTTATTCCTCTGCAGTTTTGTGTGCTACCATCGACCTTAGCATCTATACGTGAGATGTTGGCTGCTTTTCCCCCCTTCTTTGCAGTTTAAGGTTTCAGTCTTTAACTCCCTGATTTTGTAGGCTATAATCCCCTGATTAGTACTGATATATGCAGTAGTTATACAAAACTGGGGGCCCCCGATCTTGTACTCTGAAATTCATAGTATATCTTGTACAGTACTGATAGTACTTTGAAATTAATAGTACTCAGATTAGTACTGATATATGCAGTACTTAGACAAAAATTGGGACCAAAGATCTTATACTCTGAACTCTGATTAGTACTGATATATGCAGTACTTACACAAAATTGGGGCCAACGATCTTGTACTCTGAACTCTGATTAGTACTGATTTTTAAAATTTATGTAACCTGAAATTCATAGTACATGTTACACAGTCAGTATTCAGTTTATACCCTTGATTTAGGAAGTTAGTATGTGCACTGTCTACTAGAACTAAGCTTGGTCAGAGCAATAACAACCTCGGCGAGTGGCTTGACCGGCAGTCTGTATCCTCCATCATGTAAAACACTTCCATTATCATGTAATTTCCCTCCATTTCTGTATGAATAAATCCTAGATTTTAACAACAATATGTCAACCTTCTATTCACTTTCATGCCACTGTAAAGTTGGTTTGGTGCTGATATATGTCAACCTTTTATTCACTTTAATGCCACTACAAAGTTGGTTTGGTGCTGATACTTCTTACATTCATGTCATTGTAGATGGCTGTGGAAAAATGGAAAATTAGCCTGTCCTATGAAGATGAGAATCATCAGCATAAAGTTCTTGAGGGATTAATGGACAGAACAGATATCTCCTATTATGAGTTAGTCAAATTGATCGAAGAAGTTGGCTTCTCACCGGCATATGATTTCTTGTATTACAGGAAGAAATACCCGCATGGTAGAGGCTATCTGGTTCGCATTGATAATGACATTCATGTGAGCAGAATGATATCAGAACATACCAATGAGAAGAAGGTCCAGTTGTATGTGTTCAACGAGGAGGCAAACATTGATGTTGCTCCATCAGACCCTCAACGTGAGGATGATGGACTGATTACCAGCTTAGAGGAGGAGGAGGTTGTCTTCGATAAAGGAGCAGCAAAAACTAGGGCGGCGACGTCACAAAGTAATAGCAACTGTAAGCTCAATAACGATTTCAGTTTTGTAGGAACATGTCATGCTTAGCCTACTTGGTCAAATAAATTACTATCTATCCTTGTAATTAACAAATTAAATGGTGCATGAATTGATTGTCAGGAACGATGCGTAAATCAAAAAGGTTGAATGTGGTTCAGAGGGGGATTGTGACAATAGTAAGCATTCTCTGATGTCACGTGATTCAGTGTCTGAAACACAAGAATTGGAGGATAATGAGGATCAAGTTGGTCGTCGAGATGATCGCGTCGACAATATTTCTGGTATGATATTAATTAAGAAGGATCAACAATTTTAAGTTGGCTTGCACTTACTTAACAAACAAGCTCCATATATATATACTTACCCAATTTTCTTTATTAATCCGACAATACATGCATGTCAAATCTAAAATGTACTTTGCTATTATTGGCCTTTGTTCTTGGCCATTCCATTAGTAGCCTTACTTTCCTTATTCACTCAGTGCTTTGCAAGCACATAATGTAATATATGTGGCCTTTAGTTAATTAGTATTGTTGTAAACAAATTCCACATGTGACGGTAAGCGTAGGGGAACATCCTTACCGGCTGTTTGGAACATGCCAGATGGTGCGCGGATAGTTGTAAAATGCAATCATCTTGGCCAGCCTATTGGGGACGAAGGTGGAGTCCTGGGGAAATTTCTTGGCACAATAGCTAGACTTGGGGGTTATTGTCCACTTGACAAAAAGGACTGGCGTAATGTCAAGAAGGATGGTGGGGCTGACACAATACTTCAGTGTGTACAGGTAGTCTTATCTGACAGAAGAAGAAAATCAGTTATATTAGCTAGCATATTATTAGTTTGCCTTTGTACATTTGTTGTTTACGCTTATTCATTATTTCCTGAAATGCAGACAAAGTTCTTGTACCCTGCTAAGTGTGACAAGTGGATACTAAAAACTACCGGGCGAGATTGGAGAAGATTCAAGGTTGGTCTGAAGAAAATTTTCTTTAATGCAAACAAGAAAAGAAAATCTTTGTATAAGCTTTGTCCAGAATATGTGGATAGTGACCAATGGCGTGAACTTGTCAAATTTTGGAAGTCTAAGGAAGGAAGGGTAAGCTCTCTGTCATTTAGTTGGACTATATGTGCTGCTGTTAAGTAGTGCATTGACATTATATTTTAATTATAATAGGAAGTAAGTGAGAAGAACAAAATAAGTCGTACAAAGGTGAAGACAACTCATACAGCAGGGACAAAGAGTTTTGCTCGTTGGGCTGAGGACCTTGTGAGTATATATTTTTTTCTAACTTTTCACAGCCATTTCTTTACATATCAGCGCACTTCTGGTTTTGCAGCGTCAAGAGGACCCTGAGAAGAAACAACCACATAGAGCGAAGGTTTACTTAGCGACTCACAGAAAACCAAAAAAGGCCAAAGATAAAAATAAGTTTGTGGTACGTTATACATTCAATTTTTACACAATCAAGTCAACACGGAATACAACAAGTACAATATGCTTTATTCTTCTCTTTCAGGTTGAGTTGGAAAAGGTAATTGATGAACAACCAGAGTTGGCACAAAGTGACCAGGGAAGAGTTGCATGGAAAGGTGATGCCTTGCACAAAGTTTTGGGGAATGAAAAGCCTGGACAAGTACATGGAATGGGCTTGCTTCCTGTTCCTAACCAAGTTTATGGTCGAAAACCTCGTTATCTCAAGAACATCAATATGACCACAACAAATGGTTCATCACATGATGAAGAGGCTGATGCTAGGGAGGAAATAGCAAAGCTAAAGCAACGCATAGAACAGCAAGACCAAATCATTGATGCATTAAGAAACAAAGATGAAGTGTGTGGGACGAACGAAATGGCAACGGTAAATATCTTTTTTGTTGCATTCATACAAGTATTTTACTGAAACATGTTTAATTTCCATTGTAGGAAAATTTCCAAACCGTAGGTAATGGTGAATCTCATCCAGAAGTACTATATAATAATAAAAGAAAGGTACTGTCAATATATTCGACATGTTTTGGTTCATTTTCATCTCTATTTATAAATATTTCATTTTGCAGAGAGTTCATGCCAATGGACCTGATGCAGAACACATAGTGGTCAATCCCAGAGATACAACAATGGTAAATTTGTTTATTTATTAGTACACTTTATAACTTTCTATAAAGGAATGCCTCTTCATGTAAAATGCAGAACAAACTAACCCATATCAACATGGCACACACGAAGATAATGACATTCTGTCGGGCAAACAAGTTAGAATCTTCTCGTTACTCATGGTATAAATGATACACTATACTTATTAATTTATTTATATTGTTGTACAGAAGCATCATCTTGAAAATGAGGGTTGCAATAAATTCTCATATCAAGTACCATCATCACCAGCCCATGCTGTTTTTGATAGAGAGGTAATGGTTATCTCTTGAGAAATCTGCTTGCTAAGCATTGTAGGAAACAATTTTTCGTAGGAATGATGAATGAATGAGTTTCTGCATTTTAAGTTTGATTTGCATGGAATGGACTCTCCTGATGTTAGAAAATGATGTCGGCACATGTAATATTTGATGAATAAAATGCCCTGTGAACTTTACATTGCAAGATCACAATGATAAATCATTTTTTCCTCTTATGTTTCTCTGTAGATGAGAAAGAGCAGGGAGAATATGGATGGAAATTTGACTAGAGTACACAAACAAAGCACTCAAGACAAGTCTGTAGTCCATGTGTCCTCTAAGCAGAAACGTAGTCCTTCCATGGAGGTAACAAAAATAGTGTGTTTATACTAGATTCGTGTTCACAAAATTGATTTTGATTAATGCCAATTATAATTTGAACCTTTTTTAGGTTGGCACAAAAGTGATTCTGAAGTCTTCAATATATCCAAACAAAAGGCATGTGGCACATGCTAGCATTTTGGGTTGTAGTTCAAAAAAAATGGTTGGTGGCGTTGAGTTAGGTCGGCAGTTCATAGAAGTGCAAGTTGATCAACCTATTGAGGAATGTGAGCGCTTGGTAAGGGAAAGGGAAAATTGTATGACAATTGGCGATGCTTTCACCTCTGGATTAACAATTGCTTGGCCTTCAGCTTGTGTATGTCAATATTTAACTTCTTGAGTTTTGTTAAATTATATTTGCAATATACTTAATGTAGTTGTGACTGTTTTTTCCCCAGATTGAGAGGTTCAATGGTTGAGTTGATTCGGATGCTTCTGCTCATGAGGAATCAAGATGCAAATATGACATATTCATGCAAGAAAGATCTGAGGGGCACATTCTAGTGAACATGAATAGGGGTGTCACATGGTTTCACTTATAGGAAATCTTTCGCATACTATAGTTTACATTAATGGGTTGAGAAATGTATTTTATTTTTGCTACAATATGGATCTTCTATATGTTCATTGTTATAAATGCTATGGAATGGCAAGAACCTTATTGATATTTTATATCATTTTTCTTGTGCATATGCTAGCTTTATGTCCATGGTCCTTTTATATAGTATACACTGTGTATCTGTGTCATATTGCTTATCGATTTTCACTATGAGGAAGTATAAAAACAAAAAACTATATTTATACAATATTTCATACAAATTTTTTGCAGTACCACATTGGACTAATTTTGCCATGTTACTATAGTTAGGAAAAGGTGTTACTGTGTTTGCTACCAATCACCACTAGAGATGTTACAATATGTACAAAATTATGTTACTACTGTGTTGCTATAGTAAAGAAATCGTGTTGCTGGAATATCAAAACGCGTTACAAAGCCCTATTGTAATTACTGCCAATGATTACTAATTGTGTTGCAGTTTTGTTAAAACGTGTTACTAACGATGTTGTTACGCCAGGAAAAACATGTTACAAAGTGTGTGCCTATAGTTCTAAAAAGGTGTTACCAAGGCCTTCGGTAACACATATGGCTTGTGTTGCAGCAATACAACTGTAGCACCTGTAAATACATATAGAAACAATGTTTATGTGCTACAATAGACACCACCTAGTAACATAGCCTACAGGAACACATACAAAAATGTGTTACTGCACGCTTCAGTAACACAATATCTAAGCTGTAGTAGCACATCAACGTGTTACAAGAGACCAATCCTGTAGTAGTGTGAAATAAAATAAAATGGTTCTGCACGTGTTTCTTACAGAAACAACACCACCACCTCTATCCAGTACTTCTTATTAACTTAATTACCACCACCTACCTTCACATGTTTAGACAACGTACACTTTCCATGGATGAGGATTTGTGGCTCTGACGTGCTGTCCCCTCTGAAATCTTCGTCATGCGTTACTCTCGCCAGATCGCCACATTAATTGAAAGAAAGCATTTCTATGCTCATATACGAGCTGCATACAATCGTTTGATACGCGGTGAGAGGTGTCCATTGTTGAACGATGGATGTACTTTCAGTGCATGCTAGAACACTGGGGCGGAGCCAGGATTTGGATATAAGGGGGGCCAAGTTATGTTGATTAAAGGAAAATGCTCACTGCGGAAAAATAAGTACGATAATACTATATTATTGTGTTGCTTCAACACAACTAAAATAGGGTCTGTCTATGGTATATCTATATATGCCTTAGTTACAAATGAAATAAAATGAATTAGCATCATAACTCACAGCATCAAATGACAACTTGAAAATGTATAAGATTAAAGTTGAGAGGGATTAGTAGATACAGTGGTTCTCAATAGTACTAACCAGGGGCCAAGTACTAGAGTCTATTGCTACGGTCACTAGTGGGCTTTTTGATGGGCCTTTCCCCCAGATTTCTTCATAACCTCGAGGGTTGAGGGGGGCCATAGTACGTATATTTCTCAGCCCAGTAGCTAATTACTCGTAGCCTCTTAATAAACTGTCGATCGGTAGGGGGGGGGGGGCAGGCCCCTGCTCGCCCCCCTTGGCTCCGCCACTGCTAGAACAGGACATCTAATTCACCTGGCTCAAATTGGTTTTGAGACCACTCCTCGTATGCCTTTAGGTGCCCACAGAGTTCTTCTTCTTCCCCCTAAAGTTTCATGTTCATCTTCTCCTCCAAAGCTCAACCCGGCGCATCCGGGAAAGAGGAGAAGAAGTAAGTGAAGTTACTGTGGTTTCGGGCAAATGGGAGACAACTCGTCGTATCAGACTAGGTATGTGTTTTCCATGTCATTTCTACTTCTATCTTAAGATCTGAAAATTCACTGTTTTGATTTGTAAACATTTTTGTAACTATGCCACCATGATTTGAAGGAAGTTTTGAATCCATGGGATCGGGGTAGGCTAGATCAATCCGGTAGACCTACCTTCTGCCTGGCCTGACGAGCTCGAGCTGGAGGCCATGGTGGTGCTGTGGCGCACGATGATGGCGGGGAGTGGACGAGGTGGTGGCGGTGCTTCCCGTCAATATTGAGAAAACCCTAGATCGGAAGGGATTGCCGGTGGGGTGTGCGGCTTGCTGCGAACCTCGTGTTGCGAGCCGCCGGCCCCCACCTCTTTATATGGGCAGTGTGACAAGGGCCCGCCAGCCATAGTGGGCTGGGCGCCCCCGATCAGGGCGTGGATCTAAGGGCCCGGTGGGCCGTTGGGCCCACACGGAGGAGATCATCCTAACAGGAAGCAATACTCTTCAGGACTGTGAATTCTTCAGAACAATTGTTCTAGTGGACAGATCTATTGTTTTTGGTTCTGTGGAGAGGATTCCTCTGCATACGGTGCATGAGGAGGAAGATGTGCTGCATGAAGATGGAGATGATATCTCGTCTAACAACAGCACAAGGTTAAAGTTAGAAAACCAAGATATTAATTGTGACGCTCATGTAACTAGGACGGCCAATATAATGGATGTAGAAAGAGAGCAGAATCGTTGGGTTCGAAGGTAATTATTCGTATTTCAAATGTTCATATTTTGTCATTGCAATAGACAAAATTACGATAACAAGTAAAAAATGTGAATTACTGTATTCAAACATTAGACTGAACTTTGACAGGCAAAGGCATCGAGCTAAGCTGAATGAAAGGGTAGCCAGTGCAGAACGGATCACTGCCTTAGAGTGCTTTCCGTGGTTTTGCTGAAAGGGAAACTGAATCTGTTGTTTCTCCTGCAATTGGACTTACATTTGATTCAATTTTGGAAGCTTATCTTTTCTACAATCTATATTCGTGGGACTATGGTACACATAAAAAGAGGCTCAATATAAAATGTGTTGAACAGTGGCAATGAAGATATAATTCATTTTAGCTAAGTTGAAAAAAGAATACATCAAGAGTCGCCATCATAGATAACAAAAAAATTGGGACATGTGTGATGTAGGGAATTGGGTAAAGGAAAAACAAACAAAGCAATTCAATTTATTTGCAATGTCAGTTGGAGATCCAATCAAAATACATAATCGTAAGGAATACAAGTTGGAGCATAGGCAACTAAAAGGATATTAGATTAAACCTGATAAATAAATTCTAGCATGATTGGTTCCTTCTATTCTTATTACACTTCCATGAATGGATCACATGTCATGTCGCACCAAATCAGAAATTTGTGTTGGAACAGATGATGTGTTTCCTTCATTTTGAAGAAGTTCAGCAATGATTTTATGCTTCTGCACTTTAATGATATCCTGCAAATATTAGGGTAGAAGAGATTTTAGGAAGAAAAAACAAGTGCACAGATTAATATTTTAAAAGTTTATATGAGAAAAGCAAGCCACCTTGTTTAATTTTTCCTTGATACCAGTAGCATCGATGTTCCTAATCATGTGTAACATGGCAGGTCCAGTTTCAGATCTACAATGTGCATATAAATGTAAGGAGGACAAAGTTGGCCGCATCAGTGTAATGATTTTTTAATTAATATAATACTCTTCAATATTTCGGTGTTGAAGCTGACCTTAAAAATGTCTCATATGTGATCGTTTCACACTTCTTTACCAAGTTTACGCAGTCAGTGTGCCAATTGATAAAAAATTGAACAGGCATGTGAAAAGAGCAACATGAAGTTTGTTAGCAATAGCTTCATGGGAAACCTTAAATTCAGTATAGCCGTGTGAGCAAGCCAGCGGGTCAAGGACGTGGATCACTTTACGGTGCATATTGGAAATGGATCCTCCACCTTTTTCTGGCTTGACCGATGGCTCCTGCCAGAACCACTCTCCGTTGCTTTACCTGCCTTGTTTACTCACCATACTAAGCCTAGTGCTCTTGTGCATAAAATAATGATGGATGGGATTGATCTGGGCTTGCGTAGCCGAGATCTGTGTTGCAGGGAGTGTGCCTTATAGGAGTACCCGACGAAAGGTCCTTGCTTAATGGTGCTGCCTTCACCACCAAGGGCGCCTATGCTGCTCTTGCCTCGCAGCTCTCGGATCCATCCCTTGCTCACATATGGAATTCTCGTCTTCCTAGTAGGATACAAGTGTTTGGATGGCTCTTCTATATGGACAGATTAAACACGCGGGCAAACCTTCATCGCAAGACCATCATCGACTCTCCATCATGGCCATGTTGGAGCACAACGCCAGAAGACCGTGCCCATCTTTTCTTCACTTGCCCCTCGGCGGCATCCATCTGGGGGGCCATTGGGCTGCTGCCCTGCCACTCTCATTTGTCCAACATTTGGCAGCCACCGGTTCTGCATGGCCTACCTCAGTCTTTTTGGCCTTTCATTTTCATTCTCATTTTATGGAAAATTTAGGACGCTCGCAACGGCAAAACCTTTAGGGATGTGTCTCCTTCCCCATGTAATGTAATTAGGGCTATTATCTCGGACCTCACTCTTTGGTCCCACCGCCTTAAAAAGGCGGATCAAATAATCCACGCTGGATTGTGGCGGGATTTTTTCTCCTCTCGTCTCCTCTGAAACCACTATTTTTTGAAATATATTCAG
>NC_041392.1:30111319-30111958 GCF_002162155.2 Triticum dicoccoides | reverse complement strand
ATATTCCAGACATATGAACACCATCCTTCGTTTAGGAGAGCCGGTACGGTGAACTGTTTGATTGCCCAAGAAATTTTTAGGCCAAATGTGTTATATCTGAAGGATAGAAAACTACAGCTATCAAATAAGCAGTACAAAATGTGGAAATGTACTTACGAGACGACAGTAAGCAATATTGAATGGAACAACTCCACCAAAAACCTGATTTTCAATACATCTCATGTCCCTTTTGTCCAGATAGAACGATGATATGAAACAGAATTTCATGTTCATTAGGACTAGTAAAATGTAAATGAAGGAATATGTCAAGTAGTCGTTAGCACTTACAGAGAAATCTGGTTCTAAAAAATGCCTCCAGTCTGCAAGTAGTAAACATCATTGAGTGCGGCATGTAGGTGGCAGATGTAGCAGGGAGTGGTCTGACTGAAATTTGAGCACCTTGTGCTCAACAATAAGTTTAACTGATTGAGCAGATACAGAAAACATCACAAGACAATTGTTCTGAACAGTAAACATTTATCAACAAATATGAAATTATATAGATCATGCCAACATAGATCACAAGAGAGCAAAATGCTGGGAGATAAGATAACAAGATCACAAATCGCAACAGGGGAACACTTCTATATATATTGTGTG
>NC_041392.1:30107960-30111002 GCF_002162155.2 Triticum dicoccoides | reverse complement strand
AAAGCTAACCTCCCGTTGGAGGTGGACTAAAGATAAACTAAAGGAGAACATCAACATATGATTCACCTGATAACACACATTGAACTGAATATCAGACTAAACTAAATTTGGGACAAATCTAAGACAGGCCACACATAACGACAGACTATGTTCCTGCTTGAAATAGTTAATTAACTAGGTAGTTAACACTGGTTCAGCCTTGTGGCACCGCACCGCATCTCCGTCTTCAGCATAGTTTTAAATAACCGGCTATAGCTCTGCTATAGCCTTTTCAGCAGGGTGCCGCTAAATGGTCGTCTTCATAAATAGCCTGCTATAGCCCGCTTTAGCCCGCTATAGCTGATTTGGAGGCCAGCCGCTATTTTTCATAGCCCGCTATTTAAACATTGGTCTTCAGTGGTTCTTGATGCAAAGGTGTAGAACAGCAACAAGGTTGAGGATACCGACGATGAGGATGAACATCATAGCAGGGCCGTTGTTCTTGGGCTGGATGGCCAGGGGAACGAAGGGGATTGATTAGAACAGAAAAATAAACACAGATTATGTGAAATTGAATACAGAAAGATGAAGTACTCAGTACTCTCTACTCACCCAGTGATGCTCACACTTGTAGAAGTGCCTGCATGCCGGGGTTCATCCTGGTGCGGGAAACCCACCATTCGTCATCTCCCTTCTTGCAGTAGGGACAGCTGACGAGAGGGAGAGGTGCGAGCTCCTGGATGAACGGCATGAGGGACTGGGATGAAGACGATGAGGTACACATGGTTGCGGAACGGTACCGGCAACGGAGAAGCGGTCGCGTTGGGTGGCGGCGGTGGAGATCTGGGTGGAAGCTCGTGATGGGGATCGGGGAGGTAAGAGAGCGACGTGTAGGGAGTCAAGATGGGGTGGGTGTGGAGCTCTGACCATGGATGGCTGAATTAACTGCGAACAGAGGGTTGGGTGCGCAGAACAGCTCCTACTCCGACTGGTGGGACCAAAGGTGGAAAAGGGAGAGGCAAATACGCATTGACATATTCGCTTGAATTAATTGATACAGTGGGCTATATCAAGCACGCGTACTATACGTTTCGAATCTAAACGCAGTTGGTGGGTGGAGATGTAGTGGGGCACATCACCTAGGATCCCCAATGCAATTCCCCACTTTCCATCCTATATATTTAGACCCATCCTTGTGTGAACATGCATGAAACCCGTCCATGTTTACAGTTCCACATAACTCGGTCTTCTGAATTTATTCGTGTAATATATAGATTCACATAAACATAAGAGATGGTGGTAGACACAAAATCAAGGAAATATCAGTAACATGTATATGGTTAGGAGGCATAGGGAAAGAAACAAATTCGGAGATGATTAGCAAGACCCTGCAGTGTTGCTACGGTCATGCCTACCGTGTCCATGCTTGTACCATAGGAACATAATGGCATGATGGTCCTTAAGGATCATTGTGTAGAGCTACATCTGTATACAATATCCACCGTATGCAGCATGTCTAGAGGTTACAAATAACCTAAGCTAAGTCGGTACGTAGATTTATTTGGTTGCTCTATCCAGCGAATTTGCTATGAATTTGATTCCTATAAACATTTTTATTAAGCAATATATGGCGGCATATCTAGCCTGCACATTTGTTCGCTAGTAAAGCAAGGTACGTGAATATGGCAAAACTGAAATCTGATTGGGCAGAAGTCCTGTGATGGATCAACTCCTCCATGATGACTGCCGCAAGTTCTGGCTCGGAGCTCACCAGCATGTCGATCTCGCCTCTCCATAGCTGCCTGATTAACATGAAGTTGACTGATAAATTTTCTCCGGTGGCACCACTAGGTGACAGGTGGAACATGCCCTGTGTAGCCGGGGCATCTTCAGCTGTCTCAATCACTACCGGAAAACGGGCATACGCCGACGGCCAAACCTATGCCTACGGCTGCCGTCGGCCTAGTTTGAGATATGCCGACAGCCTAGTCTTGGCCGTCAGTTTACACTGGCCGTCGGGTTACATGGATCTATACCGACGGCTGCCGACGGCACAGAACGGCCGTCGACCTAGACGCAGACATGCCGATAGCAGCGGTCAGCATAAATCAGCCGTCGGTATAACGGCGGGGCATGCCACATCACCGATCTGCGGTGTAGGTATGCCGACGGCAGCCGTCGGCATAGTTGCCACGTCACCGATCCGTGGCGTAGGTATGCCGACGGCAGCCGTCGGTATAGTTGCCACGTCACCGATCCGTCGGCATAGCTATTTTTTTACATACTTTTTTTGCATATGTTTTAATGCTTTTTTACATATGTTTTTTTGCATATGTTTTTATGCTTTTTAAAAAAAATATGTTTTCATGCTTTTTTATGTATTATATGAATATATATGTAGTTTGTAATTTTTTCCATAGATTATGAATATATATATATATATAGTTTATATTTTTTCGACCACATTAATAATATGCTGTCATGTTCTTTTGAATATAGGTCCTTAAATTTTATTAAAATCAAAAACAGCTATGCGACAGAAGTTGAGTGGCGGTTGCAAACGCCCGGCACTCGTCTCCGGAGTGTGACCCCCTCACGTCTGCGGTGTGCCCCCCTCACGGACGGCGCCGCCGCCAGCATCTGGAGGGCAGAAACAGCCGCATCGGGTCTATACGGAGGGGACGTTGCTCTCAAGTGTTTCTATGGGATGACCTACCACAACCGGGTGGTGTTGTGGCATGTCTGAAGAGGCGGCACGCATCTCCGGGGCGTGGCCCCCTAACGGACAGCGCCGCCGCCGGCACCTGGAGGGGGAAAACGGACGCATCGGGTCTACACGGAGGGGATGTAGCTGTCGGTTTGGCCCGGATGTTGCTCCCAGGTGTCCCTCTGAGCTGACCTGACACAACCGGGTGGAGAGGTCCACTATTCAAAGCCCGTCCGTGAAAAGCCAAAGGGCTAGATCTCGTGGTCAACCGCTCCAGGATTAGGCGGGACGGGGGCCCTGAGGGGGTAGCAATGCCACCGGAGCGTCGCACTGGCCCCTCATACATGCGGGGTGGT
>NC_041392.1:30104543-30107696 GCF_002162155.2 Triticum dicoccoides | reverse complement strand
CACGCGTCTCCGGGGTTTGGCCCCCCTCACGGACGGCGCCACCGCCGGCACCTGGAGTGGGGAAACGGACGCGTCGGGTCTACATGGAGGGGATCTTGCTGTGGGTCTGGCCCGGATGTTGCTCCAAAATGTTCGTATGGGCTGACCTAACACAACTGGGGGGGAGGTCCGCTGGTCAAAGCCCGTCCGTGCAAAGTCAAAGGGCTAGATCCCGTGGTCAAACGCTACAGGATTAGGCGGTACGGGGCCCTGGGGGGTAGCAATGCCACCGGAGTGTCGCACCGGGCCCTCATACATGCGGGGTGGTGTGATGGCATGTCCGAAGAGGGGGCACGCGTCTCCGGGGCGTGGCCCCCCCTCACGGACGGCGATTACACGGTAGTAGACGTTCTGCGGTAACGATGCGGCGTGAATATTATTAAATACTCGGAGCGCGATAAAATCATGAGTTTTTTTGCATGACGTGGGCACATGTGCTATAGGAACGATGGTATTTTTTCATAAATTTTGGTGATGGAGAAGTATCCGAAAAATTCCCTCTACGCGGATTGCCCTTCGCGCGTCTACGGCTGTGGCCGGCGGCCTCCGGGGGCTAGCATGCCGCCAAATCTTGCGTAGGCGGCCTCTCGCAAGTCTGGAAGTGTTGTGGCGGTTGCAAACGCCCGGCACGCGTGTCCGAGGTGTGCCCCCCCCTCACGGACGGCGCCGCCGCCGGCACCTGGAGGGGGGAAACGGACGCGTCGGGTCTACACGGAGGGGATCTTGCTGTGGGTCTGGCCCGGTTGTTGCTCCAAAGTGTTCCTATGGGCTGACCTAACACAACCGAGCGGGGAGGTCCGCTGGTCAAAGCCCGTCCGTGCAAAGACAAAGGGCTAGATCCCGTGGTCAAACGCTACAGGGTTAGGCGGGACGGGGGCCCTGGGGGGTAGCAATGCCACCGGCGCGTCGCACCGGGCCCTCATACATGCGGGGTGGTGTGATGGCATGTCCGAACAGGCGGCACGCGTCTCCGGGGCGTGCCCCCCCCCCCTCACGGACGGCGATTACACGGTAATAGACGTTCTGCAGTAACAATGCGGCGTGAATATTATTAAATATTCGGAGCGCGATAAAATCATGAGTTTTTTTGCACGACGTGGGAACATGTGCTATAGGAATGATGGTATTTTTTCATAATTTTTGGTGATGGAGAAGTACCCGAAAAATTCCCTCTACACGGATTGCCCTTCGCGTGTCTACGGCTGTGGCCGGCGGCCTCCGGGGGCTAGCATGCCGCCAAATCTTGCGTAGGCGGCCTCTCACAAGTCTGTAAGTGTTGTGGCGGTTGCAAACGCCCAGCACGCGTGTCTGGGGTGTGCCCCCCCTCACGGATGGCGCCGCCGCCGGCACCTGGAGGGGGGAAACGGACGTGTCGGGTCTACACGGAGGGGATCTTGCTGTGGATCTGGCCCGGATGTTGCTCCAAAGAGTTCCTATGGGCTAACCTAAACCAACCGGGTGGGGAGGTCCGCTGGTCAAAGCCCGTTAGTGCAAAGTCAAAGGGCTAGATCCCGTGGTCAAACGCTACAGGGTTAGGCGGGACGGGGGCCCTGGGGGTAGCAATGCCACCGGAGCGTCGCACCGGGCCCTCATACATGCGGGGTGGTGTGGTGGCATGTCCGAAGAGGCGGCACGCGTCTCCGGGGTGTGGCCCCCCTCACGGCGGCGATGACACGGTATTAGACGTTCTGCGGTAACAATGCGGCGTGAATATTATTAAATACTCGGAGCGTGATAAAATCATGAGTTTTTTGGCACGACGTGGGCACATGTGCTATAGGAACGATGGTATTTTTTTCATAATTTTTGGTGATGGAGAAGTATCCGAAAAATTCCCTCTACGCGGATTGCCCTTCGCGCGTCTACGGCTGTGGCCGGCAGCCTCCGGGGGCTAGCAGGCCGCCAAATCTTGCGTAGGCGGCCTCTCGCAAGTCTGGAAGTGTTATGGCGGTTGCAAACGCCCGACATGCGTGTCCGGGGTGTGCCCCCCCTCACGGACGGCGCCGTCGCCGGCACCTAGAGGGGGGAAACAGACGCGTCGGGTCTACACGGAGGGGATCTTGCTGTGGGTCTGGCCCAGATGTTGCTCCAAAGTGTTCCTATGGGCTGACCTAACACAACCGGGGGGGAGGTCCGCTGGTCAAAGCCCGTCCGTGCATAGTCAAAGGGCTAGATCCTGTGGTCAAACACTACAGGGTTAGGCAGGACGGGGCCCCTCGGGGGGTAGCAATGCCAGCGGAGAGTCGCACCGGGCCCTCATACATGCGGGGTGGTGTGGTGGCATGTCCGAAGAGGTGGCACGCGTCTCCGGGGTGTGGCCCCCTCACGGACGGCAATGACACGATACCTAGAGGGGGGAAACGGATGCGTCGGGTCTACACGGAGGGGATGTAGCTGCGGGTTTGGCCCGGATGTTGCTCCCAGGTGTCCCTCTGTCGACGACCCCCTCCCCCTTCACTCACCTGACGAACTAAGCTACCCCCGCCCCCACCCCCACCCCCACCCCCACCGTCGACGATCCCCTCCCCCTTCACTCACCTGACGAACTAAGCTCCACATCGAGCATGCGAGGCGGCGGCCATGGCACTCCCATACCCGCGACCAGGCCACGGCCTTGGGGAACGAAGCTGCTCGAGTTTGGCGCCTCCCCTCCCCTCCCCTGTGTGTGGTTTCGGGAGAGGAGCGGGCCGAGCGGTTAAAAAAATAAAGAATCTATATGTAATTATAATACATAAAAAATAAAAAAGGAAAAATATAACTATAAAAAATTAAAAATCTATATGATATTAAAAAGGATAGATATAAGTATAAGAAAACATTAAAAAAATTATATAAAATAAGAAAAGTAAAAATAAAAATATCCCGACGGTAAAGCCGTCGGCATATCTGCGGCCATACGAAAGCTTCTACGCGGATCGGTGACGTGGATAATAAAAAAGAAAAAAATATATGCCTACGGCTAAGCCGTCGGCATAGGTGCCACGTGGCGCCCTCACCTATGCCGACGGCTTAGCCGTCGGCATAGTTCACCTTATCCATTCGCTCGGCGACCCCAATCCACTCATTCTCTCCCCCACACCCCGACCTGCGCCGCCGCCGCACCCCCCACCCCGA
>NC_041392.1:30086110-30104159 GCF_002162155.2 Triticum dicoccoides | reverse complement strand
ACACCCGCCGTCGCCGCCGTCTCCACCCGTCGTCGCCCTGGCCTTCCCCGACCGTGCACTGCCCCGGCCTCCCCCGACCGCGCGCTGCCCTGGCCTCCCTCGACCCCGCCGCTGCCCCGGCCTCTCCCGACCCCGCCGATGCTCCTGCAGCCGGTCGTGGCTCCTGGAGCCGGCCGCGGCTCCGTCCGGCCCCGTCCCTCCCGTCCCCGACCGCCCCTGCCTCACCATCCCCTCCACCGCCACGCCCCCTGCCACGCCCCTCTCAGTGAGCTACATTTTTTTTCATTTTTTGCATTTTTTTCTACTGTTGGATGGATGAATGAATGCATGGATGAATGTTGGATGTTAGATTGTTAGGTTAGATGTTAGATGTTAGGTTGTTAGGTTGATATATAGGTGAATGTTGGATTTTAGGATGTTAGATTGTTAGGTTGCATTATTTTTATCTTGATGATCTTGTCATTTGAGATGTGCTCTAAAATTGGTATAAGATGAGTGATTATTTTTATCATGATGATCTTGTCAAAAAAATTGAACCGGACAAAATTTGACACTTGACAAAATATGATTTTTTTTCATAGTTTTAAGTGTCAGTGCTTAATGTTAAGTAGCTATGTGAGATGTGCTGCAAAATTATGATATGATGAGTGGTTATTTAATCATGATGATCTTTCTAAAAAATTGAAGGACAAAATTTGACACTTGACGAAACATGATTTTTTTTTCATAGTTAAAAGTATCAATGCTTAATGTGAGGTGATGACCTAATTTTTTTTCACTCGGTGTAATTAACAGGATTTGTGGTGTTCCATCTTCGTGCAGTGATTGTCGACGTTGGAGGTGTTGGTCCACGATCGTCCCTCTCCTTTGATCGACTACATCGGAGGGTGAGCAACAATTCCATGACCTCGTCCACTTCTTTTCCATGTCACTAGATTAAATTTTCACATCAAGTCACGTAACCTAGGTCTCCCGTCCGAAAGGGTTGCATCGATATATATGTATTCAATTGCATATTTATCACCGCAGCTCTTTCGGATTGTCCAGCGCTTTCCACGGACAGCCCGAGGATGTGTAGATTGGGTACGTTGTTCATGCTCTACCCCGTTCCGAGACAGGATTTCGGCGGCACCTCCCTGTTGTTCTCCGGATGCACATTCTCTCGGCATTTTTCTGAGACGTGTATTTGGAGAACAGCGGGGAGGTGCTGCCGAAATTTTGTCCCGGAATGGGGTAGAGCATGGACAACGTACTCAATCTACACATTCTCGGGTGGGATTAAGACCCATCTTTACCTATTAGAGATGTAGGTGGATTAAATGTCGTTTTTCGTCAACCTTGTAAAAAATAAAATATTGATGTGAGTAATTTAAATGAATCCTTAATTTTGTTGTGTGGCTTCCAATAAAGCAGAGATGGCAGATAATCAGTGGATGTATAGTGGTTTTTCCGTCGGAATCAAGTAACAACAGAGTGGGTCGAGAAAACTGATGTGTTTTTGAAAGAGATATTTCGTAGTCCAATGAGGATGGTGCCAGAATGCCCGTGTGCCAGATGTAAGAGACGTATCCGTAGAGATAAGAGTGAGATGACTAAGCACCTTCGCACGCATGGATTTATGCCCAACTTTAATATGCCGACAAACTTTGCCCAGCGGGACCGTGGTAGAGAGGATGTGATACGACAACGCGTCCCTGGTTATGAGGACGATGGGGTTAGAGACATGCTAGATGATGTCTTTGCTACATAGCCGACACCTCCGTCACATTCAGCGAATGAACCGGAGGAACCGGAGGAAACCGCAAAGGCCTTCCTGGAAATCTTGGCCTCGTCAAAGAAACCTCTCTATGAGGGTGCCAAGCTGTCTGTGTTGGATGCCATCTCGCAACTGATGGCAGTCAAGGCTGAGTACGGCTGTAGCCGAGGTTGCTTCGAAGCATTTCTGGGAGTATGGGCTAACAGCCTGCCTGAGGGCCATGAACTGCCGAAAACCATGTACGCTATGAAGAAAATCATGAAGGCGCTCTCCATGGACTATGATAAAATACATGTTTGTCCAAAGAATTGCCTTTTGTTTAGGCATGAGTATGCGGATGACAAGTACTGTAGGAAGTGCGGTTCCTCTCGGTATATTGAGGTGGTCGATAAGCATGGTCAGAAGCAGCAGCTAAAAATCCCTGTGAAGGTTTTTCGGTATCTTGATTTTATAAAAAGACTGCAGTGCCTTTTCATCACCGAGGAGTCTGCCAAAATGATGAAGTGGCACAAGGAAGGGAAAAGGTACAATCCAAAAAAAATTGTACATCCATCAGGAGGTGAAGCATGTAAGTCATTCGATATAGAGTACCCAGAGGAAGCAGCTGAGGCTAGGAATGTCAGAATTGCTATAACAGGTGATGGGTTCAATCCATATGGTATGTCGTCTAATCCATATAGCTGTTGGCCCGTATTTGTTATTCCGCTCAATCTCCCTCCCGGCGCCATAATGCAATGCAAGATCATGTTCCTGTCGCTTATAATTCCGGGGCCTGAATATCCGGGGAAGAATTTGAGTGTGTTTATGCAGCCGTTGGTGGATGATTTGCACCATTCTTGGTACTTCCCGAGGTTGACATACGACCGACATCTACAGAAAATTTTCTTGATGAAAGTTTGGCTACAATATTGCATGCATGACTTTCCCGGTTATGCCCTGTTCTGCGGATGGTGTACAAGTGGAAAGATGCCTTGCCCAGTGTGCATGCAGGCCTTGATTTTCATTTGGCTGAAGAAGGGTGGCAAGTATGTTGCATTTGACCTGCATCGACAGTTCCTCCCTCCAAACCATCCTGATAGGGAAGACAAGAAGAACTTCACAAAAGGCAAAGTTGTCCATGAAGTAAACGAGATTCCAACGTTTTCTGGTGCGGATGTGCTTGCTCAGCTGAAAGCTCTTAAGCCTGCCGGTGAAGGGAAAGGCAAAGGCAAAGCCACAGGTAAAGATGAGGGCGAGGGCAAAGGAAAAGGTAAAGGGAATTTTTTTTGAAGGATATGGTGAGACACACAACTGGACTCACATTACCCCCTTCACGCAGCTTCGCTATTTTAAGGGCCTCAAACTTCCATACAACATAGACGTGATGCACACCGAAAAGAATGTCGCAGAGTCCCTTTTTCGCACAATCCTCAACATTCCTGATAAGACAAAGGATAATGTTAAGGCTAGAGTTGATCAACAGAATATTTGTGATAGACCACGTCTACACATGCAGCCTCCCACAGGCAGTCGAAAATCTTGGTTCAAGCCAGATGCTGACTTCGTACTTAAAAAGGATCATAAGATGGAGGCATTCAAGTGGCTGAAACACGTCGTGAAGTTTACTGATGGTTATGCATCGAATATAAGTAAGGGGGTCAATCTTTCAACGGGCAGAGTGACCGAGTCATGACTATCATGTATGGATTGAGCGGATTATGCCGGTGATGGTTCGGGGCTATGTTCCTGAGCGTGTCTGGCGTGTGCTTGCGGAGTTAAGCCATTTCTTCCGCACGCTTTGTGCTAAAGAAGTATGTCCTGAGAAGATAAAAGAAATGCATAAGAAGGCGCCGGAGTTGATATGCAAGCTAGAGAAGATCTTCCCGCCAGGCTTCTTTACTCCGATGACACATCTCATTTTGCACCTCCCGAACGAGGTATTGTTGGGGGGGGGCCTGTGCAGAATCGTTGCCAGTACGACCCTGAGAGACAGAACAAGCATCTGAGACAGAAATGTGGAAACAAAGCTAAGATTGAAGCTTCCATAGCTGAGGCAGTTATCCTAGAGGAGGTGGCAGACCTCAAGACAGCCTACTATCCGGACCATGTTCCCACATTGCACAATAAGGTGTCTCGATACAATACCGAAGAACCCAAGTATGAACCCAAGTTGCCTCTATTCATCGAGCAAGGTGGTAGGGCTGGATGCTCGAAACCTTATCTCATGCCATGAGATGAGTGGGAGGATGTCATGTTCTATATCTTGCACAACATCAAGGAAGTTGAGGATGAGTGGATGAGGTAATACCTTTGCACCATTCTTTTAGTCAATTCGTTATGTTCACTTTGCCTAATTCTTATACCGCTTTTCTTATTGTAGTCGATTCGTTGAAGAAGAATGGATGGGAATGCTGCCTCCTACTGAAGCGGAGGCACTTGCTCTTCTCCGAAAGGGTGCTGATGGAAGGAAAAATTTCGTTGCGTGGTTCATGGAGAAAGTAATTTTTCACACTTCCCTATTACCTATTTCAATTAAACTCATGCACCCTATAATTTCAATTAAACTCATGCACCCTATAATTTCAATTAAACTTGTAGGGAAATGATCCGAACACATCAATGGATGAAGAATTGAGATGGGTTTCCATGGGTTTTGACCCTGTCGTCATGACATGCCAAAAGTATGATGTGAATGGGTATCGCTTCCATACAGAGGAGCACCAGAACAGTCGGCCTGATCCCAAAACCATAAATACCGGAGTCTTCACTGAAGGAGATAATAAAGTAGATTACTACGGAAGGGTAGGAAAAATATATGATCTTACATTCAAATGTGGCCGCGAACACCTAAGTCTCACTGTGTTCAAATGCCGATGGTTCGACCCCAAAAAGGGTCTGAGACATACGCCTTCTATTGGTTTAGTTGAAGTTAAACCATCAATCGTCTATGCCGGAGTTGATCTCTTTATCGCCGCTACCCAGGCCACACAAGTATATTATCTGCCTTACCCATGCCAGAAAGAGTACCTAAAGGGTTGGGAAGTTGTGTTCAAGGTGTCGCCGCATGGTAAGCTACCGGACCCGAACGATGATGATTACTACAACATAAACCCCATGACATACGAGGGAGTGTTCTATCAAGAGGAACATGATGACGTGGTCCGAAACAACAAGGATGATGACTTGGGTTATGTTGACCTGGACCCAAACGACGACGACGCACGGATTGATGGTGAGGCAGTTGTGAATCAAAGAGACATAATTATGCTTGAAAAGTTAAATGAAGACGCTGACGATGAGGAAGAGCCTCCACCTCCGTCAGACAACGAAGAAGATATGCGTGATAGTGATGATGAGACCGGTCTACAAATAGATTACAATAGTGATGATTCATATGGGTTCTAGAAAATGTAAGTTCTTTTAATGATCATTACAATAGTATGCTTAATGTGCTCTTCTGGTATTAATGTTTTTCCTGTATGCTTGTTTAATTGATATCCTTACTAATTGTTTATTCTCTTCTCAATGCAGGTTTGCTAATCATGGGCAGGTCCAGCGGCGCCAGTTTCCTCAGTAAATTCAAAGGACTTACTCGGAGTGGACGAGCCCACAAGGTTCCCTCCCGACTACGCGAGGATGACACCTCACGGGGAGGTGGAGGGGTCGGGGGAGGAGACCCTAGAGGAGGAGGCGGTGGGGGGAGAGCCCCTAGAGGAGGAGGAGGTGGGGGAGAGGCAGCCGGGGCAAAAAACTCCAGGCCATGTCCGAAATAGGAGGGTCTTCTTCGATGCCCTCCTATACAGAGGCACCTTCTGAGTCTAAGGAGGAGGAGTATGTTCCTGATGGAGAGGAGGAGGAGGGTGAGGAGGAGGACGGCAAGGAGGAGGAGGGAGAGGAGGAGGAGGTCGAGGAGGAGGGTGAGGAGGAGGGCGAGGAGGGTGGAGGGGAGGTTGATCCCGAGTTGTGGGGTGACTTGCCACCGGGTGCTCCGCAGGGGTGGCTGCGTGGTAATGCCGGACTACCTACACCACCTTCTATCGAGGAGCACAAGTGGCTCATTGAACCTGTGGGGACAGAGTAAGTGCCTCTCAATCATATTTTCAACACATGACAACATTTTCTTATTGTACACATGGCAATCATTTGATTCTTTTGCAGAAACTGGATCCTTCGCGGAAAGGGCCGTAAACCGAACGGCCTTATCACTGTCCTGTTGAAGGAGTTTTGGCCTGGCCTATTCTGCCCGCGGCCAGACAGGGACCCGCAGCTGCGGGTTTTTGCCACGAGCTGAGCCCACTACGAGGCTTGCAGCAACGCGGAGTACGGGACGGCCGCTAAGGCCATGATCACAAAATTTTGGGTAAGTTCTCTTCTGAATCACTTGTCTTCAGTTTCGTTCATAGTTTATCATTGAATCACTCAACTCATGCCTTGTTTGCTTCTGGTTTATGCATGATTGCAGCAACTCTATAGAGTTCTTGACGAGCACAAGGCCAGAGCCGACGTGGTCTTGCTTGCGGCTGCGAAGAAGAAAGCTCGTCAGTTGCAGTATGAGGTGCGCTGGGTTGCCGTCTCGTAGTACTACCACATCTACCTGCAACAAAAGATGACCAAAACTCAAGCGCAGAGGCAACGACTTACCTTGAACAGGGAGCAGTTCATGATGGTAACAATTACTAACTTATCATTGTTTCAAGCAGTCAACTATATGTTTCGTGCTCACATGTCATGCTTCCAAAATTTGCATAGGTTGTTCCTCGTTGGTGCTATGGAAGGCATGACGGATGGGCGAGTTTGGTGGATAGGTGGCTCGGCGACGATGCAGAGTTTGCTGCCAAGAGCATCAAGGCCCGGGCTAACCGTGGAAAAGACGGGACACACGGCCAAGGAAATAGGAACCGCTGGGGCTTCAAGGCCATGAAGGTATATCTATATGCATGGTGCATTTTTGTTCTTCTTTACCGTCATGTTCTTATGTATGGCTAACTTCTGTTTGACGTTGCAGGAGGACAAGTTGAAGAGGCCGCTCTCAGACATTGAGTCGTGGAAGATGGCCCGCGAGCGGAGTCATCCCAAGGAGGGCGAGAGCCAGTACTACGGCAAGACTGAGGAGCACCTGGAGTCTTACACTCAGCACTATCAGAAGTTGCATCCGGATGTTCCTGTTCCTGAGGTCGCCCAGTCTCAGATCGATGACACGGCGGTGGTGGCCATCCAGGGGAAGTCACATGGCCGGTATCCGTGTTTCGATGGCTTGATAACTCCTTTGATCTCGTACACACGGCTTCGGTCTACCTGTTGGAAATATGCCCTAGAGGCAATAATAAATTGGTTATTATTATATTTCCTTGTTCATGATAATCGTTTATTATCCATGCTAGAATTGTATTGATAGGAAACTCAGATACATGTGTGGATACATAGACAACACCATGTCCCTAGTAAGCCTCTAGTTGACTAGCTCGTTGATCAATATATGGTTACGGTTTCCTGACCATGGACACTGGATGTCGTTGATAACGGGATCACATCATTGGGAGAATGATGTGATGGACAAGACCCAATCCTAAGCCTAGCACAAAGGTCGTGTAGTTCGTATGTTAAAGCTTTTCTAATGTCAAGTATCATTTCCTTAGACCATGAGATTGTGCAACTCCCGGATACCGTAGGAATACTTTGGGTGTGCCAAACGTCACAACGTAACTGTGTGGCTATAAAGGTACACTAGAGGTATCTCCAAAAGTGTCTGTTGGGTTGGCACGAATCGAGACTGGGCTTTGTCACTCCGTGTGACGGAGAGGTATCTCTGGGCCCACTCGGTAGGACATCATCATAACGTGCACAATGTGATCAAGGAGTTGATCACGGGATGATGTCTTACGGAACGAGTAAAGAGACTTTCCGGTAATGAGATTGAACAAGGTATCGGGATACCGATGATCGAATCTTGGGCAAGTGAAATACCGCTGGACAAAGGGAATTGTATACGGGATTGATTAAGTCCTTGACATCGTGGTTCATCCGATGAGATCATCGTGGAACATGTGGGAACCAACATGGGTATCCAGATCCCGCTGTTGGTTATTGACCGGAGAACGTCTCGGTCATGTCTGCATGGTTCCCGAACCCGTAGGGTCTACACACTTAAGGTTCGATGACGCTAGGGTTATAAAGGAAGTTTGTATGTGGTTACCGAATGTTTTTCGGAGACCCGGATGAGATCCCGGACGTCACGAGGAGTTCCGGAATGGTCCGGAGGTAAAGATTTATATATGGAAGTCCTGTTTTGGTCACCGGAAAGGTTTCAGGGTTTATCGGTAATGTACCGGGACCACCGGGAGGGTCCCGGGGGTCCACCAAGTGGGGCCACCAGCCCCGGAGGCCTACATGGGCCAATAGTGGGAAGGGACCAGCCCCTAGGTGGGCTGGGGCGCCTCCCACCAAGGCCCAAGGCGCCTCCAAGAGGGAAGGGGGGGGCAAACCCTAGGGCAGATGGGCCCTAAGGCCCGCCCCAGGTGCGCCTCCCCCTCTCCCCCTTGTGGCCGCCACCCAGATGGGATCTGGGGGCTGCTGCCACCCCTAGGGAGGGAACCCTAGGTGGGGGCGCAGCCCCTCCCCTCCCCCTATATATACTTGAGGTTTGGGCTGCCCAACACACATGAGTTCCTCTCCTTCTTGGCGCAGCCCTACCCCTCTCCCTCCTCGTCTCTTGCGGTGCTTGGCGAAGCCCTGCTGGAGTACCATGCTCCTCCACCACCACCACGCCGTTGTGCTGCTGCTGGATGGAGTCTTCCTCAACCTCTCCCTCTCTCCTTGCTGGATCAAGGCATGGGAGACATCACCGAGCTGTACGTGTGTTGAACGCGGAGGTGCCGTCCGTTCGGCACTAGGATCTCCAGTGATTTGGATCACGACGAGTACGACTCCTTCAACCCGTTCTCTTGAACGCTTCCGCATAGCGATCTACAAGGGTATGTAGATGCACTCTCCTTCCCCTCGTTGCTGGTTTCTCCATAGATAGATCTTGGTGACACGTAGGAAAATTTTGAATTTCTGCTACGTTCCCCAACAGTGGCATCATAAGCTAGGTCTAGTGCGTAGATTCTATGCACGAGTAGAACACAAAGTAGTTGTGGGCGTTGATTTTGTTCAATATGCTTACCGTTACTAGTCCAATCTTGTTTCGACGGTATTGTGGGATGAAGCGACCCGGACCGACCTTACACGTACTCTTACGTGAGACAGGTTCCACCAACTGACATGCACTAGTTGCATAAGGTGGCTAGCGGGTGCCAGTCTCTCCCACTTTAGTCGGAACGGATTCGATGAAAAGGGTCCTTATGAAGGGTAAATAGCAATTGGCATATCACGTTGTGGTTTTGCGTAGGTTAGAAACGTTCTTGCTAGAAACCCATAGCAGCCACGTAAAACATGCAAACAACAATTAGAGGACGTCTAACTTGTTTTTGCAGGGTATGCTATGTGATGTGATATGGCCAAGAAGAATGTGATGAATGATATGTGATGTATGAGATTGATCATGTTCTTGTAATAGGAATCACGACTTGCATGTCGATGAGTATGACAACCGGCAGGAGCCATAGGAGTTGTCTTTATTTATTGTATGACCTGCATGTCATTGAACAACGCCATGTAATTACGTTACTTTATTGCTAACCGGTAGCCATAGTAGTAGAAGTAATAAGTTGGCGAGACAACTTCATGGAGACACGATGATGGAGATCATGGTGTCATGTCGGTGACAAGATGATCATGGAGCCCCAAGATGGAGATCAAAGGAGCTATATGATATTGGCCATATCATGTCACTATTATTTGATTGCATGTGATGTTTATCATGTTTATGCATCTTATTTGCTTAGAACAATGGTAGTAAATAAGATGATCCCTCATTAAAATTTCAAGAAAGTGTTCCCCCTAACTGTGCACCGTTGCGCAGGTTCGTTGTTTCGAAGCACCACGTGATGATCGGGTGTGATAGATTCTAACGTTCGAATACAACGGGTGTTGACGAGCCTAGCATGTACAGACATGGCCTCAGGACACATGCGAAACACTTAGGTTGACTTGACGAGCCTAGCATGTACAGACATGGCCTCGGAATACGGAGGACCGAAAGGTCGAGCATGAGTCGTATGGTAGATACGATCAACATGAAGATGTTCACCGATGATGACTAGTCCGTCTCACGTGATGATCGGACACGGCCTAGTTGACTCGGATCATGTAATCACTTAGATGACTAGAGGGATGTCTATCTGAGTGGGAGTTCATAAGATGAACTTAATTATCCTGAACATAGTCAAAAGGTCTTCGCAAATTATGTCGTAGCTCGCGCTTCAGTTCTACTGTTTAGATATGTTCCTAGAGAAAATTTAGTTGAAAGATGATAGTAGCAATTATGCGGACTAGGTCCGTAAACTGAGGATTGTCCTCATTGCTTCATAGAAGGCTTATGTCCTTAATGCACCGCTCAGTGTGTTGAGCCTCAAATGTCGTCTGTGGATGTTGCGAACATCTGACATACACATTTTGATAACTACGTGATAGTTCAGTTAAACGGTTTAGAGTTGAGGTACCAAAGACGTTTTGAAACGTCGCGAAACATATGAGATGTTTCGAGGGCTGAAATTGGGATTTCAGGCTCATGCCCACGTCAAGAGGTATAAGACCTCTGACGATTTTCTTAGCCTGCAAGCTAAGGGAGAAAAGCTCAATTGTTGAGCTTGTGCTCAGATTGTCTGAGTATAACAATCATTTGAATTGAGTGGGAGTTGATCTTCCAGATGAGATAGTGATATTTCTCCGAAGTCATTACCACCAAGCTGCTAGAGCTTCGTGATGAACTATAATATATCAGGGACATATATGATGATCCTTGAGATATTCGCGATGTTTGACACCACAAAAGTAGAAATCAAGAAGGAGCATCAATTGTTGATGGTTGGTGAAACCACTAGTTTCAAGAAGGGCAAGGGCAAAAAGGGATGCTTCATGAAACGGCAAATTAGTTGCTGCTCTAGTGAAGAAACCCAAGGTTGAACCCAAACCCGAGACTAAGTGCTTCTGTAATAAGGGGAACAGCCACTGGAGCAGAATTACCCTAGATACTTGGTAGATGAGAAGGCTGGCAAGGTCGATAGAAGTATATTGGATGTACATTGTGTTAATGTGTACTTTACTAGTACTCCTAGTAGCACCATGGTATTAGATACCGGTTCGGTTGCTAAATGTTAGTAAACTCGAAATAAAAGGCTGCGGAGTAAACGGAGACTAGCTAAAGGTGAGCTGGCAATATGTGTTGGAAGTTTTTCCAAGCTTGATGTGATCAAGCATCGCACGCTCCCTCTACCATCGAGATTGGTGTTTGCGTTGAGCATAGACATGATTGGATTATGTCTATCGCAATACGGTTATTCGTTTAAGGAGAATAATGGTTACTCTATTTATTTGAATAATACCTTCAATGGTCTTGCACCTAAAAGGAATGGTTTGTTGAATCTCGATCGTAGTGATACACATGTTCATGCCAAAAGATATAAGATAGTAATGATAGTACCACCTACTTGTGGCACTGCCACGTAAGTCATATCGGTATAAAACGCATGAAGAAGCTCCATGTTGATGGATCTTTGGGCTCACTCATTTTGAAAAGTTTGAGACATGCAAACCATGTCTATTGGTGTATATGCATGAAGAAACTCCATGCAAATGGACCGTTTGGACTCACTTGATTTTGAATCACCTGAGACATCCAAATCATACCACATGGGCAAGATGACTGAAAGCCTCGTTTTCAGTAAAATGGAACTAGAAAGCAACTTGTTGGAAGTAATACATTTTGATGTGTGCAGTCCAATGAGTGCTGAGGCGTGTAGTGGATATCGTTATGTTCTTACTTCACAAATGATTTGAGTAGATGTTGAGTATATTTACTTGATGAATCACGAGTCTGAATTATTGAAAGGTTCAAGGTGAAGTTGAAAGATCGTCGTGACAAGAGGATAAAATATCTATGATATGATCATAGAGATGAATATCTGAATTACGAGTTTGGCACAGAATTAAGATATTGTGGAAATTGTTTCACAACTAATATAGCCTGGAACACCATAGTGTGATGGTGTGTCCGAACATCATAACTGCACCCTATTGGATATGATGCATACCATGATGTCTCTTATCGAATTACCACGATAGTTTATAGGTTAGGCATTAGAGACAACCACATTCACTTTAAATAGGGCACCACGTAATTCCGATGAGATGACACCGTATGAACTATGGTTTAGAGAAACCTAAGCTGTCATTTCTTAAAAGTTTGAGGCTGCAACGCTTATGTGAAAAAGTTTCAGGCTGATAAGCTCGAACCCAAAGCAGATAAATGCATCTTCATAGGACACCCAAAACAGTTGGGTATACCTCCTGTCTTAGATCCGAAAGCAATAAGGGATTGTTTCTAGAATCGGGTCCTTTCTCGAGGAAAAGTTTCTCTCGAAGGAATTGAGTGGGAGGATGGTGGAGACTTGATGAGGTTATTGAACCGTCACTATAACTAGTGTATAGCAGGGAACAAAGAGTTGTTCCTGTGGCACCTACACCAATTGAAGTGGAAGCTTATGATATTGATCATGAGACTTCGGATCAAGTCACTCCCAAACCTCGTAGGATGACAAGGATGCGTACTACTTCAGAGTGGTACGTAATCCTGTCTTGGAAGTCATGTTGCTAGACAACAATGAACCTACGAGCTATGGAGAAGCGATGGTGGGCCCGGATTCCGATAAATGGCTCGAGGCCATAAAATCCGAGAGAGGATCCATGTATGAAAACAAAGTGTAGACTTTGGAAGAAGGCTCGATGGTCGTAAGGCTGTTGAGTACAGATGGATTTTAAAAGAAGACGGACAATGATGGTAAGTATCACCATTAAGAAAGCTCAACTTGTCGTTAAGTTTTTTTTGACAAGTTCAAGGAGTTGACTATGATGAGACTTTCTCACTCGTAGCGATGCTAAGAGTCTATTGGAATTATGTTAGCGATTACTACATTATTTATGAAATCTTGCAGATAGGATGTCAAAACATTGTTTCCTCGACGATTTTCTTGAGGAAAGGTTGTATGTGATACAACCGGATGGTTTCTGTCAATCCTGAAAGATGCTAATAAATATGCAAAGCTCCAGCAATCCTTCTAAGGACTGGAGTAAGCATCTCGGAGTTGGAATGTATGCTTTGATGAGATGATCAAAGATTTTGGGTGTATACAAAGTTTATGAGAAACTTGTATTTCCAAAGAAGTGAGTGGGAGCACTATAGAATTTCTGATGAATATATGTTGTTGACATATTGTTGATCAGAAATGACGTAGAATTTCTGGAAAGCATATAGGGTTATTTGAAAAGTGTTTTTCAATGGAAGGCCTGGATTAAGCTACTTGAACATTGAGCATCAAGATCTATAAGGATAGATCAAAAACGCTTAATGGTACTTTCAAATGAGCACATACCTTGACATGATCTTGAAGGTGTTCAAGATGGATCAGTCAAAGAAGGGGTTCTTGCCTGCGTTGTAAGGTATGAAGTTAAGACTTAAAGCTCGACCACGGCAAAAGAAAGAGAAAGGACGAATGTCGTCCCCTATGCTTTTGTCATAGGCTCTATACGGTATGCCATGCTGACTACCGCACCTGGTGTGTGCCTTGCCACATGTCTGGCAAGAGGGTACAAAGGTGATCCAGGAGTGGATCACTAGATAGCGGTCAAAATTATCCTTGGAGTAATAAGGACATGTTTCTCAATTATGGAGGTGATAAAGAGTTCAGCGTAAAGGGTTACATCGATGCAAGCTTTAACACCTATCCGAATGACTCTGAGTAGCAAACCAGATACGTATAGTGGAGCAACCATTTGGAATAGCTCCAAGTGGAGCGTGGAAGCAGCATTTATAATATGACCTAGAGATTTGCAAAGTACATACGAATCTGATTGTTGCAGACCCGTTGACTGAAACCTCTCTCACAAGCATAACATGATCAAACCCAGAACTCTTTGGGTGTTAGTCACATGGGGATGTGACCTTGAGTGTTAATCACATATCGATGTGAATTGGATTATTGACTCTAGTGCAAGTGGGAGACTGTTGGAAATATGCCCTAGAGGCAATAATAAATTGGTTATTATTATATTTCCTTGTTCATGATAATCGTTTATTATCCATGCTAGAATTGTATTGATAGGAAACTCAGATACATGTGTGGATACATAGACAACACCATGTACCTAGTAAGCCTCTAGTTGACTAGCTCGTTGATCAATAGATGGTTACGGCTTCCTGAGCATGGACATTGGATGTCGTTGATAACGGGATCACATCATTGGGAGAATGATGTGATGGACAAGACCCAATCCTAAGCCTAGCACAAAGGTCGTGTAGTTCGTATGCTAAAGCTTTTCTAATGTCAAGTACCATTTCCTTAGACCATGAGATTGTGCAACTCCCGGATACCGTAGGAGTACTTTGGGTGTGCCAAACGTCACAACGTAACTGGGTGGCTATAAAGATACACTATAGGTATCTCCGAAAGTGTCTGTTGGGTTGGCACGAATCGAGACTGGGATTTGTCACTCCGTGTGACAGAGAGGTATCTCTAGGCCCACTCGGTAGGACATCATCATAATGTGCACAATGTGATCAAGGAGTTGATCCCGGACGTCACGAGGAGTTCCAGAATGGTCCGGAGGTAAAGATTTATATATGGGAAGTCCTGTTTTGGTCACCGGAAAGGTTTTGGGGTTTATCGGTAACGTACCGGGACCATCGGGAGGGTCCCGGGGGTCCACCAAGTGGGGCCACCAGCCCCGGAGGCCTACATGGGCCAATAGTGGGAAGGGACCAGCCCCTAGGTGGGCTGGGGCGCCTCCCACCAAGGCCCAAGGCGCCTCCAAGAGGGAAGGGGGGGGGGGCAAACCCTAGGGTAGATGGGCCCTAAGGCCCACCCCAGGTGCGCCTCCCCCTCTCCCCCTTGTGGCCGCCACCCAGATGGGATCTGGGGGCTGCTGCCACCCCTAGGGAGGGAACCCTAGGTGGGGGCGCAGCCCCTCCCCTCCCCCTATATATACTTGAGGTTTGGGCTGCCCAACACACACGAGTTCCTCTCCTTCTTGGCGCAGCCCTACCCCTCTCCCTCCTCGTCTCTTGCGGTGCTTGGCGAAGCCCTGCTGGAGTACCATGCTCCTCCACCACCACCACGCCGTTGTGCTGCTGCTGGATGGAGTCTTCCTCAACCTCTCCCTCTCTCCTTGCTGGATCAAGGCATGGGAGACGTCACCGAGCTGTACGTGTGTTGAACGCGGAGGTGCCGTCCGTTCGGCACTATGATCTCCGGTGATTTGGATCACGACGAGTACGACTCCTTCAACCCGTTCTCTTGAACGCTTCCGCATAGCGATCTACAAGGGTATGTAGATGCACTCTCCTTTCCCTCGTTGCTGGTTTCTCCATAGATAGATCTTGGTGACACGTACGAAAATTTTGAATTTCTGCTACGTTCCCCAACACTACCAACCGAGCCAGTTAGAGAGTATGGGGCGTTCACAGACTCCCTTAGCCCGCCAGCATGCTGTATGTACTTCCCCTTTATCTTTTTCTCTCTAGCATTCTCAGTTCATTTTCAGCATTGCTCACTTAGAAACAACCTAAATTATGTAGGCATATAAGGCCTTTGTCGAGCATAGGAATCTCGAGGTGCGAGAGTACTTGCAACGAGTGAAGGCAAATGATGATTACAACCGTCAAATGATGGCGGTTAGTTTTGCCCTCTTAAAACCAAGCTAAATTTTTGCACTTTCATTCCTTCTAACCTTCTAGTTTGCTTGTTTAACTAACATCCAGGCTATGTTGGCGTCTTGGAGTAACCGCACGGATCCACCACAAATGGGACCCCCACCACCACCTGCGGGAGAACCCCCACACGTGCCCACGTTCGATGAATGGGTGGCACTACGCAGTGATGGTCCGGTTAGTACATTTGCCTAACTACTGGCAAACTAGTTCTCGTTCATTCAACACTATCATATCATATTTACCGTTAGAATCTTTTCTGAAACATGTAGGGGACCGGTGGCTCGACTACTGCTCTGTTGACCCCAGTCACTCCAATCTGGCAGAGTGATGGTGGTCATGGTGACGGTTTTGGCGGAGGTGGTCTTGGTGGTGGTGGTTTTGGCGGAGGTGGTCTTGGTGGTGGTGGTTTTGGCGGAGGTGGTCTTGCTTGATGTCGATGATGATTCCGTGCATGTGGCTGTCGTGCCGTGCCTTCCATGTTGCTACTTTTATGATGTTCCATGTCTTGCACTACTTTTATGTTCATGAACTTCCGCCGGTGATGATCTTTAGATAATGATGATGAACTTGACTATGTTTAGATGATGATGATGAACTTGAGTGTGTTTAGATGATGAACTGTCATATTTCTGCATAATTCCATATTATTCTGCTTTGAAATGCTGTCAAATGAATTGAAAAAGAGAAAACAGGGAAAATAAAAAAACTATGCCTACGGCAAAGCCGTCGGCATATATAAGCCCAGGAGTTACCAGGGCTTGCCACGTGGCAGATCTATGCCTACGGCAATGCCGTCGGCATAGATTTTCCTCTATGCCGACGGCTTTGCCGTAGGCATAGCCCTGCCGCCAGGAGAAACCAGGGAAAGACACGTGGCAGTGCTATGCCTATGGCACTGCCACCAGGAGCACCACGGGACGCCACGTGGTGGAGGTACGCCGACGGCTAGGCCGTCGGCATAGATTTCTACCTATGCCGACGGCCAAGCCGTCGGCGTACCACTGCCACGTGGCGTCCCATGACTCGTCAGCGCTTTTGACGGCACCGTCCGTTGCCGTCAGACGGAAAAACACCGCCGACGGCTAAACTATGCCGACGGCTGACCCTGGCCGTCGGCATAGGACCCTATGCCGACGGCTATACTACGCCGACGGTCTGACAAGACTACGCTGACGATATCTACGCCGACGGGTCTATGCCGACGGCAGCCGTAGGCATAGATCTATGCCGACGGCAAAGGACCTATGCCGACGGCCTCTGGCCGTAGGCATAGACCGCGAGTCCGGTAGTGAATGGCAGCATACATGTCCCAGCCTCCATGATTACTGACAGAAAGGAACTAGTGATGCCGCTCGCCTAGCTCCCAAAATCCCAATCTGGCGTTCATGCGCCGGTTCAGGCGGGACAAGAACGTCCCGACTCGTGAGCGTCATCTTTTCATCAGTGACAGAGAGAGCATCCTCACGTGACAGCTATGTGTCAGCCCGTACAGATTGGGAGCTCCTATGTGCACGCAGTACTGTAGGGATCGAGCCCAGGACCCCTGGTGAAAGAGGCGACTGTGCTAGCCAGTAGACATAATCACACCAAATGATTACATTTGTAGCGCAATAATATAAGAACCAAAAACAACGAAGATCCACACGTTTTTCTTCCTTTTTTCGTGTTTTTGATTTTTTGCTCGAAATTCCAGTAAAAATATAAAAAAGTAAAATAATGAAATTTGCGAACAATTTTTAAAACAGGAACAATTTTGGAAATACCAAAAAAATTTACAACGTGAACATTTTTTGAAACTACAGAACAAATTTGAAAACATGAACAATTTTTGGAAACAGAAACATTTCAGGAAATTTGAGAACAACTTTCGAAAACAGGAACAACTTTTGGAATCACAAAAAACTGAAAACGGGAACATTTTCTGAATATGTAGAGCAAATTTGAGAACGTGCACAATTTATGGAAACATGAACACTTTCTGAAAACTAGAACATTTTTTGAAAACGTTTTTTCTAAAAACTAAAACATTTTCCAAGTTCCAGAACAAAGTTTGGATATGCAAACATTTTTCTTTAAATGGGAACATTTTTTTAACTTAAAGAGTATAGGCACCTAGGTGTCCCAAACAGTCGTCATATACCAGATTAAGCCTCCTTGCACCAGATATAACAAAATGCGTCCCAATTACTACTCTTTACTTACCTAAGAAAGGAGAAACCTCATGGATTACACAAAGGATTGTTGTTTCTATATATTTTGTTGTATTTGACAGTACTTGTTTCTATTAACTGAAATTATAGGCTGTTTTGCTAACGAAAATCTAGTTGTTGTTGAAAACAATTCTTCTGCAAGTTTGCTTGATCACAGGGACAAAAATTACTAGTCAGACCCGTGGAAAAAGCTGCATTTCTTCAAACAGACTGCCATCTCTATAGGATGTATTCCCCCCC
>NC_041392.1:30080061-30085880 GCF_002162155.2 Triticum dicoccoides | reverse complement strand
AAATATCACTTTCCCTCTCCTTTATATTTGACCCCATTGCCGCATGAACATGCAGGAAAGCCCATCATCTCTCATTCATCCACGCTTCACACTTCCAGATAACTCTCTCTTGACTATTTTTCATCTGACATGTTTCAGTACACATGAACACAGGAGATGATGGTGGACACAAATCAAGACAATATCAATGAAAATGTATGACTGGAAGGCATCGAGAAAGAAACAAATACTCGAATGGTTCCTTTAACATGTAGCAATATGATCGCACGATCTTCCATGGTGCAGGACTTCACTACCCATCTTGTCGCTTCCAAACATGACTTGTGGTATTGTACTGGCTGGAAAGAAGATATTACAGCCTGTAGTGATAGGAGTCACATCACATTTCAATATGTCTGCATTTGTTTCCTTGAAATCACATTTTTGCCGTTACATTTCTCATGATATGGAATTCAGAACTAGATTTGAAATGAAACATTCTCAAAAAAAAATAATCTAAAGCCCTGTTTGGATTATCGTTTTGCTTTGAGCTACGCCTGTAAAAAATACAGAGCTTGGCCCATCGTTTTATTTCCAACCTAAAATTGCTAAGCGGCCAGTAATATACACCTGTAAGTTCTACACCCCCATACAAAATACATCTATCCCAAGCGCGTCCTAAAACAACTTTGATGTTACAAAAAGTAAGTTGATTAATTATTTTTTTCGTTAAAAGGAAGATTTTAGTACATAATTCTTTGTGTATCATTAAAATTAATTATACACAATTTTTACGATACATAATACTACTTTTGAAGCAACTTAGTATCAACAAGTTAGTTGTCCAAACATGCTTATTCTATACTAAATCAATAAATTGATCATTGGTTATGATTTTTCGGGTTGAAAAGCAAGTTTTTAGCCTATTGTTATTATAATTAAAATTTTCTCTCTTTATCTTCCGTGCAAACGTTGTTACCTTAAATTTTAGGCATGGACTGATTCTTTCAAAAGCAACTCAGTGTGACGGAAAGCAATTTTATTGTATAAACATGTTTTTGTATAGTTGTTTGTGTATCATAATAATTGTGCTTGTTGAATTGGTCTGTTTTTTGTTTCTAAAACCTGATATCGAGGAACACGATAGTTAACACGAGCTATGTATATCATATACGCTGTTCAATTTTGGACAAAGTTGTTTTAGAAGTTTCTACCAAGTTACAAATATTTAAGGGGCTACAAAAGAAAAAAACACACACCAATTAATCATTTTTCTGCATAGCATAGGTGCGTCCTTAGCATCGTAAAAACAAGAGGAAGTGGTAGATCACTAGGCCGAGAAATCGGTAGACTACTAGGTCCGCCACCACCACCGCCATCGCCACCATCGATGGCCCCGAATCACAAGACCCTTCCGCCACCCTGACGGCCACCGCTGCGGCACAAAGCCCCCAGAATTGAACTACGCCCCGCGGCCTGCACCAAGGAAGAGATCTAGGAATAAAAACTTGTTTCAGACCGCGACACGTCAACCAAGGCTAGCAGCAAGGGTGGTGGCAAGGCCGCAGTGGCCCTGGTGATGGTAGTCCGCCCTCCCGTTGCTATGCTTGCAGTAAGCCAGCGAGGAAGCTGACGGCGCCCATGAAGGCGCTCGTCGAGGTGTGGAAGAAGTCTGTCAAACGATTTGGTTTATTCAGCAAAACCACATGTCTAAACAACACTTTCCTTTCCTATATATTTGACCTCATTTTTGCATAAACTCGTAGGAAAGGCCATCATCTTTCATTCATCCATGCTTTACACTTTCTTTTAGGGTGTGTTTGGTTGCAAGAACAGGCTGGAATGTCACGGGTCGGACCCGTTCCTGGGCCTCATTCTCGCGTTCAGTATGTAGGTGGACCGGGGACGGACTCGTACCTTGAAATTGAGCGGACGACGCGGAACCGCTCGTTCCCCTCGCCTGCTTCCTCTTCCCCTCGCACTCACCTCCTCTCCCCCAACCCCTCTCCTTTACGGCTCTCTCTCCACTCGTCTCTCCCAAGTCCGGCGGATGGGCAGCAGCGACCAGGCCAGCGAATCCACAACGGGGCGGCGGCGACCTGGTCTATGGGATGGGCGGCGGCGACCTGATCTGATAGGTGACGCGGCGACCCGATCTGCTAGGAGACGGCGGCGACCCGATCTGCCATGGTCGGCGGCGACTTGGTCTGTTAGGCGACGGCGACGAGCTGAGGTGCCAGGGACGGCGACGACCTGATCTGACGTGGGCTACAACAGCGACGAGCACTACTTCTGGGACCTGATCTATGGGATGGACAGGGGTTGTTCTTGTTGTGCAACCATCTCGAGGTCAACAGCAAGAGTGTTGTTGCGCTTCATCTGCGGGCAAATTTCCTTGATTGTTCGCTCGTTGATGATTTTTTACCCATGTCTTTGTCCTCTCAATAGCAGAAGTCATTGCAAACATTCAATTGAAAGTACAATTCGATGTAAATGCTTCTGAAAATTCCAATAATATATTTCTAGAAATATAAAGATTTTATACTTGTTCATTTTGTATATATATGCATTTAAGAGGCAGCCTCATCATTTTTATAAAGAGTGGTTGAACTGAATTCATTTCATTATATCCCTCAAACCAAACATTGAAACGTAACCATTCCATTCCATCAAATATCCCCAATCAAACACGGGAACAGAATCGACCCATTCCAGTGGAACGGAACCATGACATTCCATTCTACTTCGTTCTCAAACTAAACACACCCTTAACTCTCTGGCATCCATTTTCATATATCAAGTACTATGTTGCAATACACAAAAACATGGGGGATAGTGGCAGATATAAAATCAAGACGATCTCAATAAACATGTATGACTCGGACGCTTCGATGTCGAATCCAGCCTTGTGCATTTCCACCTACACATACCCCAGTATAGAAATAAAGAGAAGATGGGATGGGACCATCGTCACAATCCCAGTCCATAGAAAACAATGATTATTGGAGCAACCAGAATGTGACCGGGAGTAATTGTTTCGCAGATAATTATATTATTGCACCTAGTTTTACCGATATCTTGACCGTAAGTGTCATCTGAAATTGTGGTCTGCTAGTATGTTCAACCAAGCAGCTGTACATCGTGATAAAATTGTTTTTTGGAATGCAGACATCTACAGTAGAGGACATTGAAGCCATTTGCCGTGACAAGTTCTTTTGATAATTAAAGGAAGTGCTTTCTAGATTTGCATGCAGTGGAAAGTCGATGTATCAGTAGTTCTGTGAAATACACTCATGTTATTGGTATTTTGGAGATTTATATAAGTAGTAATAGTACTCTGTTAGTACTTGAGTTTCAGTGTTCAATATTGCAAAATTGTTTTGTGTTTAATTGCTAAAATATTCAGTACTTTGTTAGTACAAATAGCATTCTTGGATGATTCAGTGCTAAACATTGCAGTAGCACTTGAGTTTCAGTTCTACAATTTTGAGTACTCTATTAGAAGAATGCTTGGCTGATTAGGGGATGAAAATTGCAATAGCACTTCAGTTTCCCTGATAAAACTACAGACTATGCTATATTTGAATTGTGCAAGGTTTGCTATGTGTTCTGAGTCCCAGTATTTTAGGAAGCAATGGCTCTATTTGATTCAGCAACGCGTCCACCGCAGCTGCAATTTTTGGGGTGAGAAACAGGCACAACTACAGACTACTAGCAAACTTGAGGCACTTCAACTTCAGAGGACTAGACAGAGGATGGGATGGGATGCAACTGCGGCATCTCGACGGCGATATGGCAGCAACGGTGGCTCGACGGTAACGCAGCGGCTGCAGTTCGACGGTGACGCAGCGACGGCGGCGGCAGCTTGACAGTGATGCAACGGCTGCAGCTAGATAGCAACGAGGCTGCTGCGCTGCAATTTTTGGCCCGACATGTTTCAGTGTATAGAGAAACAAGCAAGTTCTTCAAACACTTCAGAGATTGTTGATGAATAACAGAGGTCCGTTGGATGGGCTGGGCAGCATAGATTAAAATTGCGGGAGAAACGATTTCGCGGCGGCCTCTCCCAGCAGCTATAGCGGCCGCCATAGCGGGCAATAGCGGCAAATAGCAGAAAATTTTCTGGTGGGAGAGATGATTTCTAGAGGTTTTTGCTGATTTTTCTGCCATTTAGAGGGATATGTTGAGGTTTTCACGGCAACAGCCATAGCTTAGCGGCGAGGCTCCCGAACAGCTATAGCGCAGCTATTGCGGCTATTTAGCGGGCTATTTGAATCTATGGTGGGCAGTGACCAAATGGCTGATTTTTGCCCGTGGTGCTGCCGTGCGTGAAGGCACGTCAGATGATCTGCGTCCGGTGAAAATTGGGGGTTGCCCTTGCTAAAGAAAACACAAGGATTCCTGAAAATGATTTCTTCAATCAGTTTTGTTGATATCAATGCCACACATTGTAGCTCAGGGCATAGGGAACTGAAATATAATAAATGGTTCTGCACGCGTTTCTTACAGAAACAACACCACCACCTCTAGCCAGTGCATCTTATTAACTTACCACCACCTACCTTCACATGTTCAGACAACACTTTCCATCCTATATATTTAGACTCTTAAGGCCTCTTTTGGTTCATAGGATAGGATTATCATAGGAATAGGAATCTTGTAGAAAATGAGATGACATGTATCTCAAATCCTATGAGTAGGAATAGGAAACAAGATGTCATTTAGTTGACACCAAAGGAATTTTTTCATTGAGTCTAGGCTCATTTTTATTTTCCTATGAAATGTGGAGGATAGGAACCAATCCTAAACCCGTCCACGTTTACACCTCCACATAACTCCGTCTTCTGATTTTGTTCATGTAATAAATGGATTCACATAAACAAGAGAGATGGTGGTAGACACAAAATCAAGAAGATACCAGTAACATGTATGATTAGGAGGCATAGGGAAAGAAACAAATTAGGAGAAGATTGGCTTAACTTGTAGCAAGACCCTGCAATGTTTCTACGGTCGGGCCTATCTTATCATGTTTGTACCATAGGAAGGAAATGGTATCATGGTCCTTCCGGATCATCTACATCTGTACCATATCCACCGGATGGAGCATGCAATTTGCAAGTGACTATCTAGAGGTTACAGAAAACCTAAGCTAAGTCGGTACGTAGCACATTGCAGCCGGGTAGATTTATTTGGTTACTCTTTCCACCAAAGTTGCTACGATTTGATTCCTGTAAACATTTTTGTTAAGCAATATATGGCGGCATATCTAGCCTGCACATTTGTTCCCTAGTTAATTAGGACCCTAACCTTTCTTCCCAATCGAGTGTAATCTCGTGTATGCCTTGTAAACCAAGGTACGTGAATATGCCAAAACTGAAATCTGAATGGGCAGCACCGCAGTAGTGCTCTGATGGATCAACTCCTTCATGGCGACTGCCGCAAGTTCTGGCTCGGAGCTCACCAGCATGTCGATCTCGTCTCCCCATAGCTGCCAGATTAGCATGAGGCTGACTGATAAATTTCCTCCTGTGGCGCTCCTAGGTGATAGGTGGAACATGCCCTGTGTAGCCAGGGCATCTTCAGCTGTCTCAATGGCAGCATACATGTCCCAGCCTCCATGATTACTGACAGAAAGGAACTAGTGATGCCGCTCGCCTGGTTCCCAATCTGGCGTTCATGCGCTGGTTCCGGCAGGACAAGAACATCCTTGACTCCTGAGCGTCATCTTTTCATCAGTAACAGAAGAGCACCCTCACGTGACAGCTATGTGTCAGCCCATTCCTAACACGAAATTGCCTACGGACGACCATAGCGGACAGGCCCATTTAGTTCATTCGTGT